>NC_049228.1:22841291-23201291 GCF_011100685.1 Canis lupus familiaris
TTCCCCCTCATTCCTCCCTCCCCTCTCCTCCACTCTCCTCAATATAATGAAAATTATATTAACAATGAATCTTTTCTAGGCACAAACTATAGCCAACCTTGTCAGGCAAGGGATAATTTTGATTTCATCCAGAACAGTTTCCAAAATTGACACAAAATAAAAATACAGTGATGATCCAATACTTCAGATGAGACTCTCTGCCAAAAGGCTGACTGTGCTAATAATAATTGCAGCACTTCAGATAAATTCTTTCCCTGACTTCCTGATAATCTCTCTCAAAAAGTTCAGGAAACAACAAAGAGATACAATAGTTTGATTTAAATTCTTACTAATAGAAGAAAAGTATCTGGTGACATGGCAGTGGATGAGTTCCTTCAATGAAAGAAACATTTTACTTTTTGCAACAGTTGAGGCTGATAACAACAAGGACTTGAGCTTTAGGGAAACAGATTTCTAAAAGAGAGGAATGATTCCTTAACCTAAGATTTTCAAGGGGAAAATGGCCTTTTGGAAGTAGAAGTATATAAACCTTGAAAATGCACTGAATTCTAGATTGTCCCAATAAAGGTGAAAGGAGATATGAAACATCAGAAAGAACCAGATTTGATAAAGGAACTATGTGCTAAGCTAAAATTTTTTTAAAAATACATGCAGATTTTGGAAAGAAAAATAACATAAAACTGTGAAGAAGAAGAAGAAGAAGAAGAAGAAGAAGAAGAAGAAGAAGAAGAAGAAGAAGAAGAAGAAGATCAAAGAAGATAAAGTTGAGTACAACCATAAATATGAAAAAATGCAAGGTGATAAATTTTGCAAAGTGAAAACTTCCATTTTTTAGAATAATAAGTAAAATAGTGTAATGACACAGAATGGGTAAAAAAGCTGAACTCTTCAAAGTCTGCCTTGCTACCAAGATAAATAATCGTGAAAGTGCAAATCTATTCAATAATTCATTAACCTGGCAGTTTTTCATGTACTCTAATAATAATGGTGATCAAAATTGAGTCCCAACTGTATGACAGATGCTTCATATATATTTTCTCATGTAAAGTTCACAACAATCTTGTAAAGTTAGTGTATTTATTTTCCTTTACATATAAGAAATTCAAGTTTACAGAATTAAAGTCCCTGGCTCCAAACCACACAGCTTGTAAGTCTTGGAGGCAAGTTTTAAACTCAAGTTTCTCTAACTCCAAAGCACACATCCTTTCTTCTATTCTTAAATTGGTTTCCCTAGCATCGGTGAGTCACTGTGTTAGGCCTTGGCAATAAAAATATACATAATATATGATTCTTATTTTCAAGAAACTCAGTCTTGCATAATGGTAATGCAAGGTGACAGGCACTATAGTAGCAGTACACACAAAATTACGCTTATCATGATGAGCCCGGAGTAATGTACAGAATTATCAAATCACTATACTATACACCTGGAACTAACACAACACTGTATGTTAGCTATACTGGGATTAATTTTTTTTTTTTTTAGTTACATGCAAGAACAGAGGAGGAAGTAAAAAATTGACAATAAGGCACTGTAAACTTTGTGGCGGACATTGTGAATTGGTTTGTGTGGATTATTCTACCCTCCTTCTTGTGCATTCTTGTTCTAGAGAGCAGAGAAGTTAAATTCTGCATCCTTCCAGTTCTCTTATACCTAGGGATCTGGATGTGATTTCGAGTCTGCCAATCAGTTGTGCTCTAGTTGGAAGATGGCAGTGAGATGAAGACCTTACTGCTTTTTCTTCCTTCACCTGCAAGCATGGCAGGGTGAGAGTATACATTCTAGGGTGTGGAGGAGCAGGCTGTGGGGCCAACACTTGTTCCTGGGGCGGATCTAGTAGGCAGAGCATGACTGCAATGGTGGCACGTCAGTGATTTCCTGATCTCCCTCCAGCAGCCACACACTGTGTTCCTGAAACGAACAGGGACCTAAGGATTCCCCACATTCCTGTCGGTGGCAAGAGGGTGGCAGCTCCACTTGCAGGCCTGTTCTTCAGTGCTGCTCTAAGACATATTCCTGGATGCCCAACCTAAATCTACTACTCCAGCCCTTATAAAAGCTTTATAAGCACTAAAATCCTGTGTATTTAATCCTTTTTGGTTAAAATGGCAACAATGCTTTGTGGTTTTGGCAACTAAATACTGATTGATTCAGAGATGCTATTCCAGCTGTGTTTTCCACATTTGATTTTAGTTCTCAAGGTAGAAAAGTCAGGAAAGACGTAGTCAAGCCAAATATATACAGATGACCAAAAGAAACTAGAAGTCTTAATAGATGGAAGAATTGTTTTTGGAATGAATTCATCTTGGGAATGATAAAATTGTACCCTAAAATCCCCCAAAGGACATGTTGGGGTAGCTACATAACAACGAATCTTTGTGAGTAATGATGAGGTGCATGGCAGCCAAAGACTGAAAGATATTTCAAGTTCCTTCAGAAGAAGGAGATGGGGGATGCCTGAGTGGCTCAGTGGTTGAGTGTCTGCCTTTGGCTCGGATCATATCCTGAGGTCCTGGGATCAAGTCCCGCATCAGGCTCCCTGCATGGAGCCTGCCTCTCCCTCTGCCTGTTTCTCTGCCTCTCTCTCTCTCTGTGTGTCTCTCATGAATAAATAAAATCTTAAAGAAGAAGGAGGAGGAATAGGAGGAGGAGAGGTATGCCTGGGTGGCTCAGTGATTGAGTGTGGGCCTTCAGCTCAGGGCATGATCTCAGGGTCCTGGGATCGAGTCTCGCATCCGGCTCCCTGCGGGGAACCTTCTTCTCCCTCTACCTATGTCTCTGCCTCTCTCTGTGTGTCTCTCATTACTAAATAAAATCTTTTTAAAAAAAGGAGAGACTTGGAAACTAAAGATCAGTGAGCTCAGTATCAAGTCCCAGAAATATTTCCAATGTGCTATTAAACAGGCAAATCTGTACTACCCATGTAAGAAAAAGGTAATTGCAGAAACTACCATGGGCTCACTTAAGAAAAAAAAAATCATACAAAAGTAATCACACTTCTTTTGTTGTTGCTTTGGGTGTTTTGCTGGATTTGCTAAAGTAGATGATCCCTTAGAAAAGCATACCTTGGTTTAATAGGTTATGTGATACCTTGCTCACAAGATCTTTATAAGAAGGATGGAGAAACGTGCACAGTTATGCATTCATAACAACCTGCACCAAATGTAGGGGCAGCCTGCAGGGAGGCTCTTAATATCTTAGCCCAGGTGTCTGTAGTTGCCCCTATTTCATTGGCTTATATCATCAATGTCTTGCAACAATTCACTTGCAACGGCACAGTGTAAGTTTATCATGTTTACAAATGACATTAACTGAAGAGAGATCATATTCTGGGTAGCACAATAAAGATTCAAATAAGTCTCGCAAAGCAATTATTATAGGGGGACACTCAAAGGGTAAAATTCAAAAGTTTCAAGTGTAAATCCAAAGTTAAAAACAAATAAAGAACACGATTGCTAAAATATAATATTAAGGACTCTGGGTTTGGCACCAATTAATAGGACAAAAAGAGTCCTATAGATTTTAGTTGCCAACAAATTTCCATCATTCCCTGAGGGAAAATGTATAGCCCCCTGGGACTCAGTGCTGAGCACAAAGTGCACTGCCATGAACAGACGTGTGCTTGATGAGCCTATCCTTCTTTAAGGACATTGGAACCTGAGACATGCCCAGAAGAGGGAGACAAAAAAGGAAGGAGATCTGATAACAATGTCATATGAGGAATGGCAGAAGAAATAGGGCATATTTAATCTAGATGGCAGGGGTGGGAGGGCAGCCTGAAAACTGGTTAAAGATCTGCTATCCAATGATGTATAAGCACCTTGCTCTGTATAAGTCCAGAGGAAAGGACTAGAGCCAAAGAACAAAATTATGAGAAGGTCTCTTTTTGCCTCAATATACTTTAAAAACTTAATAAATTTTAATTGTTAAAAAATAATTCCCTATCACTAGAAATATCCAAACAAAAGCTAAAGAATCACTTTGCAGAGGTGTTGAAGAGATGAGTCATAAAACAGAATATAAAACCAAACTACTCCTTACAACTCCAAATTGTCACAATGTTGAAGATCTAATGCATTCTCGTTGCAATGATGATCTTAATATAACTGATTTCTACATCTATTTCTTCCTCTTTTCAATTTTCTCACTTTTTAAAAAAAGATTTTATTTGTTTTACTTGAGGGTAAGACAGACAGAGAGAGAGAGAGAGAGAGCAAGTAGAGGGAAGGACAGAGAGAGAAGGAGAAGCAGGGCTCGATCCCAGGACTCCGGGATCATGACCTGAGCCTAAGGCAGACACTTAAGCAACTAAGACTCAATTTTCTCACACTTTTTGACCATTTCTACCAGGATAGCCCCTGTTGTGGGCTGAACTGTGTGTCCCCAAAAGACATTGGAGTCCTAACCAGCACCTGTGAGTGTGACTTTATTGTGAAAGATGGTCTATGCAGATGATTGAATTGAGATCATTAGGGTGAGCCCTAATCCAATATGGTGTCCTTGTAAAAAGCAGAATGAACATAGAGGGCAGACAGTGTGAAGAAACAGGGAACACGCAGCTTATAAACCAAGGAATGCTTGAGGCTACCAGGGGCTGGGAGAGAGGCCTGGAACAGATTCTCTTTCACATCCCACAGAAGGAACCCACCCTGCTAATACTTTGATCTCAGACCTCCAGCCTCCAGAACTGTGTAAGACGATACATTTCTGCTGTTTAAGCCACCCAGTGTGGAATACTCTGTAATGGCAGTGCAAGGAAACGAATACAGCCCTCATCACGGCAAAGTTATCCATCTCACTCATTTAATACTGTCACCTGTCCCAGATAACCCAGTACTAATTTAACTTTCTCTTCTATTCATGCTGTAATAATGCCACTGTCGCTATCTGGTTGCAATAGGTCCTTTTTACTTTATTTGCCATGTACTAAGATGTCCTCTTACTTTTCTCCTCTAGTAGCCAGCTCCAGTCCTTCCTGTGCAACATCAATGCTGATTTTCCCTGTTCACTGTTGGTTCCCTGTGGCCTACACAATGGTCCTTTAAAATCCTTTAAATTGCCACTCAAAGCCCGGTAATCTAACCCCAGCCTATCCTCCAGGCTTGCACTAGTACCACTACATCATTGATTGAGCTACATTGACTTACCCCTTGATACCACACATGCTTCTGATTTTTTCTTTTTTGCCTCCCTGCTTTGCTTAGGTAGTTCTCCCATTACATATATAATTATCAAAACTGTAACTGCCATCCAAGTCCCCTTTTCTATCTCATTTCTATAAAGCCCACCCTGGTTACCCCAGCCTGAAATGAGCCCCTAACTCTGAATCTCTACCTCATTCAGTCTAGTCTACAACACATAACAGCAATTATAATATGTAAACCCGCTTTGGCAATATTTGCCAACAGTAGAAATCCTACCTTTAGATATTTAACTTAAAAAGATACTTGTATGAGTTTCAAATATGCACAAATAAGAATAGTATAATAGCAACATAAAAAATATAAGAAGATAATATAACATCATTGTATATTATGCTAATAGAATACTATAATAGCAAATAAAAGTATAATAACAAAGTATAAATAATGTAAATTTCTATTAACATGGATCTGACAAGATAAATTAAAAGTATATAATATTTGTACCATGAATGCATTAAAAATGATCCAGATCTATATAGAAAAGTGCCCCCAAAATAGTATTGATTGAAGAAGTAAGCTGTGCAATGGTAAGTGTAATATAATTCTATTTATTTGAAACCATATACATGTCAATCTAGATATCTAGAAGAGGATGAAATAGGTAGTAAGATTTAAACTAATTTTCTTTGTATTCTTCTGTATTGATATTATACACACACATACATATATATAATACAGCATTCTTTTTAATTTTTTTAAGATTTTATTTATTTATTCATGAGAGAGAGAGAGAGAGAGAGAGAGAGAGAGAATGAGAGGCAGAGACAAAGGCAGAGAGAGAAGCAGGCCCCATGCAGGGAGCCCGATGCAGGACTCAATCCCGGGACTCCAGAATCATGCCCTGGGCCAAAGGCAGGTGCTAAACCGCTGAGCCATCCAGGGATCCCATACAGCATTCTTTTTTTTTTTTTTTTTAAGATTTTATTTTTTATTTATTCAGAGAGACACAGAGAGAGAATGAGAGGCAGAGACACAGGCAGAGGGAGAAGCAGGCTCCATGCAGAGAGCCCGACGCGGGACTCGATCCAGGGTCTCCAGGATCACGCCCTGGGCACGCTAAACCGCTGCGCCACCGGGGCTGCCTATTTAATGAGTAATGTTTTATTAAATAAAATTTTAAAGTAAGTGCACACTTTCTCAGCACATGTTGAGATGGGGTTGTAAAGTTTACAAGGTATTTCCATAAGTTATTGCCTGGGTGCAGTTTACTCTAGCAGCAGGGGAAAAACTGGTGAGACTCTGAACAATATATTATTAATTCAACAGCAAAACACTGATGATATCATATTTATATTGTTATAGTTATGTTAAAAAACTAGCATTTATAAAATAGAGCCTTTTTTATTTCAATATTCAATATTCTTTACTTTGTTACCTAAAGTTCCCAGAAGTCAAGTACCATGTCTTTCTCAATGTGAGAGCAACTTAGTATATCATCCTTCATATTATCAAGTGCTTATTTAATATTAGTTGAGTATATCAATGGTAGAAACAGTCAGAATTAGAATATGAACCAAAGAACATTCTATTCTTCCCCCCTCACAAGTATGCCAATATTGCCATGCTGCAGACTCTTCCACAGAGATATAGTTACCTCTAAAAAAGCCAAACTTAAAGAAGTAACATAGGACTTGTTGCCTCCAATGGAGAGCAAGAGACAAAATTTCACCCAAAGACAAAGCCTAAAGACAAAAATGTGCTCTCTTTGACAACTCTTTGCTGGTGACTAAAGACAGAGCAGGTTCTTGGCAAAAACAGAGTGTAACGATAATACTCTCTGGGTCTGGGTAGGAATGGGCAATGTAATTCCACAGGCATTACACAGGGTTTAAAAATAGGAAGCTGTTCCCGGGAGGAGTGGTCCTTGTGGGTAACAAGGGAGCGGACACAATATGTTTCAACTAGTGGTAAAAATCCATGAAGTCATCCAGTATTTTAGTTACTCTTTTGTGTTTCTTTTCTCTTTTCCTCCATTCCTCCTTCTTCCATTGCTTTAGAACATTTTAAAAGCTTTCCTTCAAATACAATTTTTAAGCAAATCATTCTTTCTGTAATATGTCATACACATTCATGTATGCACACACCCCAGCACTACAGAAGTCAGTTCTTTCTGACGATGTACATGCACCAAACTGAACTCTTCACTTTCTATTCTACTGAATAGTGAGGAAGGTGAGTGACTCCTGTAATAGGATTATGATGATGGAAAATCTTTCATACTTTGACTTTGGAAGGCAGGATGACACACTTGTGAAATTGCACTGAGGTCAGACTCTAGCTGAGGCTACATGTTTGCTCAGCCCCTTCCCCTGCCTTATCCTACTTCCCTCATCTCTTTCTTCTAAAAGAAACTCTCAGTAAACCACAAATACCGAAATTCCTGTCTGAGGCACCACTTCTTGGGAATCTCCTCAAAGACAAAGAGGAACATATGCCCATGCAAGAGAAAAGGAGGAGGGAAGGAAGGTAGAAATGCAAATGATTTTGAGGGTTGATGGTATTACAGTGAGAGACCACTTCTCTAGTTTATCCTGCTTTCCTAATAAAGGAGAAGGTGAGGTGATGAGTCCAGAAATTTCAGAAGATTTAGAAAGTGTGAAATACTCACTATGGAAGGACAGAGAACAGGAAACCACTTACTAGGGAGATACAGGAGGATGGGTTAGACAAGGTCTATGAACAAATACTCCCATGCTCATCTTCTTCCAAATCTAGTTAGTTATAATTTCTACTTAGAAGCAATCAAGGAGAAGGAAAAAGAGGAACTTTTCTATTGCCACTAGTGATTGCAAAGTAATGATTCTTCCCTAGATACGGAATTCATAAATGTTACATAATAAATTCTGTTGATTATAAATTGGACTTAAAGATGTTCTGCTTCCATCCTCAACATTCTTTGTAGAATTGTCACCTGCAAGGTCACTAATAACCTCCCAGTGACTCTATCCAGTGGACACCTTTCTGTCCTTATTTTCTTGACCTCTTTGAAGCATGTGACACCATTGACCACTTTCTTTTTGAGACTTCCTCTTCACTTGCCTTTGGTAAGTCAACACTCATCTAGTTTACCTCCTACTCTATAGACCCTCCTCATATTCTCATGGGTCCTTCTTTCTCTCCCTCTCTCCTAGGTACTGTTTCCCCTGGGCCCATCCTTTGCTTTCTTATTTCTCACTCTATATCTCCAAGAATGAACACATTCACTCCTGCAGCTTTTTCTGCAGTGATTAACTCAAAAATGTATCTCTAGGTTAGATTTGTCTCCTCAGTTACAGGTAAATATATCAAATTGTTTAATGAATATCATCCTCTAAATGTCCCTCAGAGACCTCACATTCAACAAGTCTAAAAGTCAACTCATCCTCCCTTTTAATTTCCACTTCTTGCATTTCCCCATGATGGAGACAAGTCTCACCATTACTCTATATCCAACACAGAACCCTAGAAAGGATTTATCCTAAACTCTTTTCCAATTTCACATCCAAATAATCACCAACTACAGTAGGTTCTAATCTCTCCCACCCACCATCCATGTCATTGCTTGAAGCCACCATAGTTTCTCTTTTGTGAGCAAAATCTTTATTGGCTAGCTAATCTTCATTCTTCCCCCATCTTCTTCCATTTTCCTTATGGAAATCTGAGCAACCCATTCCTCTGCTTAAAACATTCCAATGGTGTCCGATGTGTTTGAGACAAAATCCAAATGCCTTAATATAATTTCAAAGCCTTTCATGATCTGGCCCCTTGCTACCTGCCTGGCTTCATCTCTGGCCATTATTTCTGTTTTCTGAATTCCCAAAGTACTCATAGCTCTGCACTTGTGTTATGGTCTCTCTTGGTTTCATGAAATTGCACAAATATTTCTTCTACCTAGAATGCTCTTTTTTTCTGTGTATTTTTTTTTTTTGCTAATAACTACCCATTATCAAAATTAGTATAGACATCACCTCTTACAGGCAGGTTTCCCTGGTATCCATCCCAACTGCTGAGTCCAGAGTTGGTTCCTGGCCTAGGTACTACCTCAGTACACTCTGTCCCTCCAGCATAGCACTAATGGCATTATGCTGGTGACTGGTGGAAAGCTGAAACTTCATCAAATATCCTTCTGATTCCAGGTATGGTCCAGTACCGCTTCTAATGATAGCTGGAATATTTCTCAATATTGAGTTCCTGAAAGGAATTAAACTCTAGTGTGGGATATACATATTGTAATGTAGAAAATAGCCATGTTTGTATCATATTTGGCTTCTTTTGATGAAACAATTCAGTGGAAATGGCAGCTAGATAATAAAATAAAATAAATAGCATTTAAAAGACATCCTCTCACTCATAGACTCCAGGACAAGTGTTATTGGTCGTAAGGAGGTACAGAATAGGAAGGTCCAAATACAGCAAAGCTTTCTGAGCCCCTGTAATGGTACTCGCAACTTCTCCAGAAGTTGCATGTATCTACAGCCAAGGATTATTATGCCTCAGGAGACAGAGGGCTCTAAATTCTACCTTCTCACTCAGGAAGTTCTCATAAGCCCCCAGATGCCAATCAGATGTCAGTATACCTGCCTCCTGATGAAAAGTCTCCTGATGGGAGAATTTTTCTTTGCTTTTTTGCATTATCATGTGTAAATTTTGATTTCAGAAAGTGGCCAGATCACTGAAACCACTGCAGTTGTCCATCTGTCCATTTGACTGAGGAAAGAAAACTCTGTGTATGTGTATACACACACACACACACACACACACACACACACACACACACGGATGCAGTCTCCCTTCCCTCCCTCCTCCACTCACCCTTCTGGGCTTGGCCCTCACTTTTCCTCTCCTCTGAGAGCTGAGGCTCAAAAAGACACACCTTTTCCATTGCTCTATTTATTATACTGCCTTTTCTAGATGGACAGGTCCATCTTTTATATAAAGAGCACATTTTCCCTCCTCAATCTCTGTCTCTTACCACAGACATTAATGATTTGAAGCCATCTGAGGATCTTTTGTTGGCTGAGTGATCACATTCAGACTATGGCCTAGCAATGACTCACACTCTTGTGGTCTCCTTGTGTTTACCATGGATATTCTATTCCAGCTGGATTTCCCTTTCCCCAGGAAACCTAGAGCTAAGCGATTTCTCCATTTTTCTTCTTTGACTGCAGCATCTCTATATGACCCTTTCACCACCAATGTGTGTGTGTACTCCAGACTGTGTGTGTACAGTCTTAAAGGGGTGTGTGTGTACTCCAGACTGTGAATCTGCAACTATGGACTGCAGAGCAAATCCAGTATGTGGTCAGTTTTTGTATGGCCTATGAACTAATAATGGTTTTTCCATTTTTAAAGAGTTGTAAAAAAAAGAAAGAAGAGAAGAAAATGCAAGAAAGACCATGCATGGCCTGAAAGCTTAAATATTTACTATCTAGCCGTTTAACAGAAAAAGTGTGTCAACTCCTATTCTATACTAACATATGTTTCTAAAACATGAATCAGAATTCAGATAGACATGGACTTAGAGTCCAGCACTGCCACTTATCAACTCTGTGACCTTGGACACATTATTTACCCTCCATTTTCTCATCTGTAGCATAAAGTAATAATTAATTCTAATCACTATGTGAAAGCAAAATGGCATGTGACACAAAGCACGATAGTAGCCACTCATAAGAAGAGCAAAATAAACAGTAGCTATTTTTTGCTATTGTTACTTTTTTTGATTCAGTGAAGTCTATTACATTTTTTATATTCACATAAGAAAAGCTGACACACAAGAAAGGCAATACATTTTTAGACCAATATGTGAACCAAATCACTTAACTACCCAGTGATTGCATCACTTCACTCTCAAAAAAAAGGAAGTGTCATAGCCATTGTTTTATGAAGATTAGAGGTAAGACAAAACTTTATATATATGACTCAAAATGTCTTAATGGGATCTCAGAACTACATTTTCTATTCTTTTTCACCTAGGCAGAAACCTGAGAGCAAGCCTTTCTCCCTCATATTCATTCTTACCCCTAATATCCACTCAGTCACTGAGACTTAACTAATTTATCTATTAATCATTCCCAACTGCAACTCCTTCACTCTAATGTCACTGCCATGGGCTCTCATTATCTCTTGCTAAACTATAGCAGAGGTCTTCTATCTTTTTGCCTACCATTTTACCTTCCCTAAGCTGTTAGGGACTTACCTACCTAAGCCATGAATCTGTCTAAACTCTCACATTGCTTACAACTACCTCATCTCTTGTCATTATCTGGCTCATGCTTCACGTTCCAACAACATCAAACCACTTACAGTTCCCCACCCATACCCAATGATACTGTTTAGTGCATCTCTTCTTTTGCTTGTGTTATTCCTTCTTTTTTAAATTATAAAAATACTACATGCATGTTATATATAATTTTGAATGCAAAAAAGAATTATAAGAAAATTATATAGCATCAAAATTCTAATTCCTCAGAGATAACTACCATTTGATATATTTGTTTCCATTGTTTTTCTATGCATATAACACAATAACTTACCCTATTGGGGACATGCTTTCTCTTTGAATTTTGAGCTTTTGCTATTACACCATTATTTGTTCTGACCCATACAAATTTATTTTGTTCAACTAAATATGCAGTCAAGTATCCTTGGCAATTGTTGTTATTTAAACTGTAATAAACCATAGAAAATTCACAATTGTGCCTTTCTCAGCCACTTATCCTTCAGGGCAAAACTTTTCCATCTCAATCAGAGGTATTTCTATAAGAGAAAGAACAGCTTGGGCACTGCCCAGAAAAATGGAGCATTATCTTTCACTGAAGCATGGAATAAAAAAGAAATTCTGGGAGCATGAACCTTTCTGCCTTGTCATTTTATCTAAGTTTATTTATAGAGACAAGTAGAAATTGGTTATAGAGTCAAGTGGCCTTTCTGGGAGTACGCAGTTATTTGAGCTAACCTCGATGTAAAATTGCACATACTAACTTAGACCTTCCTGACTTAGGTCACTGCTCCTGCAAACACTTGCATGAGTCTCAGTAACACCTCCGTTACAGAGAAGCCCTTAAGACCAACATGATGATTCTGACTCAGACTAGAGAGATCAAGAGAAACAAAGGCTCCTTAGGTAGCACAAAAACAATACCATAGTGAAAGGGAGCAAGGGAGCAAGGGAGGGAGCGAGGGAGGGGGAAAGGGGAAGAGAGGGGGAGAGGGAGAGAGAAAGAGAGAAAGAGAGAGAGAGAGAGAGAGAGGAATGTACTCCATACTTTATTCTAAATGCAGATTATTAAATATTCTGAGACCTCCTGCACTAAATAAAATAAAATCTGTTTAAATTCCTAGGGGATGTCATGAGTAGTAATACAGATTGTAGCTTTGAATTAAGATGGCCCAGGTTAACTTGGGTTTAGCCATTTTCTTGTTGTATGACTTGGGGCATTATATATCACTAAGCCTGGATTTCATTATTTAAAAACTGATTGCGATTATCTTAAAAATGAACATAAAGTAATCTAAAAACTGAGGATAATAATAGTAGTTGCCTCCTAAAATTGCCACACAGGTTAAGTGAAATCATATACGTAAAGTGCATGGCGAAATACCAAGGATACAGAAAGTAATTGTTATTCCACTCATCATTCCTCAAACACATTTGAAAATGGCACACTTTTTATTGTTTTTCAAATCATATCTATTTAAAAACCAATGGAGCATATTTTCACAAATTGGTCTAAACTCAGAATCAGGCTCCTTTTCAAAAGTTGTGGAAAGGTAGAAGGTAGTAATCAGGGAAAATGGAGCAAAGGCAGAACTTAGAATTCCTGCTTTACTGTTTGAAATTTTATAAGGAGAATGTATTATTTTAGAGGAGAAACTCAATTTCTAAAGGTTAAAAGGGCAAATTAGACCTTAGAATACTCACTCTATACCATGCAATATTTTTAGGTGGTATAAAAGAAGCAGATTTATGATTAAAAGGCCAGCACAGACAAGGTAACGAATCAGACCCGGCACATGACAGTAAGTGGGCAATGCTTGTCCATGTAAGAGAACTCTTCCCTCAGCAGAGTTTGGGCTACTGAGTCTCTATTCTTCTAATTCCACTTCAGTATTTGAAACCAAAAAGAGAGGTCAACTAACAACAATCAACAAAGAAAATAGAGACATAGAGAAAGGACCAAGTGAGTTCATTCTTTTTTCACCTGGTATTTCTCCCAAAGACACATTTGACAAGCTTAAAAGGAGGATGGATGGGTCATCTGTTTAGCCTCATCCTTTATTTAAAAAGCAAAAAGTCAGCATTTCCAACTCCAGGATCTATTAACAAAGTATTTTCAACATTCAGCATTCTCCATTTGTCTTCCTGCCCCCTCCCCACATGCTCACACTCACGCACATACACACACACACATCACACACAAGATTTCTTAAAACCCAAGTTTATTTTTAGGCCAGAGAGATTGGGCGTTCCAGATCAGGGCCCTGTGCTCCTGAGCAGACATTCTAAAAACGTTTCACTGCCAGATATAAAAAGGCCGCTGTATAATTTATTAGAGGAACTTTCACAGGGCTCTGATTACTTTTTAACCAGAAAGTGAACAAAATATCCAAGAATCCTGATCAGATCCAGTATTGCGCTTGGCACATGGGAATCTGTAGGGGCTAGGAATTCTCAGCAATCCCCAGCTCTCCAGCCTGTTCATCCACAACACGCCATGAAGGAGGGTTCGATTAGCTGGCATTCAGTCTTCTCTCTTCCCCAAGACTGTGCAAGTCTGTTTCCCTAAATAATAGAGGAGATTGGGCCAAAGAAAACTCAAAACAATACACTCGTTTAATAGCTCTAATGGCTCTGCTGAGGCCTGCCAATGAAAACGCTGGCTAAATTGTTCCAGAGAGGCTTCTACCGGAGCTAAACAAAACCTGCCAACTTTCTACCCACCATCTCCTCCTCACTGCCACTCAATTTTTGTTTCTTTTCTTTTTTTTTTTTTTTTCATGTTGGCTTTTTTCAAGAAGAGTATGTAAAATGCCCAAAGAATGTTCTTTTTTCAATATGTATTATGTTTGGGGTACAGATTCATGTTTACTTTTCATGGGTATGTGAGCATATTTTGAAACCCAAATCAAGATGTGGTTTTATAGAATAAGGGCACTTTACAAAACAGTAGAAAAGAATATTTGAAATGATGACTGTCCTGAAAAATCCTAGTAGGGTCAACCTCCATTATTAAGCATCTAAACATGTCAGATATTGTGTGTTGTATTTTCTTTCAAAAATAATTTTTTGGGGACACCTGGGTGGCTCAGTAGTTGAGCAACTGACTTTGGCTCAGATTGTGACCCCGGAGTCCCGGGATTGAGTCCCACGTCGGGTTCCCTGTAGGGAGCCTGCTTCTCCCTCTGCCTATGTCTCTGCCTCTCTCTGTGTGTCTCTCATGAATAAATAAAATCTTTAAATAATTATTTTGTGGAAACTTGCCATTTCTTAGCACTGTACAAGGCACTTGGGATGACACAGACATAATTTAACTAAAAAGAAAAGGTCTCCACCCGAGATAATAACCAACAAATAACCTCCACCCCTTCTTTCTCAAGGAAAAGGGTCATGGTGACCCTCTCGGGCAGACCTAAAGAAGAGATTGTCAGTCGGGAGAAAAGAATGAAAAATGACAAAGAAGAAAAATTGGGATCAGAATCTTAAAAAAAAAAAAAAAGGCAAAAGAGTATAGTCTTAGGGAAAAGAAAATAAAGATGTTCCTAATAAGGCAAGGCCACCAACAATGGAATCAAGAGCCATCGTTGCACATCAAGACAATTCTTGTTCACTTTTGTATAAGGAAAGCAATTAAAAGTAGACAGATGGCATTAGATCCCATGCCTCTCACCTTCAAATACCAAAAGGAAGTCATCAAATTCTTTCAAAGTCCTTCAAAAGAGTGTAATGCTATCACTAGGATTTGGAATTTTTCACTAGGATTTAGATTTTCTTGATACAATTCCTACTAAAACCACAAGAGTCCCCTATTTTTACTACAGTTCATGTGGCACAAAAAAACTATGGTGCCACTTTCGACTGATTCCATACTGACTTGACCGCAAGTACTTTGGCTTCAAAGTACTGATTCCATGATTCAGAAAGCAGGGAATGAGCATGTGAAGAATGTTGCTATGAACGTTGTTACAGAGGAGAGACTGGGCAAGCAATGGGGAGGTTTCGTCCTGAAGCAGCGCAGTAAATTGTGTAACACACCGGTACAAACACAGGTTATCTCCCTTCCAGTCCATCCTACACTCCGCTGCAAATTAATTTTTCAAGGAATAATAGATGCTGGTCATGACAGTCTCAAAAACCAACCATGGCTCTTCACTGCCCAATAATTAGTTTCAAAATCCCTAATTTTATGTTGAAGATCTTTTATGTTTTTGCTCTGTAGTCTTTTCTTTCCCTATCCTTCTGCGAGTGACCTGATCCAATTCAATGACTTTGCTCTGCATTCCCTCAATACAGCTAGAAATTTTCTCCAAACTTTGACTAATGCTATCCTCATTGTCTGAAATCCCAAATCTCCACCAATCCATCAATATCCAAATGAACTTTTATCTCCCTTACAAGTAGGACCTAATTCCTACATCCTCACTCTTATACTGTATCTACAATGAAACCCATGCCCTATTTCAACTTGTGTTTTACCTTGTTTTATGTTTATATTTCTATTTGCTCCATGCCACTGGTCGTTCCTTAAATATATATTATTTCTTTTAGTTTCCCATGAAGAGGTGGATTTTTATAGAATGCATTCAACAATTACTTATTTTCTAGGTCTTTATGTGCCAAAAATGTGTCACATATTCACTGAGAATTTCCAAACATTTCTGTGCATCACAACCACTGCTGAGATTCATGAAAATATTTGAGTAAAGTCCAGACATCAGAATTTCTAAAAAGCAAATGATTCTGATGTACAACAAAACTTATGAGGCCACAGTCTATAACATTTTAATAATGGAAACCATTTTGAGACAATGATCCTAAATATTTAAGGTCCACTTAGAAGTTAAGATCAGTCCATCAATTCTACCAATGTTCCCACCTGTAAGCCATGATAAAATCATATTTGCTTGCCCAAAGTTCCCCCTCTGACCTTTTCTCTAATTGGCTACCCTAAGTGACTAACAAGTACAATAGACTCTTGAACAACACGGATTTGAACTGCGCAGGTTCACTTACATGTGGGATCCTTGATAGTACAGAACTATACATTTTCTCTTATAATTTTCTTAACAATGTCTTCTTTTCTCTAGCTTACTTCATTATAATAATACAGTATGTAACACATATAACAGACAGAATATGTGTTGACCATCTATGGTACAGGTAAGGCTAATTTAGAGCTTATGCAAGTTCCAATACTGACAAAGGCTTCTAGTCAACAACCAGCTATTAGCAGTTACATTTTTGGAGAGTCAAAAGTTATACGTGGATTTTTGACTGCATGGGGTTTGGCACCTCTAACCCCCACATTGTAAAAGAAGCAAATGTGTAGCCAACCTTCTGGGAAAGCATTTGTTCAGATAGATTTGCTAGCTATTTAAATTTAGAACTTACCCAATTCTAATGCTGAATTCTAGTCCTGGCTGGCTAGATTAGTAGCTGGGTAATCATAGTTTAAACCATTTAAATCCTCAAGCCTTGTTTTCCCTGATCAAAATATGGAAACAAAGAAATAGGCAACGTCAATACTTTTTTTAAAAAAATCTGTAATTACCCCTGAAAAATAGGGAAGCTCCAATAAAAGTTCTACACTACTGTACATGACTGTTGCTTGATAGTTGTGTTTACTGATAGTGTCCCTTTCATTGTCCCTATAGCAGAGTGCATCAGTAGGAAGCCATTTTATGGAGGTGCCACAGAGAGGAAAGAGCATTGAGGTAAAGCTGTTTCCTGTTATTTACTCTAATTCCCTGGTTTCAGAATTGATGACAAACTTCATTTGGCATTCCTAGATCTGTGGGTTCTGGGTCTCCAGGATTCATCCTAGTAATGTCAGGTTAACTCGGGGCATTTGGCAGCACCATATGAGGTGCTATGAGTAACATCAGTTTTGCAACCTCATTTGTCATATAATTAAATTATTATATAATGAAAACTCTGTACCACACAATAAAATGTTTATTCTCCTACTGTGGTACAGTATACTTAAGCATAAAACAGCCACAAGGGAAGATTGGAAATGACATGGAAAGGTCAGCCTTAAAATTATTTTAATTCACTTATAAAAAAAAAAACAATAAAAAGAACAAACCCAGGAAGAATTAATTTCCAAACCAAAGGGACCAAGGAAAGTTGAGTGGAAAACAGGAAATTAAAGGAGGAGAAAACAAATACTGGGACAGGGGAATAGAAAGAGAGTGGGCCATAGAGATGAGACTATTGTCACAATTTCTCATGATAAATTATAGAAGGTTGCCACTGAGAGTCATTAATATTTGCTATTATTCTAAGATGACTGGCCAAACTTGAGAATTCATAGCATCAGCATGTCATCGTGGTACCCTGAAGCTTTGAGAGTGGCTATAGGGCAATGTTTCCAAACATTGGATTGTGACCCATTATTAAGTTATAAAATAAATTCAGTGGGTTATTAACCAACATATATTTAAAGAAAGAAGAATAGAAGGGAAAATATCAGCATGCATTATATGCTGTTAACAGTAAATACTGTATTTGGAAACTTTGGGGTTGTACAAGACATAAATATGCACACACTCATTCTGGATTGCCATGCAAAATGTTTTTCTAACTAGGAGTCAGGATTTTAAAAAGTGAAAGCTTCTGCTATAAGAGTAGATTGTTCTGCTTTTTAAATCATAATCTATCTTATTAGAGAGGCCCTCTTTTGCTCCCTGTCCTCTGATATGTGAGAACTCCCCAAAATTTAGTCCTCAATCCTTAGCTCCATTGTAGTCCTATGCTACTCCCTTGGAAATTTTAACTACATCTACCAATTCTATTTATATGAAATCTCTTAAATTCATCTCCTTCCAGACTACAAATAACTGGCTTCAGTCGCCTACTGGGTTGTCACTCCCAAAATCAATGTATCTAAAGTCAAATTACCTGGGTCCAAGTCCCGATACCATCATCTACTGACTGTGTCCCTTTGGGAAAATTATCTAATCTCTGAAGCCTTCAATTTCTTCACCTGTCAAATGTGGATAATAGCATTTTCTTATTGTTAAAGACAATAAAGTATATTATGGTTAATAGCTCTAGGGACACTTTAGGTGTTTCATAATACCTAATATTTCTCTAATCCCTAAAACTAAATTCCTCATAAGATTTCCAAATTTTTACAAGACTCAACATTTCTCCAAGACTTGAATTATTGGAATAATTCTTGACTTCTTGCTCTCCTTTCATCCCCATCACTTACTAACTCCTGTTGATCTGTCAGGTCCAACCAGATCCCAAATCTCAGCATCCCTCAATTTCCTCATGAGTTGGCATCACTTGATTCCCAGACTGAACCTCTATAACCCTTGGTTTTGGCTCAAGGCAGGAAGTTTACCAGCAAACCATTCATCTCAGAGATGAGCATTATTAAGTCACTCTCATGAAGTACCCCTGCTGCTGCTCCCCATACTAGCCAGGTGCCCTTCAGCAAATGATCTACCTCTGTGTTCTTTCATGTCTTTGTCTGTAAAAACAGAGACATAGCTTTTCTTAACCTGTTTGCTTATTAGGAGGATTAGATACAAAGCACTTAGACCAGTGCCTGCAATAAAGTAAGTGCCCAGGAAGAATTTCTTCTTCTTCCTCCTTCCTCTAACTTTCCTGTCTGATGTAGATAACTCACTGGTATTGATTAAACATTGATCACAGTAGACTGTAAGCTTTTGAAGGCAGGGCCTACCTGCCTTTAATTTTGTATCCCTCAAGTGTTTAACACATTGTTTGTCATGTTTGACCTCCAATAATGTTTTAAGAATCTTATAGCCTACATTTTCCAAGAAGTTTTTTCTCTTTTTCTCCCCAGTCTTTTTTGGATGATACACCCAAGTGCTTCTAGAATATAACTGACATACTCTGTCATAATACTAGTCACATTGCATAATAAATTTTACATTTGTCTTCATATCCCAGGGTCTTTACCAATGTCTGGCATTTAGATGTTCAGTAAATGCTTAATTAAAGAAATATCAGTGAGAATTAATACATTAATGAAAGTCTTCCTCATAAGACCCAGTCTCTGCCATATGTCCCAGTTCTAATCATTGAACTTGCATCTGTGTCATTGTCTCTAGATTTATTTCCTTAATTACCTGCTGAGTAGCCGAAATCCACACAGAATTGGGCCCCAGCCTGCTTCATACATAGATCCCTTTCATGGTCTGAAATTCTAAAATCCATCTTGATATCAGAGGTTCTGACAGTCTCATCAGATACTAGTTGCCCATCTGCCTATCTGCATGTCTGGACTTCCAGTGACTCACACATACACACTGAAATTTTCTTCATGATCACTCACTTGAATGTCCAATTATTTAATGTTCTGATCTATCATTAAATGACAAAGTTATATTTCTTTTTAACTGGGGATAAATTCTTATTTGGTTGATATTATGAAAATGATGTTCTACTTCTATAATTTCAGGCATTATCAGCTGATGGAACATCTTTCTGATGGACTGGTTTTCACCTAAAGACTCTGAATTCATATCTCTTGTGTGTCTGCCTATTCAAAAGGAGGCTGGCTCTGATACTGTGTGTAACTTTCTGTTAATATCAGAGTGTACTGTGTGTAACTTTCTGTTAATATCAGAGGGAGTTATTGGAGTAAATGTCTCTCTCTGGGAATATACTATAAACCACAACAGATGGGGGTCAGGTTGGTCTGTTTACACCAATTCTTGATTGCTTTTCCACTGCTGAGGAAGACCTTAAGTTTTATGGGTAGCATAAATCGCAACTATAGTCTAGGATTCCATATTCAGCCTCTAACATAAAAGACCTGTCAAATGCAATACATCTTGTGAAGAGCAGAACCAGAAAGGAAAACTGAATTTTATCTGTAAGCAAGCTCTTTAAAAATTGGAGACTGTAAATCCTTATTTAATACTGAGAGTTTTGATTCCAGATGATAAACCAAATGAAAAGGCAAATACAAGATTATTTTTTCAAAAGAAACTTTAAAAGCCAGCCCACACAGGCACATTGTATCTACTTCCATTCTGCTTGTGTTTATCAACCAGAGATCAGTCTCTACTTGTTTACGTTCAAGAGAAAGCATTCATTCAAAGAAAGTATCCAATAGTGGCATTATAAAAACATACAAACACAAAGTCTTTTGCTCCCTATTTTATTATGTTTTTTTTTTAACACCATGCTCTATTTATCAATTTGATTGACCTCAAGTGGGCCCTTATTTTGTCCAGATCCTACTATATTTTCCTGGTCTATTTATTCTCTTGTTCACCTAATAACTATTTCATCTCTTTGCTCTGCTCAAATGTTTAACATCTTTTCCACATATTACTCTCAGTTAATGACCTTAACGCCTCTTTCACAAGGAAACAGAACTGAGAACATTCAGACAGATTCTGGCCATCATATCTAATCTACTTATCCCACCCCCACCAGACTTTCTGCTCTGCTTCTCCAGTGAGTGAACTGGGCAAGCTCTAACCCATAACCAGTCCTCCTAATGCTCCCTAGATTCTATCCCATTGACATTCTCTAGGATATCTTTCAGAAGTTCTCCATAAAACAGATTAAATTTTAAAATGACATGCTTCTAAGAGTATCTTCCCCTTTGTTTTCCTTAGTGAAAAGATAATATACACTATGAAAATGGATACTTAAGTATTTTTAAGAATAACGAAAACAACACGTATGTCTAGGCTCTTTTAAAAATAACATCAAAATAAAATTCAGTTTACACATGCCAACCAGATTAAATCAAAACCTGATGGTAAGGGAAAATGCTTTGGACTGGGTCTAGAGGCCTGTGTCTAGTCCTTGTTCTTTGGGAAATTCACTGAACATCTCTCAGCCTTAAAGGATTAGACTTAGAGATTTCTATGGTCCCATCCACTTTTCAGATTCTTCTCTAGTACTTGCATTCTTTCAGACATAATTCTTTTGAAAGCAATTTATGGGTAACAAATTTTTTACTTAATCCAACTACTTGTTTTCAGAATATGTAGAGGGTTTTTTTTTTTTTACCTTTTTAAAAAGTTTGTCTTAATCCCAGTAAACAGTGTTATATAAATTTCAGGTGTACAGTATAGTCAGTGATTTCATACATCATCCAGTGCTCATCAAGACAAGTGTACTCCTAATCCTCATCACCTGTTTCACCCACTACCCCCACCTACCTCTCCTCTGGTTTGTTCTCTACAGTTAAGAGTCTGTTTCTTGGTTTGCTTCTCTCTCTCCTTTTTTTTTCCCTTTGCTCATTTGTTTTGTTTCTTCAATGCCACATATGAGTGAAATCACATGTAGAATACCTGGTTATTTGATAGTATTTTGTATTTGATGCCAAACCAGTGGATACTTAGAGACATAGTTGTAGATCAGATATATACAGCTGAAGGGATTAAGTAATTAACAGGTAATACACCCTTCTGGTAGCTGAATCCCTCAGAAAACAGGGCCAACCTTTCCTCTTGGTGCCCAATAGGTCTGCATATACAAGCCTGATCACTAAGGAAATAAGAAGAAATAAAGAAAGCCCCTCAGATACAAGAGGAAAAACAGGTGTGATCTGAAGGCTACCCATGTATCCAATCTTACTGCCAAAAAAATAGAGCATTTCATTTTCTGAGCACCTAGCCCAGAAATGTAGTGAGATTGCTCATCAGCCTCTACTGTCTGGACAGGAAGCTTCCAGCTGTCCTTCTTAAACCTCATTGTACTTACACGCATTCTTCTTTTCCTATCCTTCAAATGCACTCACTTTTGATCTCCATGTGAAATCAATTCGGGTATATCACCAATGATAGGAATTTCTAAAACACCGTCTAGGTTTTAATTTTCTAAATCCAATGATATATCTTATAAAGGGTTAGTATCCAAAATATATAAAGAAATTTTAAAACTTAACACTCAAAAAACAACCCAGTAAAAATGGGCAGAAGACATGAATTGACATTGTTCCAATTTTATTTTAAATGGCCACTATCATAAATCCTTTTGTTAAATGAAAAGCCATCCTCAGTATTTGTCAGTTTTGCTTTTTTGAAACAGGGACACAAGTACACGTTACAAATCATTCAGACATTTGCACCCAAAGAGTAGAAGGCAGGCATGTTCTTTAGTCATCTCAGCAACAGAAATGTTAAAAAGAAAAATCTCAAAATAAATTAGCATAATCTTATGAGTATAATGTTTAGCAGAATAAGCAAGTGTCACACAGATGCATGTAGGATGTTATCATTTAAATAAAGTTCAAAACGAGGCAAACTAAATGTATATTTTAGGAATACATGCATAGATGATAAAACTATAAAGAAAAGTTGAGAAATTATTATCACAAAAATTAAATCACAAAAAAAGGGAAGGGAGAGAGAAAGTGATACCAGGGATGGAAGGGTGAACACAGGCCTTTTTTAAGGTGCTAACAATCTATAGCTCACATGTGTGGCAGATGCCAACTCTGTAATTATTCTTTACATCAAATATGTATGCTTCATATACTCTATGTATAATATTTTTATAATAAAGAATAAATTAACACCAACTTTAGTTTTGAAATAAATCTGACTTCTTATATTTTTCAGTTTGGGAAAACAGTGGGAAAAGAACATGGAAAGGAGACTTATACTTGAACAACTATGGAGTGTATCACTAATGGATTAGTTTAGTATTCTTACACAACTGGTGGTAGACTGTGTATATGAGTATGCATTTTACAAGGGATGGGGACTATTCACTTATCTATCAATTCTTTGCTTCAATCAATATTTATTTAAAACCCATCACATATGAGGCAGTAGAGATACAAAGATGAACAAGACATGAGCTCTAATCTAGAAGAGTGTATAATCTAGTGCTAGAAGACTAGTACCTTTCTAACTTGCCAAAATGATAGCCCTTCCCTTCCTTCCCCACTCTTCCCAGTTGGAACTTCCAATGTCTCTTGTTTTACTCTCTAGTTTCCAAGCCAATCATCTGGACAGGATTTCTATTGGTGGCCTCAGGATCCATCACTTGGTAGAGAGTGATAATGCTATCAGACCCAGTGTTCATCAGGGCAGAGTAAGCCCTGGGCTTCTGACTCCTACGATATTAACTAAGCCTACTAAACAGTTTCTCTTCCTAGCACTAGCCTTCAACTCCTCCTGCCAGTTGGGTTGCCCACTCTCCACAGCCCCACACTGATTTGAGTGATTTCTCAAGCACATCATTCCCTGTATGGTATCCCGAAGGGTCAGTGTCCTCAGCTGCAGTGTCCACTAACTGAGCTACCTATTGCTGATACCCACACACTCAAGTCCACCAAACAGCCTCCTGCCTGACTTCATGGGGCTCATCCTGCAACCTGGTTAAGTCCCCTAGTCCCAGCCGACCAAGTGCTCACTCTCTCTGCCTTTCTCCTGAACAGTCTCCCTAGGCTTTGCTCCAAAACAGACTAAAATGACAACAATGTAATAAATATAATAGAGGTATCTACAGAGTGATTCAGAAGCAGAGAGGAAGAATTGGGGTGGGGATGGGAGTAAAGGAAACAACTAATTTGAATCTTAATAAGAAGTGTACCAAATGAAAGAACAAAGAAACTTTCCAGCAAGGAGGAACAGATTCTTCAAAGGCATAAATATGGGAATGAATCTGACATGCTGGGAAAACAAGTTTTATGCATTCAAGGAATGATGATAGAACAGTAGATAAGGGGAAAAAGAAGAAAGATCTTAAAGTCTTACCAACAAAAATGTACCCTATTTGGCATGCATTTAATTTATTCTTGTCACAGTAACGATGACATAATGAGGTAATGCATTGTGTTATGGGGAGATTAGTGTGGGCTCACTCATTCTCAAAATTTATAAGGCTTAGCATTCAAGGAACTCTGAGCTTCTTTAGTATGACTGCAATCATCCACATGTTTCCTCAGATAGGTGACAGAAGCAGGTACAGCACCTACCCAGATTCAGTGATTTTTAATGGACTTATATAAGGTCACAGAGTGAAGGAAGGAGCCCAGGAGATGCTCAGCAAAGTAGTGGTGATATATATTTAAGTTGAATCAAACGGAAACTTGATCCTTGGAGAAATCTCCCCAGAATTCTGTACACTCAATGCTATTTCTTTGAGTGCCACGACAGCTGTCTTTCCTGTCCCCTTGTAGAAAAGGCAGCTGTTCAGGGAAGGAGGTCTTCCAACAGGGACAGTCCCAGGTGAAATGAGGACTGGCTGTTTTTCTATCCCAACCATAATGAAAGTTGGCTTTAACTCTTCCTGGCATTGTTGGAGTTTACACTATTCATTTCAATGGCCTTCTGGCTGCCAGAACCTCTTTACTGCCCAGTGATCTACACGGCCAATAGTGAATCATCAGAGACACACATTGACTTGTTCACCTCTCTGAATTAGAGACACGCTAACTCAACCGGCCAAGACGACTTTGTTTTGAGCAGAATGCAAAAGGATAAAACATCAGGCCAGAGAGTTGGAATCAAAATGGAAGTTCTTGGGATCCCTGGGTGGCGCAGCGGTTTGGCCCCTGCCTTTGGCCCAGGGCGCGATCCCAGAGACCCAGGATCGAATCCCACATCGGGCTCCCGGTGCATGGAGCCTGCTTCTCCCTCTGCCTGTGTCTCTGCCCCTCTCTCTCTCTCTCTCTGTGACTATCATAAATAAATAAAAAATTTTAAAAAATGGAAGTTCTTGAAATATATGTAAAATGGTTATAATGATAATAAAGAGCAAAATATCTCAAGCTATTAATTTGGTCAACAACTTCCCTTATCATTTGACCCATTTTTATTGCTCTTGGACATAGGTAGGCAGAGCTGGAGTTGATAAGAGCAGATGATTTTGGAAATTCTATTATATTGGACAGAGTATACTATCATGTCCTTCCAAATCTGTACCTCAGCTGCACTGAACCTCAAAACCCCGACCTCAAAAGGAATCTTGCATTCTTATGGCTTACCATCATCAAGTTTGTTAGTAATGGCACTTGCTTCAAGACCCCTTGGTAGCAAAAAGATAAAAGGAAAAAGGATTGATAAGTGACTTTTAGGGACAATACTTGGCCTAAGGTCATTATTCTAGGGCCCATTAGATCTTTAGAGATCACCCTTGGCCTCCTTAGATCAGTCTGTATATTTATACCTTCAACAAACTTATTTAGCACAAATTTATTAAGTGCCTATGACGTTCTTGATGCAAGATTATACAAGTCAAACTGTGTGAAATTCTGGTTGTTTCATCTATAAAATGAGGATAATGTGCATCTCTCAGAATGAGAATTAAAAATATAATAAATTCAAAATACTTACCTCAGTGCCTGACACAAAATCAGGGCTTAATAGTTACTTCGTTCAATTACAGCAGCACAAAGACAAATTGGTATACTTCCATCAAGGAACTCACAGTGTAGATTGTGCCTAAATTCCCCCAGTGTCCTAGAATTACTATAAACCTGAGATAAGTTATACCTACTTGATCCTTCACAGGCTCTGTGGGCAGAACCAATTCAAGACTAACCTTAATTATCAGTGTTCTGGGATCCCTAGGTGGCGCAGCGGTTTGGCGCCTGCCTTCGGCCTAGGGCGCGATCCTGGAGACCCAGGATCGAATCCCACATCGGGCTCCCGGTGCATGGAGCCTGCTTCTCCCTCTGCCTGTGTCTCTGCCTCTCTCTCTCTCTCCCTCTGTGACTATCATAAATAAATAAAAATTTAAAAAAAAATTATCAGTGTTCTGAGCAGAGGATCCCATGGAGCTTTCTCCTACATGAATTCTAGATCCTAATTCTACCATTCCATTTAGCTGCTACATGAAAAGAAAACCATGGAATATTTTATCATTTAAATATAATTGATTAATGAAGCCATCAGGAAGGTGCTGTCAAGTGACAATGAACATGAATAATATCTCTGGCCTAAGACCCTTCACAATTTGTAGAAAGTATTCTCAATTATAATTTTTTAAAGAGAGAAAGAGTAATGTTTCCTGGCATGAGATGGTGTTGTATTCACTAGAGGCAGTTATTGCAAGAAACATGCCGTAGATCCTTATATTGAGTCCTCAGAGCAACTGAGTCACAGGAATCACCCATGTCAGAGAAAAATCATTGCCATCAACTGGTCTTTCCTGGAATTTTAGTCTTGACTCCTATGAAATTGGCTTTGCCAAAAACAACTACCATTGCTTGTTTGCTCTCTCTCTCTCTCTCTCCTTTTTATTTTTCAGTTTGTACTTTAAGATAAAACCTGGTATGCAGAATTAGTCAGAATTACTTGGAAAAGTGAAGTCTGATTAGGAAGTACAGATGAAAACTTGCATTGGTTATTGCAGACACTGAGTTGGGGAGCAAGGTACCAGAAAAGATGACTGTGAGAAAAGCAATTTGACTTCCAGGTTTCGAAATGACCCCACTCTGTCCATTACTGTACCCAAGGCCTCATTTGGGTTTGTAGGTGAGCCTATTACATTATTGCAAATTTCAGGCTTGTCATCTTCTATTACAAGGTATGCTTGCTGACTTTATTTTTTTAAGATTATTTATTTATTTATTCATAGAGACAGAGAGAGAGAGAGAAGCAGAGACACAGGCAGAGGGAGAAGCAGAGGGAGAAGCAGAGGGAGAAGCAGGCATCATACAGAGAGCCTGACGTGGGACTCGATCCAGGGTCTCCAGGATCATGCCCTGGGCTGCAGGTGGTGCTAAACAACTGCACCACCGGGGCTACCCTCTTGCTGACTTTAAAAACAAAGTGACTATTCAATCTGGAGACATCTCAGAAGACCCCAAGTAGCTTTCAGATCAATAACCTACCAGTTGTCTTCAACCTCAGAAGGATAGATTCAGTTATTAGTATATTTATAAAGTGACATTTTCCCCTCATACGAATATATTAATGATGTATTCTAGTCTTTCAACGACTCTTTATACTTTGGGGATTTCTGTTCCTTTGTCAACCCTGAAATAAGAGCTAGTTTGCTGCCCTACCAATTTTCCTCCCTCTTCATCTCCCTCTGTGGCATCTCTTATCTCTTTGCTGGTATCTCTATATCTGAAGGCAGTATGTATCTTTAGTATAGAATGGGTAAAGGTATTATTAGGAATATCTGTATTTTCCTAATGAAGAAAAAATATGGAAAATAGGATGAATTAAGTAATATCTATCTTGGGACAATGTACATTAATCTTCAATGCAAATACAACTTTATTTTACTTTTGTACTCAATCCCTTATAAGAGTATTTGCTTATAGAGTAAATTTCTATAAATTGAGCCTCACTTGAAATGTTTTTCCACTAACTTCTATTATCTAAAGAAATATGATAGTGCCAGACAGTAACCTGACATCTTGAAAATTGAGTAAATATGTTCCCAAGAGCCACTTCTTTACCAAAAGAGGTATTAACAGAAATAGAGCATATGCTATTCCAGGAACATATGCTTAGCATGTGCCTTTGTGATGACTGTCAGGAAGTATTTTCATTGAGTAAACTGGCTCTCAGTATACATTACTGTATGTACATGGCCCTTTATGGGAATGGTAATAAAGTCTCAAAGTGTCTATTAGTTTATTTCTCTCTCTTTTGAGATAAGCAACTTCACACCAGTTTTTTATGCTTTGCAAAACCATCTGCTTAGATTGAATTATTCTATTATGCTGGCTGTAATTGAGTGGATCAGGAATTAGTGCATTAATTGAAAACCAACAAATAAAAATGTTCCATATTGGATTATGGCCCATTGACCCAACTAGATCTTCTCTGTTCAAAGAAGGTAAAGGTAGAAGAGGAGGATCAAACAGAATTTCTAGGGCCACTTTTAGTACCAGTGGAGCAACAGTTACATTCTTACACTAACCCACATTACTTGAGGTCACCAGGACACCTGAAAGAGCTAAGCTCAAATAGCCCTCATTATTAATTCATTTTTTTCATAAAGCTCTAAAAATTGCCTAATGAGAATCACTATGATGGAGTATGATAGACATCATCAATGATGATTTCCAGTGATCCTTGGCACCTGGTATTCATACCCTTGTATTATCCCCTCCTCTGGAGTGTGGATTGGGTTTCATGACTCATTTCTAATAAATAGAATAGAGACGGATATACTTCCAAGATTAGGCTATAAAAAATCTGCAGCTTCCATCTTGGGTTTTCTTTCTACTCATCTACTCTATGGAAAGCCATGTGGTAGAGCAGCCTTATGGAAAGGCCCACATATGAGGAACTGACACCTCTTGCCAACAACCATATGACTGAGCTTAAAAATAGATACAGTCAAGTGACAAATTACTACAGCCCAGTCTAATATCTTAATTGTAGCCTCTTGAGACACCCTGAGCTAGAACCACCCACCAAGCCAGCCATTCCCTGATACCTAACCCTCAAAAATTGGGAGGTAATAAAGGTTTGCCATTATTTAAGTTCCTATGTTTTGGAGTAATTTGTTAGTCAGCAATAGATATTATTTGGAGGGATATATTTATACAGGGGTTGGCAAACAAGAGCCTGTAGGCCACCGACTGTTTTTGTAAATGAAGGTTTATTAGAACAGAGTCATATCCATTAATTTACATATTGTCTGTGACTGCTTTCACACTACAACAATAGTGTTGAGTGGTTGAGACAAAGACTGTATGGTCTGCAAAGCCTTAAGTGTTTATAGTATTTGCCTTTTTTAGAAAAAAAGTTGCCAATCCCAGGACTTAGAATGAATTTGATTTCAAATGACCAAATAATACTTCTCTGGAAGTGGAACCACAAGTACTGATCTAACTTCTTCTTTTTGAAGATTAATATAACTATTGCTGTAACAGGTAAATGATCTGTCTAGCATCATATAACCAATAGCAAAGCTGAACAAAAGATCCAAGCTTCCTAGCTCCCATTCCAGTAGTTCCTTCAATTTACCATAATACACCTCCCTCAGATAAGCCACCACAACAACATGTTGTTTTATCATGAGTTTCCTATGTTACTTAATAAATCACTATAGGTCCCACTACATTATTTCCTAATAGCACAGGAACATTCACTAATGTGTCTCAAAGTCTTAGCAGATGACCTTATCCCCTGATATAACTAAGCTAATTCAAATATATATGAAAAAGGAAAATGACAGATTATTGAAAGACTCATTGAAAATAGTTATTCAATTTAATTTCATTACAGTTGACCCTTGAACAACATGAGTTTGAACTTTCCAGGTCCATTTACATGCAGATTTTTTTCAGTAAATACAGTGCAATTCTGTAAAGGTATTTTCTCTTCCTTTTGATTTTCTTAATAACATTTTCTTTTCTCTAGCTTGATTATTATAATACAGTATATGATACATATAACATACCAAATATGTATTAATTGACTTATTGATAAGACTTCCAGTTAATGGTAGGCTATTAGTAATTAAGTACTTAGGGAGTTAAAAGTTATATACGGATTTTCAATGGGGATGTGGCACAATTCATCCCAATGATATTCAAGGGTCATCTATATTTTTACTCTTGCCAAGGGATTATGCAGCTGAAAGTGGTAAGCTAATGATGTATACTTACTGTCAAAAATTACCTGCTGGATTTAGGTATATAAATCCTTTCATGAGAGAAAGCAAATAAGCACCACCAATTTGACTTTCTTATGACCAGAGCAGACACTGATAATCAAATACAGCATCCTTTCCCACTAAACCTTGCTATAGTCTCAATAACCCTCTTCTACACCATGCTGCAGAAACTTACCAGCATTCAGTCAAAGTTGCCACCTGGGTTAAAACTCACGTACCTTCTCTGACAGACAACAATGCTACAGTCTCTATACTGGAACATACTGATATAAGTTAATTTCAGACATATTTTAAAGCAATTAGTGACCAAGGGAGCTTAATTGCTGTCTATTTAATGCTAAGACAGCTACAAGACACACATGGGAAGAACAGAGCTAATGGTGCAATGTATATGAGGGAGGATCTGTGACTGTGGCCAAATGCACATCAGGGTCCAGCTGCACAGCTACTTTCTCCATAAATCTTTCCCTGATATGCAACAATATGTCCTGGCTTACCTGGGCAGTCCCAGGTTGTTTCTCTTATTCTACCATAATCATCATCATTATACAAAGAAGGTATTTGTTGAATTAATGAATGCCTGAGATCATAAAATATCTAACAGCTAAAAAATCTATCCCTTATTCACCTCAGTAAATCTCACAGATAAACAGTACACATGCTTTACAAATATTGTTTGAATAAATGAATAAACAAATGCATGAATGCTTACAATAGTTTCTTGACCTCATTGGTCAACTTTGCTCAGTATGTTTGTTCTTCAAAACATTATAGATGGGAATACTGATAAAAATTCACTTATTGAAATATCAATTAATATGCACCAAACAAGAGCAGCATATGCGACAGGGCGAATTCTTTACTTCCAGATGTATTTAAGTGGTTTACTGAAATATGGTGAAGTCTCCTTATCTGGTCATGTTGGTATGGTTAGTAATAAACATGGGGTCAGTAGTGGCCCATCTCTGAAGATATGGCATGGATCTGATGACCTCTGAAGGTCTAGGTGACTCATCTTAAAAAGCTATTTTGACAAAATCGGTCTCAGAATATGAACCATGAGCAGAGACCATCAAATAGTCTACAGAAGTTAAGGAATAAAAGGTTTTGCTTAATATTAAATTATCTCAAATTCCAAAATGGAGGAACTGAAAATAAGAGTCTGGAAGAGTACTGATGGAAATCAGTACTTATTAGTATCAGAAATGTCTTCGGATTGTCTGTCATGACATAACTTAGCTACATTTCTCAAATTCTAGCTTGTGATCTAACACTCCAAGCATCATTCTCACAGCTCCAAAACCATTACTTTTAAGTCTTAAAACTATGACAGCACTTTTTAGATCAGTTCCGATCTTCAGACTAGTCATTATAATAAATGAGATGCTCTGATTTGCTAAGAAGGATTGCCTCTTCAATCTCCCATAGAGTTAACATTGACTTGAAGGCTTTTCCACACTTCTGTGGAGTTTACATAGAAAAGGACCTAATCAGGTAAAGGCAAGGTGGCGGGAGAGTAGGGTCTCCAAATCACCTGTCTCCACCAAATTACCTAGAAAACCTTCCAATCATCCTGAAAATCTATGAATTCGGCCTGAGAATTAAAGAGAGAACAGCTGGAATGCAACAGTGAGAAGAGTTCGCGCTTCTATCAAGGTAGGAAGACGGGGAAAAAGAAGTAAAGAAACAAAAGGCCTCCAAGGGGGAGGGGCCCCGCGAGGAGCCGGGCTGAGGCCGGGGCGAGTGTCCCCAGGACAGGAGAGCCCCGTCCCGGAGACGCAGGAGCTGCACCGACCTTCCCGGGCGGAAAGGGGCTCGCAGGGAGGTGGAGCAGGACCCAGGAGGGCGGGGGTGCCCTCGGGCTCCCCGGGACAGTAACAGGCACCTGCGCCCCGGGAGAGTGCGCCGAGCTCCCTAAGGGCTGCAGCGCGGGCGGCGGGACCCGGAGCAGCTGGGGGGCTCGGGCGGCGGCTCCGCGGAGGGGGCTGCGCGGCCCCGGGAGCAGCTCGGAGGGGCTCGGGCAGAGGAAGAGGCTCCGTGCGGAGGGGACTGCGCGGTTCCAGGAGCAGCTCGGAGGGGCTCGGGCGGCAGCTCCGCGGAGGGGGCTGTGGGCCGGGGGCGCGAATCCACCAGCGCAGGCTCCGGAGCACAGGGCGCCGGGACACAGCCCAGGATCCCGCCTCCCCCGGGACAGGCAGAGGCCGGGAGGGCCCAGGACAGCAAGGAAGCTCCTGCCCCAGTTGAGCAGATCAGCGGCCCCGCCCCGGAGCCTCCAGGCCCTGCAGACGGAGTTCCTGCCGGAGCTGAATCCAGGTTTCCAGAGCTGGCCCCGCCACTGGGGCTGTTCCTCCTGCGGCCTCACGGGGTAAACAACCCCCACTGAGCCCTGCACCAGGCAGGGGCACAGCAGCTCCCCCAAGTGCTAACACCTGAAAATCAGCACAACAGGCCCCTCCCCCAGAAGATCAGCTAGACGGACAACTTCCAGGAGAAGCCAAGGGACTTAAAGTACACAGAATCAGAAGATACTCCCCCGTGGTTCTTTTTGTTTGTTTGTTTGTTTTTTTGTTTTGTTTTGTTTTGTTTTGCTTTTTGATTTGTTTTCTTCCCCCACCCCCCTTTTTTTTCTCCTTTCTTTTTCTTTCTCTTTTTCTTCTCTTTTTTTTTTTTTTTAGTTTTTTTTCTTCCCTTTTTTTTTCTCTTTCTCTTTTCTTTCCTTCTTTCTCTCCTCTCTTTTTCTCTTTTTCCCAATACAACTTGATTTTGGCCACTCTGCACTGAGCAAAATGACTAGAAGGAAAACCTCACCTCAAAAGAAAGAATCAGAAACAGTCCTCTCTCCCACAGAGTTACAAAATCTGGATTACAATTCAATGTCAGAAAGCCAATTCAGAAGCACTATTATACAGCTACTGGTGGCTCTAGAAAAAAGTATAAAGGAATCAAGAGACTTCATGACTGCAGAATTTAGAGCTAATCAGGCAGAAATTAAAAATCAATTGAATGAGATGCAATCCAAACTAGAAGTCCTAACGACGAGGGTTAACGAGGTGGAAGAACGAGTGAGTGACATAGAAGACAAGTTGATAGCAAAGAGGGAAACTGAGGAAAAAAGAGACAAACAATTAAAAGACCATGAGGATAGATTAAGGGAAATAAACGACAGCCTGAGAAAGAAAAACCTACGTTTAATTGGGGTTCCCGAGGGCGCCGAAAGGGACAGAGGGCCAGAATATGTATTTGAACAAATTCTAGCTGAAAACTTTCCTAATCTGGGAAGGGAAACAGGCATTCAGATCCAGGAAATAGAGAGATCCCCCCCTAAAATCAATAAAAACCATTCAACACCTCGACATTTAATAGTGAAGCTTGCAAATTCCAAAGATAAAGAGAAGATCCTTAAAGCAGCAAGAGACAAGAAATCCCTGACTTTTATGGGGAGGAGTATTAGGGTAACAGCAGACCTCTCCACAGAGACCTGGCAGGCCAGAAAGGGCTGGCAGGATATATTCAGGGTCCTAAATGAAAAGAACATGCAACCAAGAATACTTTATCCAGCAAGGCTCTCATTCAAAATGGAAGGAGAGATAAAGAGCTTCCAAGACAGGCAGCAACTAAAAGAATATGTGACCTCCAAACCAGCTCTGCAAGAAATTTTAAGGGGGACTCTTAAAATTCCCCTTTAAGAAGAAGTTCAGTGGAACAGTCCACAAAAACAAGGACTGAATAGATATCATGATGACACTAAACTCATATCTCTCAATAGTAACTCTGAATGTGAACGGGCTTAATGACCCCATCAAAAGGCGCAGGGTTTCAGACTGGATAAAAAAGCAGGACCCATCTATTTGCTGTCTACAAGAGACTCATTTTAGACAGAAGGACACCTACAGCCTGAAAATAAAAGGTTGGAGAACCATTTACCATTCGAATGGTCCTCAAAAGAAAGCAGGGGTAGCCATCCTTATATCAGATAAACTAAAATTTACCCCAAAGACTGTAGTGAGAGATGAAGAGGGACACTATATCATACTTAAAGGAACTATTCAACAAGAGGACTTAACAATCCTCAATATATATGCCCCGAATGTGGGAGCTGCCAAATATATCAATCAATTATTAACCAAAGTGAAGAAATACTTAGATAATAATACACTTATACTTGGTGACTTCAATCTAGCTCTTTCTATACTCGATAGGTCTTCTAAGCACAACATCTCCAAAGAAACGAGAGCTTTAAATGATACACTGGACCAGATGGATTTCACAGATATCTACAGAACTTTACATCCAAACTCAACTGAATACACATTCTTCTCAAGCGCACATGGAACTTTCTCCAGAATAGACCACATATTGGGTCACAAATCGGGTCTGAACCGATACCAAAAGATTGGGATTGTCCCCTGAATATTCTCAGACCATAATGCCTTGAAATTAGAACTAAATCACAACAAGAAGTTTGGAAGGACCTCAAACACGTGGAGGTTAAGGACCATCCTGCTAAAAGATAAAAGAGTCAACCAGGAAATTAAGGAAGAATTAAAAAGATTCATGGAAACTAATGAGAATGAAGATACAACCATTCAAAATCTTTGGGATGCAGCAAAAGCAGTCCTAAGGGGGAAATACATCGCAATACAAGCATCCATTCAAAAACTGGAAAGAACTCAAATACAAAAGCTAACCTTACACATAAAGGAGCTAGAGAAAAAACAGCAAATAGATCCTAAACCCAAGAGAAGAAGGGAGTTAATAAAGATTCGAGCAGAACTCAACGAAATCGAGACCAGAAGAACTGTGGAACAGATCAACAAAACCAGGAGTTGGTTCTTTGAAAGAATTAACAAGATAGATAAACCATTAGCCAGCCTTATTAAAAAGAAGAGAGAGAAGACTCAAATTAATAAAATCATGAATGAGAAAGGAGAGATCCCTACCAACACCAAGGAAATACAAACGATTTTAAAAACATATTATGAACAGCTATACGCCAATAAATTAGGCAATCTAGAAGAAATGGACGCATTCCTGGAAAGCCACAAACTACCAAAACTGGAACAGGAAGAAATAGAAAACCTGAACAGGCCCATAACCAGGGAGGAAATTGAAGCAGTCATCAAAAACCTCCCAAGACACAAGAGTCCAGGGCCAGATGGCTTCCCAGGGGAATTTTATCAAACGTTTAAAGAAGAAACCATACCTATTCTCCTAAAGCTGTTTGGAAAGATAGAAAGAGATGAAGTACTTCCAAATTCGTTCTATGAGGCCAGCATCACCTTAATTCCAAAACCAGACAAAGACCCCACCAAAAAGGAGAATTATAGACCAATATCCCTGATGAACATGGATGCAAAAATTCTCAACAAGATACTGGCCAATAAGATCCAACAGTACATTAAAAAAATTATTCACCATGACCAAGTAGGATTTATCCCTGGGACACAAGGCTGGTTCAACACCCGTAAAACAATCAATGTGATTCATCATATCAGCAAGAGAAAAACCAAGAACCATACGATCCTCTCATTGGATGCAGAGAAAGCATTTGACAAAATACAGCATCCATTCCTGATCAAAACTCTTCAGAGTGTAGGGATAGAGGGAACATTCCTTGACATCTTAAAAGCCATCTATGAAAAGCCCACAGCAAATATCATTCTCAATGGGGAAGCACTGGGAGCCTTTCCCCTAAGATCAGGAACAAGACAGGGATGTCCACTCTCACCACTGCTGTTCAACATAGTACTGGAAGTCCTAGCCTCAGCAATCAGACAACAAAAAGACATTAAAGGCATTCAAATTGGCAAAGAAGAAGTCAAACTCTCCCTCTTCAGCCGATGACATGATACTCTACATAGAAAACCCAAAAGTCTCCACCCCAAGATTGCTAGAACTCATACAGCAATTCGGTAGCGTGGCAGGATACAAAATCAATGCCCAGAAGTCAGTGGCATTTCTATACACTAACAATGAGACTGAAGAAAGAGAAATTAAGGAGTCAATCCCATTTACAATTGCACCCAAAAGCATAAGATACCTAGGAATAAACCTAACCAAAGATGTAAAGGATCTATACCCTCAAAACTATAGAACACTTCTGAAAGAAATTGAGGAAGACACAAAGAGATGGAAAAATATTCCATGCTCATGGATTGGCAGAATTAATATTGTGAAAATGTCAATGTTACCCAGGGCAATATACACGTTTAATGCAATCCCTATCAAAATACCATGGACTTTCTTCAGAGAGTTAGAACAAATTATTTTAAGATTTGTGTGGAATCAGAAAAGACCCCGAATAGCCAGGGGAATTTTAAAAAAGAAAACCATATCTGGGGGCATCACAATGCCAGATTTCAGGTTGTACTACAAAGCTGTGGTCATCAAGACAGTGTGGTACTGGCACAAAAACAGACACATAGATCAGTGGAACAGAATAGAGAATCCAGAAGTGGACCCTGAACTTTATGGGCAACTAATATTCGATAAAGGAGGAAAGACTATCCATTGGAAGAAAGACAGTCTCTTCAATAAATGGTGCTGGGAAAATTGGACATCCACATGCAGAAGAATGAAACTAGACCACTCTCTTTCACCATACACAAAGATAAACTCAAAATGGATGAAAGATCTAAATGTGAGACAAGATTCCATCAAAATCCTAGAGAAGAACACAGGCAACACCCTTTTTGAACTCGGCCATAGTAACTTCTTGCAAGATACATCCACGAAGGCAAAAGAAACAAAAGCAAAAATGAACTATTGGGACTTCATCAAGATAAGAAGCTTTTGCACAGCAAAGGATACAGTCAACAAAACTCAAAGACAACCTACAGAATGGGAGAAGATATTTGCAAATGACATATCAGATAAAGGGCTAGTTTCCAAGATCTATAAAGAACTTATTAAACTCAACACCCAAGAAACAAACAATCCAATCATGAAATGGGCAAAAGACATGAACAGAAATCTCACAGAGGAAGACATAGACATGGCCAACATGCATATGAGAAAATGCTCTGCATCACTTGCCATCAGGGAAATACAAATCAAAACCACAATGAGATACCACCTCACACCAGTGAGAATGGGGAAAATTAACAAGGCAGGAAACAACAAATGTTGGAGAGGATGTGGAGAAAAGGGAACCCTCATACACTGTTGGTGGGAATGTGAACTGGTGCAGCCACTCTGGAAAACTGTGTGGAGGTTCCTCAAACAGTTAAAAATATACCTGCCCTACGACCCAGCAATTGCACTGCTGGGGATTTACCCCAAAGATACAGATGCAGTGAAATGCCGGGACACCTGCACCCCGATGTTTATAGCAGCAATGGCCACGATAGCCAAACTGTGGAAGGAGCCTCGGTGTCCAACGAAAGATGAATGGATAAAAAAGATGTGGTTTATGTATACAATGGAATATTACTCAGCTATTAGAAATGACAAATACCCACCATTTGCTTCAACGTGGATGGAACTGGAGGGTATTATGCTGAGTGAAGTAAGCCAGTCGGAGAAGGACAAACATTATATGTTCTCATTCATTTGGGGAATATAAATAATAGTGAAAGGGAATATAAGGGAAGGGGGACAGAAAGGGAGACAGAACATAAAGACTGCTAACTCTGGGAAATGAACTAGGGGTGTTGGAAGGGGAGGAGGGCGGGGGGTGGGAGTGAATGGGTGACAGGCACTGGGGGTTAATCTGTATGTTAGTAAATTGAACACCAATAAAAAATAAATAATAAAAATAAAAAAATAAAGAAAGAAAGAAAAAGAAAAAAAAAAGAAAAGGACCTAATCATTGTCTTAAAACCCCATTTAGACACAATGTGAAGATTCTAGATGCCTGAGGAGGACCTTGCATGAAACTTGACAGAAAAGAAATCAAGAAACTAATATGATCTCAAAGGATTTATTTAGTTTCTGGCCAGCCTTTGAAGTTTTCATATGTAATAACAGAGCTCATTCAACAGGCTTCATGTAGGTCTGACCTAACAGCAGATCCTACTATGGTATAATACATGGCCCAGTTAATAGAGCTTCTGTACCTTTAGGAAAGTGGCTAAGGCAGACTCCATGTGGCAACTGGACATCTGATCTCTATCTGACTCTTACTAAAGCCTGGTAAATTAAGAATTTCAAGCTCATAATGGAAGAAAAGAAGGACAAGATGCCTCTATATTCTTCCCTCCCTCCACTCATCCTTTTCTTTTCCTTCTCCATGAACCTCTTTACCTCCTTTGCCCTCCCTCCTTATCCTCCACCCTGAGTTGGGTTAATGGTTATTCACTCCTCAAAGAAGAATCCTGCCTGATCTGGTAAAATGATATGGCCTTCTTAGCCTATCCATCACTGCAGTGTTCCTTTATTTCCCAACCTCTCCTACAGCAACTGAAATGAGGCATGGGCATGTGGCTATTTTTTCTTTTAAAATTGGAACTTACATGCTGCTCTCAGTGTTGGCTGCTTGGTCACCCAGAAACAGACACTCAGGGTGCCCGGCCATAGACACCACAGAGTCAGCCCAGTATAATTTCCTGGAAGTCACATTACCCATAATGATGGGCAGCCCTGGGATTTATTCCCATTCTGAACTTGGCTTCATATCTTATTTTGATCATCCTTCTCATTTTTCTCCTCTAGTATCATCTACTTTATCAATGATTTTATTAAGTGAAACCAGTAGACCTGATAAGCCCATGGCCACCTAGGCAAGGGAGTCTGCTAAATTAGATCTGTGATATCAAACTCCTTCTGAACTCCAGAGTATAATTTTGAGGCTATGGAGTGAATCAGAGGCAGAGAATGATATGGGGGAAGTTAGAGGCTTAAATGTAGTCCTCTGCCACCTGCCTAGCAGCTTGGATAGTTAGACACAGTTGAAGAAACAACTGGGAGTCAGACAATCTCCCCTTGGGTTAGTCAATCAATTCAATCAATCCATTGGTTTTGTGACTTAAGGCAAGTTTCCTTATCCATACCATAACACAACAGGGTTAAATTAAATGACCTCCAAGATCTAGTTATGATGTTCCATGACTTTGAATATGAGTAGGTTCATATGTCTTTCAGAATTTACCTTGGTTCCTACCCTTAGAGATTCACAGAAGCTATTTTCAGAATCCCTTTCTTTCACAGTTCATGAAAGAAGAAGATGAGGTGAGATTCATAGGTCTCCTTCCCATTTCAGCACATGAAGACTGACTGAATAGAGGCCACTATGATGTTCCTCAAGCCCCTGTCATCAATCCTCTCCTTCTCCTCCTTCATCAAGAAGATCAAAGCTACCAAGCAAAGCCTCTCTCAAACCACTGCCTGCCTGCCTACAACTCATGTATCAGTATCCACTCTCACCGCCTTCCCTCCAGTCTCAGAGAAGGATGTGTGTCCTTTCTTCAGTTCATGGCTGCCACTGTCGCTTGGGCTCTGAACCCCTTCCTCTGCTACCTCCACAGAAGGGTTATTCCCTTGATTATTCATCTTCAAAACTATTCCAAGATAAAATTATTCCAACCATTCTCTAAAAGATGGAAATTGAGGTAATAAAATCACCTTTGTTTGTGTGTAGTATGGAGGACCCAGTAATGATTCTTCAAGAGAATGTTAGTTTTTGCATAAGGCCATTGTAGGGAAGGTTCTCATTGCACTACACAGTTTTCTCCACATGGGTCCCCAGGAGAAATTTCTGTCCAGTCTGATTACCTAACCAGCTATTATCTTGAGTGGCTGTTTGTTTTCATCTTATAAATAGGGTGAGCCGTGTAACTTATCCTTCTTTTACCAATTCTGGGAAGTTCAGAGCTAAATCTGTGTTCTAACTCTAGCATTCTAATATATATGCACTCATTTTGCATACTAAATTCACCACTGACTTTATCTTTTCTTATCTGTCCTCATTTTCCCTTCTTTTCCCCTTTTTTTAATCCATGTGTTTCTTATTTTAAGTTGTTGTATCATATGAAAATATAATTACACATCAAGTTCTGTCTGCAGTAAGGCATGGTATAACTATCCCCTACACAGAAAAATAAACATTTCTTCCAGAGATTTCTTATTTAGAAATATGTATGCAAAATGTATAAGAATTTCTCTTGCCATGGAAATAAAGTCCAAATACACAAGAAAGCAAAACTTAGAAAAGTATTTGAATAAGCATTAGAAAAGGATTCCTTGGATTTGAGTTTTAGTACTGGCCACCATAAATTATTGAAATGAGGTGATCCACTTAAATTAACTACATAAGGATGCTGTGACAGATACCCCACGAGTTCTAAAGATAGGACAGACCACTACTGCACAGGTCGTCTTCACTTTGTGTCCTTTTCAAAACTACCTGTGATGGATGAGGCTTCTAAAAACAGAAAGAAAATGTGATTTTATCTAATTGCTGACCAGGAATCTATGATCATGCAGGAAGGTCATTGAATGGAAAAATTAGAGATGACAATTTTTTCCCATTATACTAAAACCTATGGAAAAGGAGTAAAGCAAACTACTAAACAGAAGTTAGATATAATTACAAAATGTACTAACAGAAAGTATTATGCTCCACATGAAGTCAATCTGAATAATCGTCCTTCTAATATTAGACTGTGAATGCCCCATAATGCTGCCCTGTTTTCACTTAATGGTTAGGCCATTGAATAAAATGGTAATTACTATTATAGTTATTATCCTAAATCTCCTTATACTATATGACAGGTGCCAATTCTCTGTTGACCTTAATCCCTGGCCTAATCTACTCTCCCTTCTGGTCTCTACTACGCATCTTTCAAGGACAACTTCAAATCTCATCTCACCACCCCTCAATGAGTCCTTCCAGTTGGGAAGAACCAAACATATAAATGATTCTTAGAATGATTTTTCTGACAACAGTTTACAGAGTTAATTTTGAGGTTAGGAGGAAGACTAAAGTAGAAGGACAAGTTGGTTAGTTTCTGTAGAAACTCAGACTTGGGGGGCCAAAGATGATTAGAGATAGCACTTGGCTTTATCCTACTCAATATTTGCAATTATATTCATATATGTCTCTCCTCCAACTTGAACTCTTTGAAGATAAGGATTACATCCCTAGTACCCACTACTGTATATAAAAAACGGCAGGCATCCAATAAATGTTTGTTAGAAACTAAATGAATTAATGAATGAGTAGATGAATGAATAGAATGGGTGAGATGCAAAAGAGGGCACTGAGATTTTTAAAAAATTTCTTTATACTGGCTCTTTGATCAAGTAAAGAGAAATTAAAAATCCATACTTGATGATGAACAGGCTATTTTACCATCTTGCTCATCACCACTCTCCTCCCCAAACTTTGGATGGGCTCCAGGCTGTTGACGTTCCTCATAAAACCTGCTGCCCAGAACTGAGCACAGGCTCCAGACAGAGCCTGATCAGAACTATGTCTAGAGGGAGCATCTCTTCCAGCCATCAAGAACTCTATTCCTTTTTAACAGAGCCCAAAACTGTTGGCCTATTTTTAATGGCCACATCATGCTTTTGCTTCATATAAAGCTTATGCTCCTGATTATTTTCACATGGAATGCTGCAAACACAAGTATCCAGCAGCTTGGTTTCTGCATTTTTTATAGTCTAAAATCTAAATTCATCCCTGTACATTTTCATGCTGTGGTATTTACCCCAGCATTTAATACTTTAAATTTTTACATGAAATATTTTTCAATCCCTAATTGACCCAAATGCTATCATCCCCTAACTTTGTAGCATTCATGCAGTAGGTAATTCTGAGTATCTACTGGGCACTGAAAACAGAGGGTAGACATGGGCTTTCCTGAACATAAATTTTACTGAAAGCATAGTAGATAGAAGATGCTTATTATACTCAGCTTTGCATTTTCTGTACTTATATGAGAAAGAAGCCTACAAGAGGAGATAGGGCACAGATTACATCTGGGTCAAGGTAATTCATGTCTCTGCTTCCTGGTTCATGAGGACTTATTATTAATATATAAGGTATGATTTTGCCCCTGTAAATTCCACACTGAGATGAATGCTTCTTTTACATCTCCTTTTCAATCTTCTACCCAATATCTCCTTAAGGATGTCCATCTCTTCAAACTCACTGAACCCAGTGCAAACTCACTCTCTTCAAACCCACTGAACCCAGTGCAATGTCTCACCAGATGTTTATGAAGTATTTTTAATTTACAAAGCACTTTCAGCAAGTAGTATCTCATCTGAACTTCACAATATCCCTTTGTAACAGAACAATTAGGCACTTCTCTCTATCTTCTTCATTAATATCATTCTACTGCTCAAGCTTTCCTGCAGCTTCTCAACTTATCAAAAGTAAAAGTTAAAATCCATACAATGTCTCCACCTACTAATCTCTGTTTAATTGATTCTACTCCAGCTATAGTAGCTCTGTGCTATTTCCTTCTATCTGAAATAATCTTCCAGATTCCATGTGGCTCACCCCCTACTTCCTTCAGATATCTGTTCAAATGTCACCTTGACCTTCCCTGCTTCTATAGCAAACTCTCCATTTCCCTTATTCTGCTGAATCTCTTTCCACTCCAGTCATCACCATTTGACATATCATGTGTTCACTTGTCGTACACTGTGTGTTTTCTCACATGAAACTATAAGCTCTAGAATGCAAGGGCTATTTTTTCTTCACCACAGTATCCACAATGCCCAAGAGGGTGTCTGGGCTAGACTAGGTGTGCAATTAACATTTGTTGAATATTAATAAATATGAATATTAATGAACAAATAATCAAATTATGTGGCTAGGTTGGAGGTTGCTTTGGTGGTCAGTTAAGTGTCTGACTCTTAATTTCTGCTCAGGTCATGATTTCAGGGTAGTGAGATCGAACCCCATCTCTGGCTCTGCCCTGAGCATGGAGCCTGCTTAAGATACTCTCTTCCTTTCCCTCTGCCTCTCCCCCATCCCTCTCTTAAAAATAAAATTATGTGACTAGGCTGGAGCTAGAGCTAAAACCCAGTTCTGCTCATTTCTGGTTTCCTAGTTCTTTCCACTGTACCACAATAATTTCCCTAATCATTTTCAGCCTGTTACCCTTGCATGGCTAGACTACTACAGGAGTTTAGAGAGTCATATTCCTGCCTCCAATCTTCCTGGATCATAACACTGATTCTACATGCTACTTCCATGTAGTTAGTTTTCTGAAGAATTACTTCTGTTTCTGGTTATAAAGAGTTTAGAAGCTCTGCTCATCCCTCCACTGAAAACAACTAAAACTTCTTAATAAAATGCAAAAATAAATTTTAAATGAATTACAAAGCTGAAAGGAAATTAAGCTATCTTCAGAACCCACATATAAAGTAAAACTAAGAATCTAGACAAGTAAACATTCTCTGAGGCCACTGGCTTCTCTGAGGCTTTGCCCATTCCTAGTGCCCTTGAATTTCAGTTTGATAGCCTTGTGAAAATATTGCATAGGAAACAAAATTTAGCCAAGGGTTTAGCCAAGGTGGGCAGTTTTATGGGAGAGCCCCACATAAAGCCAAAGCCAAAGCTTTCAAGGACTGTACCATCAATAAAGCAGAGTACCAAAAAATTTTCACAGCCCGCTTCATCAAGGGAAACAGCAAGGAAACTTACATCCCCTGAACTTGATCCAATATGGAAGGTGAAGATCTCCCCTGGGGAGTAACCACAGTTAACCCTCAGGTTTGCTCCCCAAACTCATAACACTCATTGGTCTAAAAAACCTCATGTCAATCATATAAACTTAAAGTAGTTTCATGTTAGTAGTACTCCCAGGCAATTGGTAAAAAGTAAAAAGAATATCTTCAATCCAAGCCTGAAAGAAATATGGCAAGTTTTAAGGAAAATGGGATAAAAAAAATCATTAATAAACACAAAGGAAATAAGGTGCCATAAGCAAGAGCTAGCAGGAATAACAGAATCAGACTAGCTGATATAAAATGTAAAAGAAGTATGTTCAATATGATTTTAATTAAATATCTTATTTTGAAATAATTGTGTATTTACATGCACTTTTAGAAACATTACAGTATAAAACTAAGTACCTGTCACCCAGTTTCTCTCAATGATGACATCCTGTAAAACTATAGTATAATATCACAACCAGGATATTGACTTTGATATAACCCACCAATCTTGTTCAGATTTTCCCAGTTTTACTCATACTAATTTATATGTATATTTAATTCTATGCAATTTTATCACCTATATAAATTCATGTATCCATCACTTTAATAGGTTTTTAAAAATAAAAGAAAATATCCAAAGTATGAATAAATAACAGAAACTGATTTTTAAGTGACTAAGCAGATATGAAAAAGAACTAAATAGAACTTAGGAAGATGAAAAGTATGCTAATAAAAATTAAAAATTTATTGGTGGATTCTAAAAGCAAGTTAGCCAAACCTTAAGCAAGGGTCAGTGGGTCAATAAATCTAAAAATAGTTGCACAAAATGCAATACAGAAAGGCAAAGATTGAAAAATTGAAAAGATGTTAAGAGATGTGAAGTACAGAGTATAAAGGAATAATAAGTATTTAATAGGAAATACAGAAGGAGATAATAGAGAAATTATTAAAAGCATGTATTTGAAAAAATATGACTAATTTCCCTAATTGATGATGACATGAGTTTAGATTCAGAATCGATAATAAATCTCAAATGCAATAACAAAGAAAAACCTACAACAAACAAATCACAGTGAAACTTATCACAGTGCACAACACTGAAGACAAAATCCTCAAAAACATCCTGAGAAAAGCCAGAATAACTACAAATGAATGGCAATGGATAGTTAACTTTTCAACAGAAGTAATGGAAACCAAGAAACTCTGTTTTAATATCTTGATAAGGAAAAACAGCCAATCTAAAATTACCTACTCAGCAAAGTTATCTTTTAAAAAGTTTGGTAAAATAAAGATATTTTCACAGAAATGAAAATTAAGAAAACATATGACTAGCAAACATTTTTTTTAATTTTTTTTTTAATTTTTATTTATGATAGTCATAGAGAGAGAGAGAGAATGAGACAGAGACACAGGCAGAGGGAGAAGCAGGCTCCATGCACCGGGAGCCCGATGTGGGATTCGATCCCGGGTCTCCAGGATCGCGCCCTGGGCCAAAGGCAGGCGCCAAACCGCTGCGCCACCCAGGGATCCCTGACTAGCAAACATTTAATAAAAGAAATCCCCAAAACCATCTATCAGGGATGAGCCAACTGATCTCAGAAGGAAGATCTAAAATTCAAGAGAGATTGGAGCTATTAAAACATATATATATTTAAATATATTTATCTATCTATTGATCAGTTGATCAATGGATTGATCAATATCTCTATATACAATGCATGGCTCCTATTTCCTTACTGTTCAAATCCGTTAGCCCATCTAAGGGCTTCCCAATATAACTTTAACAATTGTTACAATTTAACAATTTCTTACTCTTCCCTAGGAAGTTTTCCCTCCTTTCAAGATTTTTTTTAATATTTATTATTCAGGGTGGGGGAGGAGCAGAGGAAGAAGGAGAGAGAAAGAATCTCAAGCAGAGCAGACTCCCAGCTGATTTCAGAACCTGGCACAGAGCTACATCTCATGACCCTGAGATCATGACCTGAGCCAAAATCAAGAGTCAGATGCTTAATTGACTGAGCCATCTAGGTGTCCCTCAAGATGTTCTTTTTATAGTGGCCAAAATATATGTGCAAATGATTATCTCTACATTTGGTTCATATGCTTGCCTTTACTGTACTAACTCTTCCACCTGTGCTTCACTATTCATATTTTAAATGATCCATCTTTTATATAACATCTTTCCTAAGAATAAGCCCACAATGGTTTGTTTCCTTTCCCTCATCTTTTAAAGCATACATTTTCTGAGATAATTGTCATACAATTAAAATAACCAAATATTTACTCTACACTCACTATGAAATATGTACTTTGTTAAGCATGTAAGACTTATCCCTGACACAAAATATAGAATGGTGGTTAATAACACAGGCTCTGAAGTTAGAGTTTAATCCCCCTTCTGCCACTACATGATGATAGTTAAGCATCTCAAGTTGTTTCTTTTTTTAATATGAAAAGGAGATAAAAATGTCTAGTTCCTGGAGCTATTGTGAGCTTTTAACAAGATAATTCATACAAACTATTATACATATTAATTCATATAAAGTGCCTTGTTCACCTGTAAGATAGATAGATGATAGAAAGAAAGAAAGAAAGAAAGAAAGAAAGAAAGAAAGAAAGAAAGAAAGAAAGAAATACATTACTATGAACTAGGTAGTTACCTGGATTATCCTGACATATTTGAGTTTTGAATTCTAAACCAAAGAATCATAGAAATAAAATTGGCGTTAAAAGTCCATGGGAATGACCTTACTAGGAATACCAATGTACCAACATCTAAGGAAAAGGACAGTACCAGGAATTATGACTGCAGGCATTTTATTTCCAAGAAGTAAAGAAAAAACCAGCTCATTCTACCCAGATTGTTGGCACCAGCTGGGAGAGGTCTGCTGCTTAGAACACTAAGGAGGCTTCTCTGCTGTCCACAATTGCTTGAACTCAAGGCTGGCCAGAAACCTATGACTTCTGGCCTCACATGCAAAGACTAGTTGGGCCAATTCACACTGGTTGTTTCCAGAATTTGAACCAAAGTACTGCAAAAAAACTGAGACCGTTAGCAATGGGATATGGATCTAAAGAATTAATAAGATGAAGGAGAAGCTACAGCAAGCTGAGTTTAGTTGTAAACTAATGCTATAAGGGCACAGAATTATTATTAAAATTTAGCAGACTTGTAACAAATATGCAAATGCACTAAGATACAGAGATGCTTGCAGCTTTTGCCTGAGTACCTGAACCTGCCTCATCCCTAGCAGCCTCCAAGCTCCACTTCTAGCCTGAATGCCACTGTATAACAAATCTTTTGTTTTGTTTTGTTTTGTTTTGTTTTGTTTTAGTTTAGTTTAGTTTAGTTTAGTTTAGTTTAGTTTAGTTTAGTTTACTTGAGTGAGCCTCTGTTCTTTACAACCACAAAAGCCCAACTAAAATGTATGGCAAGAATCTTGGCTAATCTGTGACATCATTTCAAGCAGGCTTTATCTGATTAGAGGGCCTGAACAGGGCCCCCCCTCCTTATTAGAAGAGGACACATTCCAAGAACCCCAGTAGATGCCTGAAACCATGGACAGTACCAAACCCTAGACATATTATGCTTTGTCCTATACATACATATCTCCAATAAAGTATAATCTACAAATTAGACACAATAAGAGATTAACAACTAATAATTAAATAGAACATGAGGACAACATATGTAATAAAAGCTATGTGAATGTGATCTCTATCTCTCACATATCTTATTGTATTTTACCCTCCCTTCTTGTGATGATGTGAGATGAAAAAATGCCTACATGATGAGAAGTAAAGTGAACATCATAGCCTTTGTGATAAAACATTTGGTATTACTGACCTTCTGACGATATGTCAGAAGGAGGATTGTCTGCTTCTAGACCACAGTTAACCACAGATAACTGAAACCACAGAAAACAAAGCTATAAATAGAGGGCAACTGCTGTATCTCCTGTGAGGAGTCTGTTCTTTCCCTCAATCACTGTCTCCCAGCTAATAAGGATTCATCCTACTTCTTGACTATTGTAGTTGACTGCTTCTCTGATTGTCAAGATTTACTCCATGTTTCATACTCTCAGAGCCATCTGGGAGCTCTGCTACTCAAGTAATGAGATAATGAATAAAATGGCTTACAGCCTTTTCCTTCCTCAGCTAACATTTTCACACTTTCATGGGTATCTTTAGTTATTTTTACTTACTTCTGTATATGGCAATTCTATCACAGTAATGAGACCAGTAGGAGGGATTACTAAAGTGTGTATTCTGGCTACCCTTTTTTTTAAATATGGAGTAGCATACTGTGCTGTACCCAAACTCTTGCCCAACACTGTCATTTTCCCCGTATCATTGATTTTTCATTTATATACATGCTAATTCATTTTAAAAATATGAACTGAGTACTTTCTATGTTACAAGAACTATGAACAAAGAGCCTAAAATCTTGTGCAAGAGACAGACAACAATGGATAATTAATTACAATACAGCATGGTAAGTATGTACTTGGGCAAAGGTTGACAAACTTTTTTATAAAGGGCAATAGTAAATATTTTTTATTTTGTAGGCCACATAATCTGTTGTAACTACACAACTCTGCCACATGAAAGCAGCCATAAACAATAGTAAATAAGTAGTTGAGCTGCATTCCAACAAAATTTCATTTACAAAAACAGGTGATAGACTAATGGGGCCCACAGGCCATAGTTTGTCAACCACTATCCTAAGGTGACAACATTCTTTTATTCAACAATTATTTTATTGAACACCTCTTAGTCTAGTCCTTTTGCTATTCTATGTGCTAGGGTAAAATAGTAACCCAAACATACAAAAACCCCTTCTCTAATGGAACTTAGAGAAGTGGAGAAGATGGATGTTAATCAAAATTATATACGTGTATAATATATGTATATATATGTATATTATATGTATATTATACATATATATATGTTAGTGATAAATTCTAAAAAGAGAAAACAGGAAAGAAACCATGAAGAGTCAGAGGAGTGTGTGAAATTTTAGATGACATCACCAGGGATGGCTTTGCCTAGAAGGTGACTTTGAAAAAAGACTGGAAGAAAACGGGAAAACCAACCATGTAGAAATATAGAGGAAGTAGATTCTAGCAGAGTGAAATGCCGCAGAACAGCTCATGTGGTAGGAGTCAAGCCCAGAGACAATGAGAAGGCCAGTGTGGCTGGAACAGAGTAAACAAGGGAAGCATGGTAGGAGATGAAGCCACAGAAATAACTGGTGCCAGATCAGATAGGGTACTGCAGGTTACAGTACTACAACTGGCTTGGACTCTGAATGAGCTGGGAAGCTGCTGGAGAATTCTAGGCAGAGGAATGACTTGATCTGAGCTATACTAATAGGATTACTCTGGTTGCTATGTTAAAAACAGACTGGGAATGGGAGGCATGAGCAAAAGGGGTGAGACCAGTTAGAAGGCTACTGTAATAATACAAGTCAGAGACCAGGGGGCCAGAGCAGAGTGGTGGCAGTAGGGGAATGAGAAGTGATACAAAGGAGACAGCTAATTGTTATTTGAGGATGAAGGAATGGTCTCAAGAAGGAGGAAGTAACATCAACTGAGACTTGAAGGATAAGTAGCAATCGCTCAAGCATCAAGCTTTGTGATAGAGTCAGACCCCTGGCTGTAGACAGAAGTCCTGGTGAGAAGTGAGAGATGCATTAGTGTTCAAGGGATTAATGAGTCAGCAGCTTCCTCCAGGGGACAATAATAATGAAACACAGCCTCAGAAGACCCCTCCAGTGCTCATATGCTCCATCCTCTCTCCAACCTACTTCTCTGGACTAGGAGGAAGACCCACCAACAATATTTGACTTTCTTCTAGTCACTAAAATGACATCCAAACAGGATTCCCAGAGAAAAAGGAAAAGAAAACATTTGTAAGTGTACAGCCATCTTTGAAATTCCTAGGCTTAAATTCTAGGAAGGGATCCCTAAGTAAAATCATCTGGGACAGACTGGCTTCCGACCAGGGTACCAGGGCCGGTACCCCAACTCCTAGGAAAATACCCAAGTATCCTAAACAACAGAATGTAGCTGGAGATGAGGGTCTCTCCTAAAAATTCTCTATGACGAAATATTTTTAACCCAGACATACCACATGGCTCTTTCCCAAGTCTGTCTATTTGGCTAGGAAAATAACCACAAAAAGGAGAAAAACAACCTCTTCCCACTTACCTGGAGAGAAAAGTTTACTGAGCCAGGTGAATAGAAAAATTGTAGACTTCATTTACTCTATAAAAGGGTACCTACTGGGACTAGAGAGAAACTGGATTACAAGAAAACAAACAAGATTTTTCTATGTGTACCCAAACTTTTTAAGCTTACCTGAAGTGTTTTATATCTTTCCTCCTATTCTCTTTTGCCGGGTGAAATGAGTAAATGAGTAGAAGGTGAGACTTTTATTGTGAGAATTTACACTGCATGTACATTTTGAAGAGGAGAGATTGAGAGGTTTCCTTGTTTGATTTTAAAGTTTCTCCCCTATTTGTTTTCTCTCTACCCTCTTCTATTCCTCATGCTTATTTTCCTTGTGTCTGTATGGCTTTTTTTCTCTAGGGAACTTTGAATCCCAACTTCAAAAGGAACCTATAACAAAGCCTGGCTGATGTTTAACAGATCCACCACAGCAGGGGCCCAGCCCAGCCATTCTTTTGGCTCAACAGCCAAGAGTGTGGGTGAGCAAAGCACAGCTAATCCTGAGCATCCAAGTCTGTGCAGCACTGATTTCTCCACCTGTTCTCTTTGATGGCACATGCATCCGGCCCCCTGCCCCTGGATACAAACGCTGTAGTGTACCTGCGGACACCACTCTCAGCCATGTCCGTATAGGGCATCTTCCAGTCTACCCTCCTGAAGATCCTTATAGAGTGAAGTGGGCCATGTTCTAGCACTGCCATGTACAGGAGTCCTTCTGCCCTCAAACTCCCCAATACCAAAATCAGGGAATGAGGCAGAGAGGAGACAGTGAGTCACCAACACACAGAGACCTTAGCCTACCACAGGCTTCAGAAAACAAATGTACAGCATCCCATTATCTGCTTCACAGCATGGTCTGAAACTAGGTGCCTGACTGCATCCTTAAAATGTGCTCAGCCATTTGTTTTTATTTGGTGATGTTTCTCCCCATGATAATGATATTATGAGATCTAACACATAGAATCCAAAATGGAGAGGTAAGCACACTGTTCCAAATCTGATTGGATACTAAGCTTAATGATGATGTGAAAAGAAGAGAAATAACAAGGGATAGAAAGTAGTTTCAGTAAGAAGAGCCCTTCATCTCTGAGATATAATCTTAGAGAGAAAAATAACAGAAACAAATCATGACCAAAAGGAAGCTGAAGCCTGCAATGGTCAGGGAAGCTTGAGTTTCCATTAAGGTATAGAGAGTCCCTTGGCGTGGCTTCCTAGGATACACCATAGAGAGGGGTCAACATTATGATTTTATTAGGTGGACTCAACCCCCTTCCTTCTCTCAGCTCTTGTAGATGCTGTTCCAGGGTGGCTGCTACGTACAAAGAGACATCTGGCCACGTATCCTTCCCTACCCATGAGCCAAGTTCCTCTATCTTCATAATTCTGTTCAACTGGCTGGATAATGTATCTATAATTCATATCTCCTTCTGACCAGCCCAAGTCTGATAAATACTCTCCATTTGATAGGCCCATCTGTGTTACAGATGTTTGATGCTGGATTCCTCAGGGTCTCTGCTCCTCTCAGAGCCTTTGGGAGAGGAACTTCTTTGGGCTAGATTTCTTGCTGAAAGTGGGAAAAGGGAGAATGTTGAGTGGGATTGGAAAAATGAGATGGATTACTTACATGCCAATCATTGTACTTGCATGTTTGTAATCTATGTGTAGATGTGTCCTCACTTCCTACCCATCCTTCACTGACCTGTAAGCTCCTGAGTGGACTCTGTCCCTGGCACACTCTGTTTGCTAAAAAATGTCTGGCATAGCATTCACTAAAGTTGAATTCCTTCAGAGTCACAGTATGATGGAATTGTAAGTTTGATTCTGTGATTTAATTGGAATATTGGGACACCACATACAAATAATTTAGTTCCAAGACAACCATTAACTCAACCAAGTCAGATTCTTACAGAAATCCAGAGATCTATGTCTCTATGAATCCAAACCCCTTTCAAACAACCCAAGCCATACCACAGAAAAGCAGTCTGCATTCCATATTCTCCTTTTAGTGCCTTGGCTTGTATTTAATTTTGATAAAATAAATCCAGGAAATTCTGAATTACTAAAAACCTCCACAAAGTTGTTAGCACCTACTCTTTATATATTCTTTATATTTGTCCCTCTGCTTTGCTCACTGTTTCTGGCACATCAGGACCTTGATAAATACCTGTTTTTCAAAATATGATTCTTGCCAGTAAGAGTTACAAAAAACATTCAATATTTTTAATTATAAATATTCAGCATAAGGAATATAGGCAGAGGACAGAGAGGGGGGAAAGTCTATAATTGAAATAAATATAAAGGAGTTGGGAAACAGAAAAGTTCTCCTCTCCACCATGCAGATTTCTTCCTCCAAAAGAAGATATTCAGTTAATTATCCTTTTTTAGATCATGATAAGTAGAGATCCACAAGTTTATTTCCTATTGTGAACAAGTGCTAGATATTTGAGGAAATCTACCAGCATGAAAGACAGATAAAAACTAAGGAGGGGAAAGGGAAGAAATAAAAGTTGACTACAGATGGGTCAGGTATAGTGCGCAGTGGGAAAAATCAGAATATATTTTATTTTTAGCCTAAAAATTTTTTTCATCCTTAAAATAAAAATAGATTAATATAGAAAGTCAAAAAATAAGTAGGTCTTAAAAATATGATTGCTAAAATTAAAAATTCAGTAGAAGATAAACTCAAAGAAATCTAGGAAGGAAGGAAGGAAGGAAGGAAGGAAGAAAGAAAGGAAGGAAGGAAGGAAAAGAGAGAGAGAGAGAAAGAAAGAGAGAAAGAAAGAAGAGATACAACATATGAGAGAGAAAAGAATAAGTTCAGGAGATCTATCCTCAGGAGCTTCAAGAGGAAAAAAATAGGACAGAGAAAACTGAACAAAGAAGTATCAAAGTAATAATTTAAGACAATTTGCCAGAGGTAAGGGCATGAGTATCCAAATAAAAAAGACCACTGAGTGCTCAACAAAAGAAAAATAAAATGCCAACCTTAAAAAAATTATCATAAAATCTCTAAAGTAACAAGGTTAAGATTCTAACCAACTTTTAATTTTTTTAAGATTTTTATTTATTTATTCATAAGAGACAGAGAGAGAGATAGAGAGGCAGAGACACAGGCAGAGGGAGAAGCAGGCTCCATGCAGGAAGCCCGACGTGGGATTCCATCCTAGCACCCCGGGATCACAACCTGAGCCAAAGGCAGATGCTCATCAGCTGAGCCACCCAGGCATCCCTCTAAACAACTTTTAAATGGAGACAAAACTTCCACCTCCAAAAAGACACACAACTGGGGGCTCCTGGATGGCTCAGTGGTTGAGCATCTGCCTTTGGCTCAGGTCATGATCCCAGGGTTCTGGGATAGAGTCCCACACTGGCCTCCCTGTAGGAAGCCTACTTCTCCCTCTGCCTATGTCTCTGCCTCTCTCTGTGTATCTCCCATTCATAAATAAATAAACAAACAAACTTCAAAAAAAATCAGATACACAATTATCAAAAGAGAAGCTAGGGGATCCCTGGGTGGCTCAGCGGTTCAGGGTCTGCCTTTGGCCCAGGGCAGGATCCTGGCTGGAGTCCCAGGATCGAGTCCCACATCAGGCTCCCTGCATGGAGCCTGATTCTCCCTCTGACTGTGTCTCTGCCTCTCTCTCTCTCTGTGTGTCTCTCATGAATAAATAAATAAAATCTTAAAAGAGAGAGAGAGAGAGAGAACCTAGAGGCAACTAATAAAAATCTGAGAGAAAATGTTTTCCCACCCAAAATTTTACACCACAACAAATTATCAACTTTGTGTAAAGGCAAAACAAAAACATTTCAAGAAATGTTTTTCAGAAAAAGTTACCTACCACATTCTTAGAAAGTTACTTAAGGATATCTTCCAGTAAAATAAGATTGTAAATAAATGTCCAGTAAGGTAAGGCAAGAAAAACAAAACAAAACAAAAAGAAAAACAAACAAACAAACAAACAAAACAGAGAATCATGCAATTTGGGACACAGTAGCTCCAATCCAAAAAGCAGTAAGAATTTCTGGGAGGACAACTGTGCAGCAGACCTAGGTAACTGGTCAAAATTGGAAGAGGAGGGGTGCCTGGGTGGCTTAGTCAGTTAAGTGTTGACTCTTGATTTCAGCTGAGGTCATGATCTCAGGGTTGTGAGATCAAGCCCCACATCAGGCTCCTGCTAAGCATGGAGCTTGCTTAAGATTCTCTCCCTCTCCCCCTGCCTCTGCCAACCCCCCCCCCACACACACACACATGCATGAACATGGTCATTCTCTCTGGGGGCAAAAACAAAAGGTTGGAAGAGGAGAGAAAAATAGAATGGAGTAGAAGGAAGCTCTCCAGAGAATGAAAAAAAAGAGAGAGAGAGACATTCCACAAATTAGCTCATAAGATAAAAACAATTGAGGATATTAAAAATAATGGAAGGATAAGGAAAGGAGGGAGGGGAAACTCAAAGAGTAAGGTAGGGGATGGAAGGAAGCTACATCAGAAAGGAAATATAATAATAGAATCATAATTTGTTCTGCAGGGAAAAAGAAACATAGCCATGATGTAAATATATATAGCTGATTTAACTAAAATAAATTAACTAAAATAGTCAAATAACTATATTGGAAAGATGGAGCTTGAGAAGAGGGAGACAACATAAAAGTTAAATTCTCTTTATCACAAGAGCAAGACAACACATAGTGTTTAAAATCAATTAATTAAGTAATATAAATATAATGTTTGAAGATATGGCAATAATTGCCAAAAGAGACAGGTAAAATAATCAAATATGGGAGGCAAGGCAAGAGGGTAGACAAAATAGGAAAAGTTAGACTGGGGACTACCATTCTTCCTGATTTCTTTTGGCCCAGTTTGATATTTGTAACCATGAGCATTTATGACTTTGATGTAAACATTTTTAATTATTTAAAAAAAGCATAAATAGTTCACTTTTATTCTACAAAGTGAATGCTGCATGTTGGGGTAATGAAGTTTGAAACACATCTGAATCCAGTGGTAGAAAGGAGTGAGTTGCCATGGCAATTCTGCAGCAGTAAAAGGAATAAATTATAAACACCTAGTTAAGGGTAGAAGCTGTAGGTATTTAGAGACATAAAGGGCCACTCTAAGAGGAATGACACCTAGGTACCTGGAGTGATCGCTCTCTCCATCATGGCAGTGAGTTGCTATAATCACTGAGGAGAAAAATAAGAACCACTGGGATCTCCCTGTCTCCCCAGAGAGTTGGCAACCACTGCTGTTAGTGAGGTTTAGCTTCTGCTTAAGGTTATCAAAATCTAAAAACCAAACCCAAACAGAATCTTCCTTGTGTGAATATTTCTGGGAATGTGATCAATTCCCCTTATTACTATTATATAAACAAAGGCTTCCCATCTGTCAGATCTAATAATGACAATGATAACTAATGTTAGTTTAGGACAATTTTTTTACATTGAGAACTTCAGTCCCCAAGCACTTTTCTATCCCTTATTTCATCTGATTCACACACACACACACACACACACACACACACACACACACCCCAGATATGAGTAACGCAAAGTATTACTGCAATGACTCTCTTCTGACAGAAAGGACATCTGAATTTTAGAAAGTGACTTGCCCAGTTTATCTAGCTAGTTAAGTAGCCAGGACTCCAAAATTCAACTGTGTCCTGAATCCAAATTTTACACTTAGTCTTTGACATCATATGCCTGAACTACAAGCCGACCTATTAATTAGTGTTAAATGACTGCCCGCACACAGGGTTACCATGAATTACTATACAAATTGTGGCCAACAAACACAAAGGCACCCATCCAGGCATTGGGTGGGAGCTGAGATCCAGGCTTCCCACCTCCAGCCAACACTACACCCTAGCTCAGATGTGATCCTTTTTATAATTCATACAAAGGTACCAGTTATGTGATGAAGAAGCTTTGCCCACACACACAAAATAACAAGTTTACCACCCACCTCTCTCCTTTCTTACCTCCCTCTAACACTCCCAACCCCTGCATGGACCATAATGAAAATTCTCTTACTGGCTTCTCTCTCATGACAGAAGACACATCAGATCCATTAATTTATTAAAATAAACATGAGATAAATAACTATATTTCGGGGCTGTTCAAGCCACTAGGTATGTAAGGGTTAACAAGGGCCCTGATCTTGTGGAATGACATTTCAGGCAGGAGAAAGACAAATTAATGTACAAGAAAAACATTAGAAAGGATGAGTGTTAAACAGAAATTTTAAATTAGTTGACAAAATAGTGATTGAGTAGCTTACTTAAATTAGGGGAAATCAGGAAAGGCCTCTTCAGGAGGTGACATTTCAGTCAATATGGAAATGACAAGAGAAAACCCATCAAGAGAAGATCAAGGCAAAGAGGTTTCCAAGAAAATGAAACAGTTATTACAGAGCCCTAGGGCAAGAACAAGCCTGATCTGCTTCATTGGAACAGGAGAAAGGTAGCATGGCTATGCAGTGAGGGTGTGAGAGTGGTTGCGGGAAGAAACTGAGGCAGTAGGCAGGGGTCAGCTTGCAGCACAGTGGGTGAGCCTGTTGGGGGACGTGGCTTCTATTCTAAGTGGGGAGAGAGAAAGTGAGAAAGGGAGGAACAGGTTCCGATTTACCTTTAACAAAGGATCTTTCTGGATGCTGTGCACAGAATGGAATCTAACAGGGTGAAAAGGAAGACTGTGGTTGCCTTAAGGAGACATTGAATTAGTTGTAGAAGCTCTTGTGTTCCTGAAGCCACTGAACTGCCCAAACTGCACCAGAGGCTACACACACATGAGGCCTCTTCATGGATTTGCATTACTTTGTGGGGAACCTGTGACTATGGGAAGAACACTCATGTATAATTGGTGCTGATTGGTTTCTGCTCATGTTTAGCTCATCTGCTCTCTGAAACCCCTGGCTTCCTCTGACAGACTAAGCTGTTTGGCTTTCCTGTGCCTCAAACACCTGGCATACACATCTTCAGGTGAACTTCACACCACATACACGTTGTCTGCTCCACAGAAAACACATTGTGTGAGGGCTGTCCCTTGTCTTCGCCATCCCTGTGTCCCTAATTACCTAACACCTAGTACTTCACAAAAGCTCAATAATGTCTGGTGGGATGCATGAACATTTTATTTGTGGGCTGTGTGAACCCTCTTTTCTCTCCAGAAACCAAAAACATAAAATGATGCAAGAAATGCATCCTACAAGCAGGACACCCCAAGCCCCAGCCCCTTACCTCTTGGGTGAGTCAGGGTCGAAGCAGGTCTTGCGCACATCGGCCACCTCAGGGTCGCAACAGTCCCCATCGTCAAAGTCGTTCAGCATGTTGTTGCACTCCACGTGGCAGAGCCCGTCCCTGCGGTTCCAGGAGTAGCACCGGCCATGCAGGCGGCAGTCGCCCCCATCATAGCCCGTGAGTGGGTGCTCACACTCAGGGTCACAGTGGTCATTACCAATCTTGCTGGGCTCACAGTTCACAAGCACAACCCGGTGGCGCAGGGTGGAGTTGTGGACATGGTGGACGCTCAGCTGCCAACTGATATTGTAGCGGCTAAAAGCATGGTTCAGTGCCTTGTGCTGCCGGCCAATCTGCTCCTCGCTCACGGTGGGGTTCAGGCCCTCATCGTCACAGATGTTCACCACTTGGTAGCGGATCACCTTCTCTCCCTGGAGGGGCTGATGTCCATTGTAGTGGGAGATCAGTTCCACATTGTCACAAGCTGTCCGCCCACAGAGTGGGGGCTGCAAAGGTGACAGAATTTCAGGCTGGGGCTCAAAGCCCTGCAGAACCTCTCGCCGTGGGTACTCCCCATCTCTAAAGGGGGCCCACTGTGCTTCCAAGGGCTCAAAGTTTGCTGTCAGGATCAGGGTGCTCAATTCTCCCACTCCAGTTGGATGCTGAGGACTGTGTTGGAGGTGGCTTTGTGGAAGGGCAGTTGACCAGAAGACCAGTGTGCCCAGGTGCCCACGAAAATAGTGGCCATTCTCAGAGCTATCCCCCCCCAGAAGCAAAGAGCGGCAAGACGCCATGAAGGGGCTGTTCAGGGGACCAGACTGCTCTAGACTACTGGCCACCCGAGTGCCATCCACATACAGAGCCATACGCTGTCCATCATAAGTGGCTGCCACGTGTGTCCATGTGCCTGGTTGGTATCGGCTGTGGCCACTCACAATGGTGGCTTTCTTCACACGGTCGGTTCGAAGGGAGAAGAAGAAGCGAGCGTCTCGCCTTCCCATGTCCTTCCCTGAGCGGATCCCTAGGGCCCAGCCCTTGTCACTGACAGTGTGGGAGCAGTTATCAAACACACCTGGGAAAGAAGGAAGAATCGAGGGAAGAAATACCAGATACAAAGGGGATGGAGAAAGGGAGAAGAAAACCCATATAAATTGCAGGAATATAGGTTTTTAATGGGAAAAATAAGTGGTACAGATTCCCCACCTGAACTGCCTGTCCAGTACCCCATATGGGGCCATTCTGGCAACATCTATCCCCAAAAGGAATCTGATTTGAGATTCCATCCAATTTAACTCACTCTGGTATTTTTCAATAATCAAAATGGAAGCTAAAAAGGGGATGTCTAGTTCAAGTGACAACCATCCTCTAGAGTTTGTCACAAAAGTTCCACGTCTTCTCCCCGCCTTCATCAGAAGCAATGGCGGAAATCAGTTTTTAGAAAAGACAGTCATCTCCTAGTCCCTCAAATAGTCCCTTTTCCTCATTTGAATATTGAAATGATTCTTATGGGGGAAAACCAGGAGTTGGTGAAACAGGAAGTCCCTCAGAGCAGACAGTAATGGACATCTTTCCCAGCCCACTATTCCCTCCACTGCAAGGATACCCATCCACAGCCAGAGTAAGCAAAATGGCAGCACCTCATGGTCCTAGATGAAAAAAATAGTCAAGTCAGTTGGAAAAATAGTTGTTCTATAGTCAATGATGCCCACCACAGTACAAAAGTGAAACTCTACCAGAGAAGCGAAGCTGAAGCTCCTCACCACATGCTATCTTACCCCTTTACTCAGTGGGCACAGTGGGCACTATTAAGTCCAACTGAATAAGCAAACGGGGTCTACTTATAGATAACTAGATCATTAATATGTTTCCAGCAGGAAAAAGGAGTCAGATATAACACAACCACAGTTTAAACAGGAATCATAAAGGAGATCTGGAGGCCTCGAATGTTCCCAGAAACCCATCTACAGTTACAAACCCACCAACTCTCTGGCACCTCTTCTGATAGTATATAAATAGAGTCTCGGGAGCAGATTTTACCTGTAAATTACATAGAGGCATTACATTCACAGAGGAAATGTGTAATAAGCACTGCTTTAAATAATGAATGAATGAGGGAGACGTCTGCTAGCCTTTGAATGACATATCTGAGGCTAACATCAAAGTTGTTCTCTCCCCAGCCTGTTATATAAGAATCGTATTTATGCCCCTGAGTTCCTAGACAATCCACCCAAACAGTAGTTTTCTATGGAGAGTCAGGACTCAAAAGTCATGAGGCCTCCTGTTGTGATTGCAGGCAAGTGTTTTAAAAGTCATTATTTTTTCATAAATGACAGAATATTTTTTCTTCAGTCTCTAGCATAAATTAGTAACTTATGATTTAAAATTTTTTTTTAAAAAGCAACTCTAACAATTAGACTTTGAAGTACTGGTGAGGACTAGGTATAATGCAATGGTGATGTTTCCATTTTGCTCGTTTAGGTGGGGGGTACGTTCTTACACTGAGGTCTGTCTCATAAGGGAGCATAAAAACTCCTGCTTTAACAAATTCTTGTATAGGGTAGACTTTCAAAATGGCAGATAAATCTAGTGAGATGAACAGTAAATTCCCTGAGTCAGAGTTTCATTTGGTTAACTTATTGTGATAAGTACATCTAGCCTTAATTCTATCCATCTGCTGACCTATGAAGAAATGTACTACAGCATTTAATATCAGGACCATGAAGTTATTAAGCTCTCAGCTAGTAAATATCTGCTAGTTTTTAAGACTCATGATGGCATTACCTCCTGATTAACCTATCATAAGTTGAAAATACATTGAATGAATATACCTACCCTACTGAACATCACAGCTTAGCTTAGCCTACTATATATGCCTCAGAACACTTACAGTAGCCTACAGTTGAGCAAAATCACCTAACACAAAGACTATTTTATCATAATGTGTTGAATGTCTCATGTAACTCATCAAATACTGTCCTGAAAGTAAAACACAGAATGGTTATATGGGTATAGAATGGTTGGAAGGGTATCAATTGTCTACCCTTTGATCATATGGCTCACTGGAGCTGCATCACTGCTGCCCAGCATCATGAGAGCATACTGGACCATATACTGCTAGCCCAAGAAAAGATCCAAATTCAGAATTCAAAGTACAATTTCTACTGAATGTGAATCACTTTCACACCATAATAAAGTCAAGTAATCAGAAATTGAACCAGTATAAGTCAGAGTCTGTCTATATGTGAGTTGAGGTATAAATTATTACACTTCACATCTAAAATACCAGATAATTAACTTGTTACCTACTAGGCATCTAGTTGCAATTTTGAACACTTTTACTTACTGTTCTTAGAACTTCCCATTAATATCAATAAAATAATTGTTTCTACTTATTTATCTCATAGGAAGCTATAAAATTATTGATAGTGTGTCTAAAAAGATATTTCTAACTTCTTGAGACAATGCATAGAGATGTAATTTTATCATACTAGTCTAGTTCTGATTAAACTAAGTTTTAGTAATTACATTAGAAAGAATTTATTAGTCATATAGTCATTTTAGTTGGGAGTTGTAACAAGTATGATAGAAATATTACTTTTTAAATGATTACCAAAGTAATTATTCTTTGCTCTCTAATTTAATAAGATGTCCAAGTAGCATATGAGAAATTTCATGAAGTACTTAGGCAACTGCATTTTATTTGCTGTATTACCATTGTTCATCTATAGAAAGAGAGTAGTTTTTGAAGTACTGCCCTGCGCTCATTCCATGCCAAAAGAATAAATAAATAAAAACATATTTAAAAAAGAATTCTCTAACCCAATTATTGTGGACTGAATATTTGTATCTCCCTAGAATTCATATGTTGAAACATATGAATTTCCTATTGTGATGATATTTGGAGGTGGAGCCTGTATGAGGAAATTGGTCATGAGGATGGAGCCCCATGATGAGATTAGTGTCCTTTTTTTTTTTTTTTTATGATAGTCACAGAGAGAGAGAGAGAGAGAGGCAGAGACATAGGCAGAGGGAGAAGTAGGCTCCATGCACTGGGAGCCCGACGTGGGATTCGATCCCGGGTCTCCAGGATCGCGCCCTGGGCCAAAGGCAGGCGCCAAACCGCTGCACCCCCCAGGGATCCCGATTAGTGTCCTTTTAAGAAGAGGAAGAGAGGGGCACCTGTGTGGCTCAGTAGGTGAGCATCTGCCTTTGGCTCAGGTTGTGATCCTGGGGTGCTAGATGGAGTCCCACATCAAGCTCCCTGCAGGGAGCCTGCTTCTCCCTCTGCCTATGTCTCTGCCTCTCTCTGTCTCTCATGAATAAATAAATAAAATCTAAAAAAAAAAGAAAAGAAAAGAAAAGAAAAAAAGAAGGAGAAGAAAAGAAAGAGAGCTAATCCTTCTTGCTCTCTGCCAATGTGATGATACAAGAAGAGGGTCATCTCCAAACCAGGAAGAGGATTCTCACCATCTTGGTCTTAGACCTCCCAACCTCCAGAACTGTGAGAAAAAAACTGCTTTTGTTTAAGCCACCTAGTCATGGTATATTTGTTACAGCAGCCCAAACTAAGACATCAATGTTATCATCTAGCTGTGGATCAGAATTGCATGTGAAACTTTCACCAATACAGGTTCTTGTGAAACCATGTTGAGAGCTGCTGATACACCATATTTACAAAAGAAATCACTCTTTTCACTACTGCTCAGTGGGTGGAAATGCAGTTAACAGAATTTGGGAGTCATAGTATTTTCCAATCAGTGAAGAAGAATTAGAAAGACTGTGATCAGTGGTAAGTTAAATCAGACATGAAAGTGGGAAGCTCATCTGAAATTGCTTCACACCATTTGTTTAAAAATCACATCTGATCAGGCATTCTAGTACAACCTATGTAACCATCATATATACTTGTTCATTAATTCACCCAACTAATGAAATGAGATGTAGTTAAAAGATGTATGGGCCTGAATAATACACAGACATGATGCTGTTAGAGAAAGTGGCTGATTGTCTAAGAAATGATAATTAATTGGGGCTTTTTATTATCTGTAATAAAACTAATATTTAAGACGACTAAAATGAAAATAAATATCCTCCATCCCCACTGAAAGATCTATTATTCCGAAAGTGGAAACTGAGGCAATGGTGTGGCTAATGTCTCCTTGATAATCACTGCCATCAGCCCCAACATCTTTCATGAAATCTTGAGTACAACCTTAAGAGGATTTTCAAAATTTCGAAAGACAGAATAAGTAAATATTTCTATACTCCTGCATCTTTTATAGTCTCTACTAGTAATCATCCCTTCCTCCAATCTGGTGGGTGTGGATAGAAAATTATGATTCTCTGGTGCCTGGGTGGCTCAGTCGATTACGCATCTGCCTTTGGCTCAGGTCATGATCCCAGGTTGCTGGGATCGAGCCCCATGTTGGCCTCAAGTGGGGAGCTTGTTTCTCCCTCTCTTGCTCCCCCTGTTTGTGATAATTCTCTCTCTCTCTCTCTCAAATAAATCTTAAAAAAAAAAAAAAAAGAAAAGAAAACTATGATTCTCTTCTCTCTTGAGACTGAATAAACCAATACAGTGATGCTAAAATTGCAGCCTCTCTGAAACATAGATGTAGTTCCAATATTCAGCCTTCAGCCCAAGCTGGTAGGAAGAGGATCATGCTTGGTCATTTGAAGGGCTCTCACCCTACTAAACCACAAAAGGTTCACATTTCATCTCACTGTCTTGCTCCTTTTGGAAAACGAAATTTCACTTGGAATTAGTCATTTTGATTCATCAAACATTTACTGAACATCCCATTCATGCCAGACACCGAAATTCATTTAAGCTTTGGAAGAAAAAGCAGTCTTTGCCCTTGAGGAGTTATACCCTCAGGAGTGAGTGGAAACATGAAGAGATAATTTCAATACATCAGAATTTAAGATCAAGGAATACATAGGTAAGTGAAAACAGAGCCAAATCTCAACCCATATAATTTGGAGAGAATTTCCTAAGGGGATAAGACTCAAAAACACGCTTAAAAAGTGAGTAAGAGTTGGCCAGGCAAAAGAATTATGGATCACTCCAAGTAGTGGGGACAGCAAGATGGCAGGCATCATGGGTGGAAACAGGTCAAAGTAGGTCTTGCATAACACAGTAAGGGGCTTGGACCAAATAAGGAATAGCTGGAGGTTCTCCTACTGTTGCCAAATGCCTCTGATATCCCGAGAGCACACAGAGGAACTGCAGCATGAAACATCCCATGGCTGGCCTTGCCCTGAACACTTGATCTAACTGTAATTAAGGAACTTTCCAAAGCTTGGAGACAACTGTGGCACGAGAAATACACAGCCACTACAAGAGTTCCGTGTAGTTAGTCCACCCACGTACTTACTCAGTAGATATTTATGAAGCAGTACTAGCTGCCAATCTTAGTATTTGTGCTGGGTATTTCTAGTGATCAAATGGTTATTTGACATCATGGAGAGTTCAGTACAGTGCAGAAAATAAGCCTTAAATAAGTAGCTACAATCAGATATGCTGACAGCGAGAAGTATAAATAGCTATGTGAGCAGCAAAAGAACCTCTTTATTAAACATGGAGATAATATAGCAGAAATTCTCCCTAAAGTTACTAACTTACAGGTTTCTAGCACTGATCTATCTTGTTAATATTTTGACTCTATCCAAATCTGCCCATGAAATAAGGGCTACCTTGATCACCAAATTGTCTGAAAAGGTTGGGGAGACCCAAAGCCAAGGAACTCCAAGATGTAAGTTCAAACATTTCCAGGATCAAAGGTCCTGACAGTTCACCCAGAAACATTTACTGTAAAATTCCTTATATCAAAAACCCAATTCAGCTGAATCTTTTAGATGGGGATGTGGTGTTCATTTTGTGAATATTTTCCCCTTAATTCTTATCATGGAAAGATATCTCCCATTTATATGAATCTTGGGATTCCCAAAGCAATCTTGTATAACTATCATTTAAAGGATAAAACCATCCTGTAGAACTAGGCAGGATGACTATCACCAGTCTCACTGTATAGATGAAGACACTGAGACTCTGAAAGGTTGGGTGTCAGGCTGGTTGCAGACAGTACACTTGAGTTGAAGTGTCATGAGTCAGAGCCCAGGATAAATTTCTATGCTGGGGAAACCACAGAGCATGGGGGTTCCAAGTATGAGCCAGTGGAAGTTTCAGTCTCCAGCCTGCTACTTAATATGACATGTGACCTCAGAAAAATTACATCACGTTACTGAGCCTCAGTTTACTTATTTGCAAATTGTACCTGTAAAACAAAATCTGTCCCTCACTGGTCCTCTCCTCAGCATCCGTCAACCACAACCTGAGATCACAGACCTACCTCCTGAGGTTGTTGAGAGAATTAAATACAAGAAAAACTCAGTGCAGTGCCTAACTCATACAAAGTGATAAACAAACATTAGCTATATTGAGGAGGAGCTTGATGATGAGACATCAAAAAGAAGAATAAATCAGATACAAAACCAATGTTATACTGGTAAATATTTAACAACTGGTCCTCTGAAGAAAAGAAAAGAAAAGAAAAGAAAAGAAAAGAAAAGAAAAGAAAAGAAAAGAAAAGAAAAGAAAAGAAAAAAATACAAGCCCTGATTTGTAGCATGTGCCAATTTTTGTAGTATAAATATTCCCACAATGGCCAATTTTAAGTTACCAATATAATGACACTGAGCATGGAGTTGGGAAGAGATGTATACAGTTGGTTCTGATGAGCCTGTCTGAGCCAATTCCATCATGATAAAGACTGAAAAAGAAAACAGACGCAAGCTGCCAAGTGTCTCCTTCTCCCTCTATTAGTGGATGTGTGTGCTTTGCTGGTGAGCTGATTTTTTATCAATTAAAAGAAGTAAATGTCACGTTAGGCTTATCATAAAGCTACAATAATCAAGACAGTGGGGTATTGATGAAAGTGTAGACAATGAAACAGGACAGAGAGCCCAGAAATAGACCCGCATAAATAGAGCCAACTGATCTTTGACCAGGAGCAAAAGCAATACAATAGAGCAAAGACAGTCTCTTCAACAGATGGTGCTGGGTCAATGACATCCACACACAAGACAATAAAGCTAGGCATAGGCCTTACACTACTCACCAAAATTAACTCAGAATGGATTACAGACCTAAATGCAAGATGTAAAACTACGAAAATCCTAGATGATAAGACTGGAGAAAATCTAGATGACTTTGGGTTTGGTTATGACTTTTTTTAGCTACAACACCAAGAGATGATCCATGAAAGATGTAATTTATGAGTTAGACTCATTAAAAATAAAAACCAGTGCTCTGTTAAAACAGTATCAAGACAACTAGAAAAAAGCCACAGACTGGGAACGAATATTTGCAAAAGACACATCTGGAAAAGGATTATCATCTGGAATACCCAAAGAACTCTTAAAGCTTAACAGTAAGAAAAGAAACAATCAATTTAAAAATGGGCCAAAGACCATAAGAGATAACTCACCAAAGATATACAAATGGTAAATAGGCATATGAAAAGATACTCCACATCATATGTCATCTGGGAAATGCAAATTAAAATGGAATACCACTACACATGTATTAGAATGGCCAAAATTCCAAACACTAACACTAAATGTTAGTGAAGATATGGAACAAACTCTTAAATATAGCTGGTGAGAATGCAAAATGGGACAGCCACTTTGGAGGAGAGTTTGGTGGTTTCTTGAAAAATTAAACATACTCTTACCATATGACCAAGCAATCACACTCCTGGATATTTACCCAAAGGGGATGAAAACTCTGTTTACACAAGGACCTGCACACAAATGATTTTTTGGGTTTTGGAGGTTTTTTTTTTTTTTTAAGATTTTATTTATTCATGAGAGACCCAGAGAGAGAGGCAGAGACATAGGCAGAAGGAGAAGCAGGCTCTGCCACAACCACCCCCTCCCCCTGGGAAGCCTGATGTGGGATTTGATCCCAGGATCCAGGGATCAGGACCTGAGCCAAAGGCAGATGCTCAACCACTGAGCTACCCAGGCATCCTGCACACAGATGTTTGTAGCAACTTTATTCATAATTGTCAAATTTTGAAAGCAACCAAGATGTCCTTGAGTAGGTGAGCATATAAATTAACTGTAGTATATTTAGACAATGGGATGTTATTCAGCACTAAAAAGAAATGAGCTACCTAGCCATGAAAAATCATGGAGGAAACATAAATGTATACTACTAAGTCAAAGAAGCCAATTTAAAAAGTCGACATACAGTATGGTTACAACTATATGGCATTCTAGAAAAGCAAAGCTATGAAGAAAATAAAAAGATCAGAGATTGCCAGGAGTGAGGAGAAAAAGATGAACAGGTGAGCACAGAGCATTTTCAGGGCAGTGAAAATAATCTGTATGATATTATAATGATGGATACATGTCATTTTACTTTGGTCCAAACCCACAGAATGTACAACACCAAGAGTGACCCTTGAGGAAACTATAGGCTTTGGTAATTATCATGTGTCAGTGTAGGTTCACTCTTGGTCAAAAATAAATGTACCATTCTGATGAGTGACACTGATCATGACAAAGGCTATGCATGTGCAGGGGCAGGAGATATATGGGAAATCACTGTACCTTCCTCTAAATTTTATTATAAATCTAAAACTTATCTTTAAAATAATTAAGCCTTTAAAAAAAGAGTAAAGGGTACATGTTGCCTCCACTTTGGATTTGAGCCTTAAAATGGCTACCCATTTTAAGCACCCAATGACCAACTATGCCAATTAAATAAAATTCGTTCATCCTAGACCTGCTGCTCAGCCATCAACCACAAAATGGGATCACAGAGCAACCTGCAAAGCTCATCCACACATTCTCAAGAGGAACACCCATCCTGCTTTCTGTCCTGCTTTCTTTTTTTTTTTTTAAAGATTATTTATTTATTGATTCATGAGAGACAGAGAGAGAGGCAGAGACACAGGTAGAAGGAGAAGCAGACTCCCTGTGGGGAGCCCAATGCTGGACTCGATCCCAGGACCTGGAGATCAAGACCTGAGCCAAAGGCAGAAGCTTAACCACTGAGCCATCAGGCATCTCCCATCCTGCTTTCTTGACTCCATCAAGTAGGAGCAAGGTGGACTTTGATTTAAAAGAAAATTTACCAAGTCCCCCATTTAAGAGACTTCTCGGTCTAACAAAGTAGAAGCTGACAAAACCAGGGCAATCTAAGCCAACACACTATATGCAGTGAAACCCTGAGCTTGTGCAACATTGGGATTTTTCAACTTTGGATGTATATGTGATAAAAGCAAATGTGTCATAACTATTGTTTACTCATCAAAGTCACATTCTTGAGAGGAACAGAGGAGCCAAATCATCAATATGATTTATGAAATCACTCAACACTAAACTGAACTATGATAGCCTATGGGTTGAAAAAATGAGATTGAATGATGTAACTTGAAAAATGGTGGTGGTACTGAAGCCAAACATTTGGACCATGTCGTCTTAAAATTTTAAGAATCACTCGTCCAGCTCTTGCTTGGAACTGGGCTTCCATTATGTATCAATGCTAACTAAATTTAAAATTGTTCAAACACCTTGCCTTGTATTTAATCTAAGTTTTGAGAAAAAGAGAAGTAAATTGAAGGAGTAGATCCTATTCATTGTGTTCCTGCTCCCAACTCCAAAACTCATTTTACAGACCCTGAGTATCTTAACAGAGCCATATACTCATATGGATCTTCAAGAAAAATCATTTGCTTCCAGTTCTCTATTATTATTCATTGCATTTGGAACTAACAGAGTCAATTACCATCAAGGAGAAAAGCCTTCTTCAAACTGAGATCCAGTCTGCCTGAGAGATTCTAACAGTAGTAAACATCATGGCTAAAGAGCTACAGACAACTATTTAATAAGTACATTTGTAAATGAGGCCTCTGTAGAGGAATAACCCTGTTTTTTTCCACTTCTTGGGTTTTTTTTCTTTGCACTCAGAAAACTGCTCATCACATTTGTAAATGAGGCCTCTGTAGAGGAATAACCCTGCTTTTTTCCACTTCTTGGGTTTTTTTCTTTGCACTCAGAAAACTGCTCATCACAAAAAGAAACAAAGGGATCTAAACTACCTTTTATTAAATGTCTGCTATGCTCCAGACACTGAATATGTGCCACCCCCATCAACCCCATCACAAATGTACGTGCTGATTTTGTTATCCTCATTTACAGACCAAAAACTCATAGAGGCTCATAGAAGTTAAGCAATTCATCCATAGTCTTACGTCTAGTAAGGGCCAGACACAGGGATCAAATCCAGGTCTGTTTCACCAAAAAGCTATTACTTTTTCTACTACATTAAAATATTTCAAATACTAAAAAGGAAGTGTTTAGTTATTGTTTTGAAACAAGAAGAGCAATACAGGATGGTGAGTGTAGCATTAACAAATATGTGGGCCACTCCTAGAAGATGACTGGGATCTGACTCTTTGAAACCTGTGGAAGCTAACATCCACCCCCCAGAAATAGTTTGGAGAGCAGAACAGACTGCCTGGCTGGTTAATATGTCCATCTTGTCCAACTGATAGGCTGACTTGCTGAACATTTGGTAAAATTTCTAGGTGGTCAAAAAAAAAATTTCTAGGTGGTCCTGCAGGGTTTTCTGTGACATGTACAACTCAGTAATTAATTCTGCGGGACCCTGAGGCACAGGGAGAGCTTCTCATCCCAAAGCCAGGACCACAACTGAAGGCTGAAGAAGGGAAGCCAATGTCAAGAACACTCAACTGAAAACTCCCTTCCAGGCCAGTGGCTTCCACCTCTACTTTCTTTTCTTGGTTTCCTCCCTAGGTATGTAACTGGTGGAGGGTACCCTGTATTAGAAAAAATGTAATAAAACAGAGGAGTGGGTGGTCCAGGTCAGAGCTGCCCCTACCTCTCAACCAATCCAGTCAAACTGTTCTGCCCACTCTCTGTGGGGGAAGGATTCACCAGAAATCTTCCCTCTCCCCTGCTAGGATCTTCTGTCAGGTTTTTTTGACAGAATGAAGTCCCTGACCACAAGCCCAGACAGAGGGAGTCATGCTTCAACAGTGCTCCTGGCGTCATAATTATGAGGAAAGTGTCATCCACACTGGGAGTAATAAAAGTCAATATAGAGTGAGAAAAAAAAAAAAAAGAATCTTCTGAGAACTGTCAAGAATCAACCTGTCCTTGGCATTCTTATTTTATGGTAATGACAAAGGAGGAAAGGGGCATCCCAAAACAGAGGAGTGCCTGTGTTTCAGGAACATTGTGTGAATTTATTTCAGAGTGTTGAAATAAATGGGAAAAAAAAAAAAGTCCCTGTCTGAGAGGCCATGTAGGCCCAATGCCGGGAATGCACAGAGATTCATTCTCTTACACCTCCCCAATTAAATCCTGCTCTCCAGTCAACACACCACTTTTATCATCAATATCCTAGCCCCATTGATAATGTCCTACTGTTCCCTTTGTCTGAAACGCCTTCCATGTGTGGGCATGTCCTGAAGTCAGCCCAAGGCCCATCTTATCTGTGAAGCCTTCCCTGACTGTGCTCATCAGAGTGGTCCTTGTTGAGCTGCATGGTACTACTGCTACCTTCCTTATTCCATCAAGCAACATGAGAGCGCCATGAGGACAAAAACCTCAGACACCTATGAATTTCCCACAAGGTCAAGAGAGGAAGGGATTTTAGTTCCTGCATGGTATCCACTCTGTTCCAGAAGTCAAACCAAGTCATGAGACTTGACTCAGAGGAGACATATTCCTCACCACTCTGGGGGGGCTGGGGGCGGGGGGACAGATGGTGCTGCTCCAAAGCCCTGCAATTGCATCTGATCTAGAGGAATGATGCAAGGAGGACCAAGCCTTCTGTTCACTGTATAATCATGAGTGCTTAGACTTTCCTGTGATGTTAGACATGCTTTTCCCCAGCCCCCACATAATAAGCTGCTTCCTTCCTACAGAGCTGGATTACAGCACATGTGGTAAAACCTGTTGAGAGTTTTTCTTGGGCAAAGCCCCATTGTGGAGAGAGCCCCTGTCCATGGCAGAGCCCCACCAAAGAGACCGTTTAACTATAATACAAGCCAAGGTGGTATAAGATAAAGGTCCAGACAGAAATACTGTCCTTGGCACTGAGATGGCCATAAAATGTCACTTCCAGGAAAGCCCCATGGCAGAGTCCTTTATGCACTTCTGGGAGAATAAAAGTTGGAAGTGACAGTCCTGCTTCTCCAAGAAGGCCCATCAGCTTCCAGGAAGGTGAGGTTCTATTCAACAAAACAAAGGAGTCATACACGGTGTCATCAGCTCTGGTAACTAAAAAAACATGCTGTATGGTGCAAGCTTGTTTTTATGAGAAAAATGAGCAAAAAAACAGAGCCAGGTTAGGTCATGACCATAAATCAATCTGATACAAGGCAAGGTCTTTTCTCAGGATATTATGGCTGTGGCCCCTGCACACGTCTATCTACTGCCTTCTGCAGAACTACTTACCCAACACCCTGCCCCCAAGAGAGGCCATGAGGGGAACTGAAAGGACCAAGAAGGAGGAGGAGATAGGCCATCCATCAAAGACCACACAAACTGGCAGACAGCTGGGCCATGTCAGCAGGAAGAGGAGAAAGTAAAAAGAGAGGCCCAGGGAGGTATTTTTCAGCTGCTCTAGATAACTTTCCATCCAGACAGGATTAGGCTCAGCTTTTTACCTAGGAGTCCAAGCTTCTATAAATTAGAGCACAGAATGGGAAAGTCCTCCTGGGAACGTTTCACTAGCATCTTCCCAGCAAATTTTTCAAGCTCTCTTCCTAGTCCACTCTTTCTTTTAGTCACACCCTCACTATGCACAAAGATGATCAGAACCAGGATGAGGGGCTTCCCTGGATTTCTGTCAGGCACTTGGGCAGGGGTAAGGGTCCATGTGACAGCTTGGAAGGGAGAGGAGACAGCAGGAAAATACAGAATGAGGTGGGCAGAGACAAGAATCTAAAGGCACTACAACCTCAGAAACCATGGCCCACACAGGACAACCACAGAAAGTAGTTAGCAAGATTCATGATACAGGCCATCAATAAATGTTAGCTACTTTGAGAGTTAGTTTTGTTCCTGATTGAGGGGTGGGAGATGTGGGAGCTAAATCCAAACACCACCAGCTTTTACCTTTAATCAGCCGTGTTGCCTAAGAGTTCAGGCTGTAAGTGCCCACAGATCCCCTACAAGGCCCACAGTAGGGACAGAGCTGTTCAGATTCTACTGTGGGTATAAGCACCCCCAGGGCTCTGAGTAAACGCAGATTCTGATTCAGTAGGATTCGGGCAGCACCTGAAATTCTGGGTTTCCCCCAATCTTCCAGGTGAAGCCAATACTTCAGACCACAGGTCTTCAGACCACACTTTGAATAGCAAGCCTCTAAATGAGAGCAGATCAGGACCTGGGTCTTTGAGAAGGGGCCTCTGTCGACAGTGGGTAAGAAACAGAGTTCCATTAGTGACTTTTTTTTTTAAGATTTTATTTATTTATTCATGAGAGACAGAGAGAGAGGCAGAGATACAGGCAGAAGGAGAAGCAGGCTCCATGCAGGGAGCCAAAGGTAGGCGCTCAACCACTGAGCCACTCGGGCAACCCCACTAGCGACTTAAATACATAAATCTCCACTCCCACCATCATCCATTTTCTGCAGACACACACACACACACACACACATGTGCACACACATGCTCACACACAGAGGTACCATAGACACATCTACCTCATGACCTTTTGTGTCACTTCCCTCTGCTTTCATATCACTGGCACAATAGTATTAGGTGACAACAATAGGAAACAGAGGCATGGAGGGTATAAAAATATGAGTGTAAAAACTCAAAAAAGAAGAAATGAGAATTTTCAATGTTCAGTCTCAAAGATGTAAATTAAGACAAAGTAAAAATTTTTGTCTCTCAGGTTGGTAAAGATGAACGATGATAGTCTCTAGAATTGGTGACACAGTGGAAAAGCATGCACACTCATGCACTGCTGGGTTGAGAGAAGATTGATAAACCATCCTGGAGAACAATTTGGCAACCATTGGCCAAAAATATTCTTTTCTTCCAACCTTGTAATTTCATTTCTGGGTATCATAATAAGGAAATAATTAAGAGGTATATTATTATACCTCCTCAAGAGCAGTATTTATGATAGAAAGACAGTCCAGTCCCCCCAAACAAAACACCAAACTACTCTGCCTTTAAAAATAACATTTTGGGGAGGGTGGAGATTTGGATGAAAGGGATCAAAAGGTACAAATTTCCATGTATAAGCTAAACAAGTACTGGGAAAATAATGTACAATATGACTATAGTTTACACTACTGTGTGGTATATTTGAAAGTCGGGGCACCTGAGTGGCTCAGTGGTTGAGTGTCTGCCTTTGGCTCAGGTCGTGATCCCAGGGACCTGGGATTGAATCCTACAGCAGGCTTCCCACAGGGAGCCTGCTTCTCCCTCTGCCTATGTCTCTGTCTCTCTCTCGTTCATGAATAAATAAATAAAATCTTTTTTAAAAAAAATGAATGAATGAAGAAAGAAAGTCACAAAGAGTAAATCTTAAAAGTTATCATCACAAGGAAAAAAACTATTCTCTTTTTCCCTTTTTTTTTTTTTTGTATCTATATGAGGTGATGGAAATTAAACGTATTGTGGTAATCACTTTGAAAATATGTAAGTGAAGTCATTATGCCACATACCTTAAACCTACACCGTGTTATATGTCAATTAACAGTAAAATGGAAAGATAAACAAATGAGTAAATAATAAATAAAATTTTAAAAGATAAAATAGCTGGAGGTAAAACTCAACAAACATCCATGATGGCAACATATGAAGATCCTGAATTCTCTTCCTCCCACAGACACACTAGGTCTACAGCTACTTGTAGAACAATTCCTTCTTTTACAAACCCAAGGTCTGGCTGAGTGATGACTACACACGGGTAGGAGAGGCCGGGACACAGTCACACCATGAACTCCAGCCTCAGCATAGCGAACCACAACAGGGAACTCAAGCCCCACAGGTTCTTCCTGATGAGTGGGAAGGGTTCCAACCTCTCACTGGGCATCCCAAGTTTTAAGACACACACTTAAGAGACAAGCCCCCAAAACATCTAACTTTGAAAATTAACAGAGTTCGTGTCCCAACAAGACTAGCCATCTGAGAACCCACCCACAAAGAGCTGGTGTGCCCAGCTCTGAGGCTGCCCATGGCACCCAGACTTCACGTGAAGGAGACTTACCTGCTGATATTCAAGTGCTGACCCAAGGGGCAGGTGTCCAAAGTACCACACACATATTAGCTGGCCAGAACGTGTTCTAGGGATGCAGATGGGTGGGTGCTATCTTGGCTGTGTCCCTAAGCACTGGTAGCTCCCAGGAAGGAGTTTTTTATACACATCTGGTGTTGGCGTCCTGATTTGTGCAGGTGCTGCCTAGGGGGATGCCTCTTGATCACCTGGCTCTAGGCCAGGGGAGTTTGTCCCTCATCCCATGGGACTGTAGTAATTGGTGTTACCCAGAAAGAAACACATACCCCAGTCTGGTGTACCGATTTCTGCCACTGTTGCCAGGGAACACCTCCACATCATCTGGCTTTGGTGGCCAGTGAGTTTACGCTCATGAGTCCCACAGATCTGTCCCAGTGAACCAAGGGTTCTTAAACAGGTACCACCCCTAGGACAAAGCAAGAGGCAGCAAACCCAGAGCTCTTTCTGTGGAGGAGGTCTATTAGCTAGCCATCATGACCTGCTGAGGGGCAGGCTTCTAATTTAAACATGCATCTTGGGGCTGACTAAAATCCTTTCCAGAGACCACTAAATGGTGGATACTATCTTCACATTCACCCTCTGCCACACTTGAGAGTGCCAGGGTCTGGAGGGGAGCTTTATATGCAGCTGGTGCCCTGGCTTTTATTCCATGGAGTGGGGCGAGGAGGGCTTACATTCCTGGGATCCACGGGACTGTGGCAATCAGGGAGACAGTCCTTGGCAGGTGGTTTCCACCCCCAGGGCACTACAGACAGCACACAGTGTCCAGTCTTTCTATGAAGAAGGCCTCTTCATTCGTGTTGGAGTTTTGGCCAGAGGGTCAGGCCTCAGGTTTTGACACACCTTTAGAAGCCTACAGAGCTGCTCTCAACAAACAGAAGCTGTGGACATCATCGTAGAGCACCCTCTGCCTTGCTCCATATCTCCAGGATGACCCAGGAAAGAGCCTGTACGCTCACGTGGAGCCCCTGGTTTCCATGACTGCCAGTCAGGCTTGTGAGAGGTTGTGCCAACATCATCTGTGACCTCAGTACATTTCAGCACGTTTAAATTTTTTTCCCCACACAAGAAAATAAATAAATAATCAAAGTGTAAGAAGTGTTAAAATGTTCTTTACATCCACTCATTCCACAAAAAACAAACAAACAAACAAACAAAAAAAAAAACCAGCCTCCTAATTAGTAATTAAGCACATGGATTTCTTCCTGGGGAGCAGGGATGTCATTTCAACCATTTTTAATAACCTTTGAGAATGAACAGTATGAAATTTCCTGAGCATTCACACACTTTGCTGGTCCTGCTGACTTAACGTTCCGTAAACAGCCCATCAAAGCTCAAACGAGAAAAGGCTGGTGTGCATAATGAGCTTGTGGGTTGGGCTCCTTTTCCACAGTAAAAGTGCAGAGCTGCCTGCAGGTTTTTCTTCCTATCAACCTGATCTGCCACCTAAACTAAAATAGAGAAGCAGGTCCTTGGAATTTCAACAATACAACAGAAAGGACAAAACCCCCAAATACAGAAGGTCAGTGGTATGAAGGCTAAGGGAATGATAGTAAGTCCCACCTTAGACAGCCTGGATATTTTGCATCTCTTTATCCTTGAGAAGACACCTTAGTACCCAGTACAGGCTAGTCCTGGGAGAGATACAGACACTGTGGTACCCTCAGCTGGGGGCGTCAGCCCTCCTTTTGCCACCTTATCCCATTTATATCAAGGTCTCTCTGAGAACTCTTAAAATTCCAGCTGAGCAGCTCCCGACACCAATTTCCTGTTTTTCCCATTCCTCCGCCAAATAAATAATTTTGAGATCTCTCTTAAAAATTTGCTTTGGCATTTCAGTTGCCAGGTACAGTTTACAGAATCAATGCTGCCCTAAGAAGTAGTGTTTAAATAGTGTTAAATATACTTGATGATTCAGAGGCATTGCAGGAGTCTTTATTTAAAGGAAGCTTGGAGCAGATCCTCATGCAATGAAAGTAACCTCCCAACTTAGGTTAGATGATTGCATATCAGGCTTTCAGAAAATGAGACATCACAGTACTTTCAGAGCATTCGGATTTGTCCAACACGTCTCATATTCACTCAGTAAACATGTACTGCCTGTGTTTACTTAATAATATCTGAACATTTTTGCCTCTGCCATGTGGTCACAAATAACCCACAGAGACTCTGGCAGCTTTCTAGGAAGCCAGTTCTATTCAGGGACCACACAAACCCAACTACTATGCCAATCAGAATCTAAAGCCCCTTTTCCAATGGTTTAAAAGTCTAAAAAAGCAGAAGATAGGAAGTGTGTGTTCTCAAATTAAACCCAGGTGAGTCTTCAGAGCCCTGTGTGCAAAGAGAACACTTAAAGCCGACCTATGGGTCAACCCCTGCTGTAAAACAGCTTTAGCTGCCTGGCCTCAGTGTGAGAAAGAGAAGGAACAAGGAAAATAGGTGATTAAATGACATTTCAGATTAAATGAGGACTAAAGTCATTTTTTTTTTCCTTTTCATACGTATTAGAAGTCTTTCTAAAATGTTTTCTTCTGCCTTCCGGTCAGATACTTAAATTAACCAAAAGCAACCTGGAAGAGTTGAAGTAACACCAAACTGGGAACCAAGAAACTTGGAATAACTTGGAATGTGACCCCAAGCCTGCCGCTGTGTGATGTCTGGAAAGTGCCTTTCCGTCTCTGGCCTCATGCTCCCGTTTGTGAAAGAGAGGCTGGGCTGGGTTGTCACTAGGCCCCTGTTGTTCTGAGTGTCCAAGTCTGGGATGTCTAGGCTCATCCTGAAGGTTCTCATCCTTCTCATCCTTTCCCACTGTCAGACATCCTGTGATGGGGGCCACAGAAGGTGGAAAGGAGGGATCCCTGGGTGGCGCAGCGGTTTGGCGCCTGCCTTTGGCCCAGGGCGCGATCCTGGAGACCCGGGATCGAATCCCACGTCGGGCTCCCGGTGCATGGAGCCTGCTTCTCCCTCTGCTTCTCTCTCTCTCTCTGTGACTATCATAAATAAATAAAAATTTAAAAAAATAAAATAAAAAAAATAAAAAGAAGGTGGAAAGGATGGAGCTGACCCCACACCTCATGAATAGCTTTTGTTTCTATTGGATCTGTCTTTTGAACTCATCTTGCAATCATGTCCCTCTGTATCCTAAAAAGTGGAATAACTAAAATATCGTAGTTGAGAATACTAGTGAGTTAGAATCCAGTGCCTCGAAGTTTCACTACAAATAATCCCATGCTAAATTGTGTCACATAGATATACATGCATATCTGTGCACAGGAGCTCAGAAGAAAAGAGAATTTTCAGGGACAAAAATGGGCAGAGGACGCCTTAGGGGATCAGCCCTGGCCTGATCAACAGGCAGTGTCTCGAAGTCAAGGCTCTGTGCCACCACATCACCATGAAACGATGAAAACAGCAACCTGCATCAACACACTATGACCCAGGCATAGCTCTAAGCACATGATGTGTATCAATCTATTTAATTATTCCAACAATTGTATGAAACAGAAATAGCTATCATGCTAATTTTTACAAATGAGGGGACTTTAGTTGCCAAGTTCACACAGAGTAAAGGGCTTAAACTCAGAACACCTGACTCCCCATACTGAATTCCTCACCACTACATTAAGTAAAGAATTTAGATGGAAGAAGAGAGTGAGGTCGGACATTTCAGGTGAGGAGACAGTCTGTGCCAAGGCCAGGAGCTAGTAACAGGTGGGTCATGGGGAGAGGAAAGACTTCCCTGATTCGGGAATGTGGTTGACTCTGGGGAGCGAGGAGGTATCAGGTTCTATGTGTGGAAAGGGGCCAGATCATTCCCCATCAACTCATTCAACTCGGACTGCCCACTCCACTCCAGGCCCCATCTTGGCTGCTGGGGAGACACACACATGATCAAGATCCATCAAAGCCCCCAGAAGCCTGCAGGCAATCAGATGGCTCCCACTGCTGAGCCAAGTAGCTTGAACATGGGGGCCCCATGGTGCTGGACTAGAGAAAAGAAAGCCTGCAGTCTAGTAGGAGGCAGGGCCAGAGGCGAGATGGTGACAGAAGTACCAGAAACCGTAAGGTAAGCAGGAGCCTTTCTCTTTCCTACCTGGCTTTCTGTGGCCCAGCAGCATAAGGCATGTCTCTCCTAGTTCCCAAATCTAGCCCTAGGCAGAAAGCCAGAGGGGTGGGGCCACCTGTGTGCACCCTCCCCCTCCACTGCCATGGCTGTTCCTGGCTAAGGTCAGGCCTGTGACACTCTGCACCACTGTCCAAGGGTGCAGTAAAGCCACCACACCCAAGGAGCGAGGTGTGCCCAAGATTACCTCCATTCACAGGATGCATGCCACAGGCTAGATTATAAGGATTATAAGGACATTCTATTGTGCAATTACTTCATATTGTTAATGTCCCTTGAAATAATGTCTAAAATAGATTTCTGGGGATCCCTGGGTGGCGCAGCGGTTTGGCGCCTGCCTTTGGCCCAGGGCGCGATTCTGGAGACCCGGGATCGATTCCCACGTCGGCTCCCGGTGCATGGAGCCTGCTTCTCTCTGCCTGTGTCTCTGCCTCTCTTTCTCTCTCTGTGACTATCATAAATAAATAAAAATTAAAAATAAATAAATAAATAAATAAAATAAAAATAAAATAGATTTCTGCTGTTTATTATTATTCTGCATAAAGTCAGAACTTATTTCAAAAATGGGTCTTGAATACCTACTTTGTGTTCAACAAATATCTACTGAATAAATAAATTAGTGAATGAATAGATTAAAAATTATTGAGCGAGGTACTGCCTACGTTTTATGTTAAACAATTCACCCCCTAAAAAAGACCTTTGTGATAACTCCAGATTTTGAGAGGACCAGAGAGGGAGCAAAGGCTAGGACCAAGGAAAGTTTCCAGATCCGTTGCTAGCTTCCCCCCCAGATGAACAAGATTAACCTCTTCTAGGTACACTCTCCCTTCCTTCCCCTAATGTGAACAGAAACACAAAACAAAAGTTCTAAGAAGAGAATAAGAAAGAGATCCTACGTACAAATCAGAAGCAAATAAATAGAATGGATAATTTCTGAAAATTTAGAAATAATCATAGCTAAAAACCAAGTTGTGATCATATCCAATTTTTCTGGAAGACTAGATCCTGATCAATATTTATCAAAGATTAATAGACTTAGGGGGCTGAAGAAGCTGAAGCAGAAGAGAATAATCACTCCTTCTAGTCACTATTGAGTGAATTTAAAACCTTTTAGCCATCTTCCAAACCAAGAGGACTTAAAGATCAGCACGTCTTCCTGTGCATACTTCCAAACAGAGTAATTCACTCCACAGTTTGTCAAAATTAATCCAGCACTTTGCTTACTCACACATTCATTCATCCTCTTGTTGAATATTTGTTGGGTGAGCTTTATTTTTTTTTAAGATTTTATTCATTTGTTTATGAGAGACACAGAGAGAGGCAGAGACATAGGCAGAGGGAGAAGCAGTCTCCCCACGGAGCCTGATGCAGAACTTGATCCCAGGACCCTGGGATTACAATCTGAGCCAAAGGCAGATGCCCAACCACTGAGCCATCCAGGTGCCCCAGCTTTATTTATTGTTAACATATTAGATACTACAGATGAACCAAGCAGCTGACAGCCCAGTGGAGAGGCTAGACTAGAAGAGAAATGGCACAGGAGAGCAGGGCCATGCAAGTTCATTTAACATCAGCCCCCGAGCACAGTGCCTGGTACACAGTAAGAACTCAGCAAGTATCTGCTGAATAAATAAAAAGTGGGATGGGAATCATGATAAGCTGATCTGAGTGTTCATAAGGCTGACTACAGGGTACCAGAAGAACCCAGAAGAGAACAAACCTACATTAGCAAGACCAAGGAATATTTCCCAGAAGAGATCATTCTAACTAAAAAGCTAGGGAGTAACTTAAGAGTAAATCAGATGAATGTGGGTTTGTGGGAGTGGTTTTCTTTTGGGAGAAAAAGTGCAAAGGCCAGAGGCCAGAGGCCTGGGAAAGAGTGGTATATCTGTGTCACTGCTCATGGTTTGGTGCCACTAGAAATTAACTCTGTGATGTAGTGTGTGTGTTTGTGTGACTGTGTGAGGGAGCAGTAACCATGCATGTGTGAGTGTGCATGTACACAGGTGCATATAAGTGTACATATAGGAATGGGTGTGTGAGCATGCAGTGGGGTCATCCAAGGGTTTACTCAGGAAAGTGACTTGAGCTACTTTGTACTTGAGAAAGCTCCCTTTGGTGTAGCTGAATGAATTCATCTCTTAAGTGAGAGACGTTCAGAATCACTGTGGCCAAAAGGAAGGTAGTAGCTGTGGGATGAATAGGACAGGTCCAAAAGATACTGTCAAAGTAGAATAGCCATCAACAGACACATGAAAAAATGCTCAACATCTCTCGGCATCAGGGAAATACAAAACAAAACCACAATAAGATACCACCTCACACCAGTCAGAATGGCTAAAAGTTAAGCCAAGAAAAAACAGGTGTTGGCAAGGATATGGAGAAAGGGGAACCCTCTTGCACTGTTCTCTAGAGAACAGTGTAGAGGATCCTCAGAAAGCTGAAAATGGACCTACCCTATTATCCAGCAATTGCACTACTAGGGATTTACCCCAAAGATACAAATGCAATGATCCGAAGGGGCACCCGCACCCCAATGTTCACAGCAGCAATATCCACAATAACCAAACTATGGAAAGAACTCAGATGTCTATCAATAGGTGAATGGGTAAAAAATACGTGATATATATATAATGGAATATCACTCAGCAATCAAAAAGAATGAAATCTTGCCATCTGCAACAACATGGATGGAATTAGAGGGTATTATGCTAAGTGAAATAAGTCAATCAGAAAAAGACAATTGTCATATGATCTAATTCATATGTGGAATTTAAGAAACAAAACAGAGGGTCATAGGGGAAGGGAAGGAAAGTTAAAACAAGATGAAATCAGAGAGGGAAACAAACCTCTGAGACTCTTAATCATTGGAAACAAACTGAGGGTCACTAGAGGGGAGGGGTTGGGGGTATGAGATAACTGGGTGATATACTATATGTTAATTAATTGAATTTAGATTTTAAAAATAAACATTAAAAAAAAGTTAAGTAGTGTTTTTTGGTGACTGATTCCTATCATATGTAATCTATTTTGAGGGAGGTGGTGGCAAAGGGTCTCCATGTGGGACAGGAACTCTAAGTGCTGACCTATGTGGACAGAGGCCTTTGCTGAGAGGAATTAGAAAAAACAAAAATACAACAAAACAAAACAGGAGGCATGGATTGAGATGGAACGGTCAAGATAGACCAGGATCTATCACTCCTTACAGTTCCTGCCATAAAAGTTAAGAGGCAGCTTCACACAGTAGGTAAGAGCATGTTGTCTAGGAAGAGCACGCACATTTGAGGTCCAGGCTTGTGACCTCAGGCAGCGTCCTATCCTGCTCCAGCTTCTCCACCTATTTCCTCCACTTATTCTGAGGAGCACATGTGTTCATGCTTGTGCAGTGAACACAGTATGGCCTGGAACAAAGTACCACACGAACTATTTGTCAAATACAAATTTCTTCAGTAACGTCTTGAGATGATTGAGCTTGCATTTGCAATGCTTTACATTTCTGTTACTTCATCTTCCATGATCTTCCTGTGTGTTGATGCTGTCTCCTGCTTTGATCATCAGCATATTATCACAAGGCCTTGAGACTCGGATCTCTCTTACCTTGAAATAACCCTGTCTGAATCTGTGTCTGCTTCTGACATCATCTCCTCCCCAAGAGCAGAGTTTCTGTGCAGGGCACACAAGACCCTACTCTCTGTCTTCATTCTCTGACCATTCATTCATATCTCCACTCACTGTAATGGAGCATCTGCCCCTTCAGACTCCCAATTCTGGAGTAAAACTGCTCTCTCTCAAGCCACCAGTGATAACCTAACTGCTGGATCCACTGAGTCCTCCTCAAGCCTGCTGGATGGCTGGACACCACTGCACCATCTGACACGTTCAAAGTCCTATCCGTTTCTCTTTTCCCCAATTCTGTTGTTTCCCAGGCCTCCTTCTGTCTCCATGGTTAACCACTCTCCTTCCCTAACCTCAAGGAGCTCTCAGACTCAGCTAGGCAAGACAAGACCCTCCCAGTGGCTAGGCTGTAATAACTGGTTACAGGTCTGCTCCCACTAGGAAGCAAGGTCTTGCCCATTTTTGATTCTCCAGCACATGGTTAAATGCCTGAAACTTCACCTGCTAGAAGCTCAATATGTTGGATAAGTGAATAAATTAATGGAGGAATGAACAAGTAGAATCCAACTACTTTACTTCTTCCCTATCCTTTCCAAAATGTATAGCAATTATTTGTATGAAAATTAGCAAATGATGAGTAGCTGCTTACAGTAGCTGTATTCACTGTGGCCAAAAAGTGGAAGCCACCACAATGTCCATCAACTGAAGAATGAATAAACAAAATGTGATATATCTATGGGATATTACTCAGCAATAAAAAGAAATGGAGCTCCGGTACATGTTAAACATGATGAACCAACCTCCAGTGAAAGAAGCCAGATCCAAATATGAAATGTCCAGAAGAGGCCAATCTATCGAGGCTGAAAAGAAATTAGTGGTGGTCTCTCACGGTGGTGGATGCAGGAAGGTGAGGAGGGAAATGGAAATGGGGAGTGGCTGCTGATGGCTTCAGCATCTCTTTTGGATCAAATGAAACCTTTTAAAATCAGATTCGTAAAAGTTTCACAATTCTTAAAAAAAAAAAAAAAGGACGGCTGGGTGTCTCAGTGGTTGAGCATCTGCTTTCAGCTCAGGTCGAAATCTTGGGGTCCTGCAATCAAGTCCTGAATTAGGATCTCCACAAGGATCCTGCTTCTCCCTCTGCCTATGTCTCTGCCTCTCTCTGGTGGTCTCTCATGAATAAATAAATAAAATCTTAAAAAACAACAACAACATTGATTGTAGAGTGTGAACACATGACTCTATGGTATGTAAGTTATAGCTCATGCTATTTTTTTAAGTAAATAAACAAATATAAACTCCACCTGGAATGCTCAAACCAAAAAAGTAGCAAGACTTGTTTCCTGCAGGAAATCTCTGGAAGTTTCAATTTTTACTTGAACAGACAGCGTTTTCCCACCACGGATACTGCCAAGGCCTCTCTGCAGGTAGTATCATGGGGAGCACAGGGCTAGGAAGTGAGGCAAGAGAGGGCTGTGGGAGAAGAATGGCACATGGGAAGTACCCTTCAGACCACAGGCTAGCAAACTATGGCCATGGGCAAAATCTGGCTTGCTGGGCAGCCCGGATGGCTCAGCGTTTAGCGCCGCCTTCAGCCCAGGGCGTGATCCTGGAGATCCAAGATTGAGTCCCGCGTTGGGCTCCCTGCATGGAGCCTGCTTCTCCCTCTGCCTGTGTCTCTGCCTCTCTCTCTCTCTCTCTCTCTCTGTCTCTCATGAATAAATAAATAAATAAAATCTTTTAAAAAAAAATCTGGCTTGCTGCCTATGCTTATAAATAAAGTTTTACTGAGACACAGACGCATTCATCCATTTACATGTTGTCCGCGGCTGCTCCACACACTCTAAAGACAGAATAGCTGCAACAGAGACTGTATGGCCTGCAAAGCCTGAGTCATTTACTACTGTCACTTCACGGAAAAAGTTTGCTGACCCCTGCTCTAGACTCACAAGCCTAGGGTCTTGCTACTTCAATATGGTCCACACAATAGCACAACTACCGAGGAGTCTGTTAGAAATGCAGAATCTCCGGCTGCCCCAGACCTGCTGAATCAAAATCTGTACTGTGTCACTTAGTTGTGTTAGTGCAAAAAAGCAGATGCCAAGACTGGATTCATGTACAAAATTTCATTAGGGGAGACAACTCGGAGAAAGAATAGGGTGGGCGGGTGCCTGGAAAGGCTGGGATAGCCCTCGGTCCGTCCTATCAGTCTGACCTTGAAGGAAGGAAAGAGGGAGCAGAGGTACAGCGGAAGCTGTTCAGACACAGGAATGTTCTGCAAGCCCTTTGAGAGTCTTGAAGCCAGAGTTGGCTGTCAGAGATGCCCTGATGCTCAGGAACTGGTTTGCTTTATCCTCACCACACCAAAGTGTATGTGGCCTCAGTGCAAATGTCGTGATGAATTCAGAGCATAGCTCCTGGGGTCTCTGGTCAGTGAAACAGCCAGCAGTTGGAGGCCTGTGAGGCTTATCCTCAGTACAACCACTGCAAGGCATGTGCCCATGGCAGCCATTGCATTTTAAGAATCCCGAGTGATCTCTATCAATATTTAAGGTGAGAAGCAATGCTCTAGAGCGTGAGTTGGCAAACTTTTTCTTTTCCCCACAAAGAGCCTCCAGTGCAGAAAGTTCCTCTCACCATTCTTCTCATCCCTAATGGGCATACAGCAATCTAAATTTCTATTTTATGTCTCCTACAAATGTAACTGAGAGCCTAACACTGTGCTAGGTATTTTAGGATGACAAAAGTGAATCAGATATGCATCTGGCTCCTGGGGAACTTTGAGTAGATAGAAATGAGACATGTACAGAACTGATAAGGCAGGAAGCAACACGTACCCCCAGAAACCACCTGTGAAGGGCTGTGGAAGCTATGTGAGCTCACCCTCACATAGGAATCTGGGAAGGCTGTACAGTCAAGGGGCTCAGCTGTTAGCCAGGAAAGGGGCAGAGTGACAGGTTTCACTTCTAACAGTAGACATTGTTCCCCTTCTGGAGGGGCATACAGGCACAAGATCAAAACCCCTCATGTGCAGATGCTAACTTACAACCATCAGGGCACATGGCTTGTCTACACAAGCATGTGCATGTATCTCATTCTCACCACAGAAGGCAAACCCACCCCACAGAGACCAACATCAGCCCTCACATCCATAGTTCTTCCATGCAAAGGGTAGGGGTGCTATAGCTTTGTTGCACACCTGGGCCCTAGTCAGGGAGCAGAGCTGTAATGTGGAACGAAATGCATAATTTGCCAGGGTGCCATGAGGGCAAGCACTGTGACTTTGATCATTGCTATGACATAGGAAGAGGCAGCTGAGGAGGATGGTCACAGAATCCTCATCCTGAGGAGCTCTGTAACAGGTATGTACGTGGCTCTTCCGCTCCCATTAAGACTGGATAAAGTGGGAGAGAGCACACATGGTCCTTCTGTTCAATTCTCCTCACATCCATGCTGACACTTCTGAGTGCAGGATCTGTCTTCTGTGAAGCTCCATGTCCACACTAGTGAAACTTCTTACCCTGAGTACACAGCTCCCTTGTTGGGAGAAGGGGATGTCTTGACATCCCATAAAATTGCATTTTTCAGATGTCATTCAAAATATACCCAAAAAAGCCATCAAAGTGCTCTAAACAAGAGGTTTTAAACCCATGGCAGTAGACACTGGCCATCAAGCAAATCCAAAAAGCTCTGAAAGTTATGTAAACTATGTGAATATGTACATTTCTCTGGGGAGTAAGCATAGCTTTCATCAGATTTTCAAAAGAGTTTGTGATGCCAAAAAAGCTTTAGTGCCATTGTCCAATTTATTCAAAATAGTACTGCTCAGGGTAAAAAGAACACATGATTTTTTAAAAATTGAATTCTTTTAGGCATCTGATTCTACAGTGTTCTCAATCATCTTGAAACCATCTCGTGAAAAATCCTATTTACCATCATTCCTATTTCACAGATTACCTAACTAAATTCCTAAGAAATTAAAATGAATATTCTGGCGTAAGGAAAAATGATAGGTTCTGGGTAGAATCAAAGATAAGTAGGGTAACACCCACTGCTCTTAGTGATGACTGTCTCCCGCTGTTAATACCACGTCATACATAAGTACCAGGAGCCAAGCCCTGTGTTGGGCACTTTGCATATGTGACTTATTTAAACACCATAATGATTCCGTAAAGACCTTATCTCATTCCTCGATCTGAGGAATCCAAGGTTCAGAAAAGTTCAATGGGTGGCCAAAGATCAGAGCCCTAATAAGTGTCTGAGATGAGATCTGATTCCAGGTCTGCCTGACTTCTCAGTTCTGTACTCTGAAACTTGGATCCTCAGAAGAGAACTGGTCTTCAAGTTAGGGACAGTTTCTTAGACATCTTTGTATTCTCCGCGGTGCCTTGCAGGCTTTGTATGGCAAGGCACTCAGTAAATATTTGTTGAATGAAGAAACACGGACTTGGGCTCTAATCCTGCCATGGACTTACTCAGTCTCCTGCAACTTGGAGCTGCAGGTGGTTACTCAGCTGGGCAACTGCAGGGAACATTTGAAATCAATTACGGGTGAGGAGGAACCCATTAAAAGTTTCTCTTCTGTGTATGTTGGGGTTGAAGGAGGGGAAAGGAAGCTGAGAAGGAGGGAACAGGATGGTTTCAGGGTTGGGTGCTGGAGCTTAAGGATTTCCCATCAGGATGGGACAGAATTTGGCTTCTGTCCACTGCTGAGTTCCAACAACCCAACCAAATAGGCTGGTGACCTCAGGTTACTCCTCCATGGCCCCACCTCCCTAAATTGCCAGGTCCCTGCATCCTTACTTTCATGGAGGCCCGTATGCCAGAGCAGTCCTACACAGTCCACTCCCACCTCCTACTGCCCTCATCCAGAGCACAGGCAATAGGCAACTTTGGAAGGCCTAAGCCTGGGGTGGTGGGGGACACCATCACATCCCCTCTAGGGGCCAGAAAGAACTTCAGCACCTAAAGTCTGTGAGGACCTGCATTGTTCCTGGCCCTGAATAAAAGGATTCCAGCAATCCATTCTGGAATCTAACTTCTTATTTTGGAAGAATGTGGGAGTTTAGGGTGGAGGGAGGAAGTAACTAGTTGATTTTGTTTTACTAGTTCCTGCAAGTGCAAGTCAGTTACAACCCCCAATACCACTTTAGCCCTTTCACATAGGCCCTGCAAAAAGACCTGTATGAAGCCAACCCTAAGGGATGCCTACCAACAACACTCTGGGAGGGGATGATAAAATACAGTCCAGAGGCCAGGACAGGGATGGCATTCCAAGAAACCAGACACATTCCCCACTACGTGGCTTCCAAAGAGTCACCTACTCTCTTATGCATGAAGCAACACTGCCACCTAGTGCCCCCTGTGAGAAGTATTCCCTGAGGCCCCACATCACAGGGGGGTTCCCTCACAGTGGCCAGTAGAATTGAATTGCTTAAGGTATCTTCTGAAGGCAAAATGCCCCAAGTTTGGGACATTGAGAACTGAGATGCTGAGTCTAAGGAGATAGAAGCTGAGGTTGGAGGGCCATTGGAAAAGAGTTTCAGGGTCCAGTCTTGCAGCATCTCAGATAATTCTCATTGGAGCAACAGAACTTCAAAGGCTGGATTAGGTTTAGCTCCCAGGAACATGATCCAGTTGTTATTTTGCACAGGTGAAGGCCCACCAGCACAGGAACAGGCAGTGACCAGCTACAGGACCAGGGCTGGGTAAGAGAGGGCAGACGGACTGGTCTGTTGATAAGAGTGAGTAAATTCATGTAAATCAGAGACTTTTAAACCTGAGGGGGACTGCCTTTGGCCACCTCACAGCTCTAAGCCATGGGACCCATGGGCGAAGTAAGGACATGAAGCACAGTGAGTAGACGAAGACTTATGCCCTCGGGAGCCCGGCCACTAAAATCCTGAAGAATGAAGGCTTTGTTCTCAGCCCCCATCTTTCCCAGACTTTTACCCTAGATCTTTCCTGAATATGTTCTGATGTGTGCAAGCCTAAGGTAAGCTACAGGAAGTTAGGTGGAGAGGAGCCTGACCTGGGTATTCCCCACCCTCGGCGCTCCTGGTGTGGACCTAAAGGGGAAATACCAGTACACCACAGGGGCCACTTTGATTTGAAGAGAAAGAAGCCTCAGAGGCTAGACTTTCGGCAAAAGACTTCCTGCCTAATTTTACATGCTTCTAGAGGCAAGGGAGTTCAGAGGGACACTGGAGAAGGATCTGAGCGTGTGCACTGTGGCCAGGGTCGGTAGGAGGGGGGCCAGGTGACTGGGGAAGGACAAGTGGGGCAAGGGACAGAGATGTGGGTGGGGGGTGGGGAGGCAGGTGAGGCACAACAAGCAATGCTATAACTAGAATCAGCTCTCAATGCTATTCTGCAGAGCACAAGACGAGACATGGAAGGTATAGGACAGAAGTCAGGTACCCACTGTCCTGAATTTGTTCCCTCAGGTTTGGCTTTTAATAACTGAGAGCCTCTGAGAACTTCGCTCATATATTCCTGTTGGATCCTTCTCTGATTTTTCACAGCCAGGGAACTGATCCCAGGTCCCTCTGTTGCTACTGCAGGAGGAGGGGTGAGTGGAGCCGTGGGTCTTGGTCTAGACTGCAAGCACACAGTCTCCCTGGCAGATGGGTACTAGGAAGCGAGATTAGGCAGCAAGAAGATGTCATCTGGGAAAAGCTGTGAAGCTGCCAACTCTGATCAGATAATCATCTCATTATTTCTTCCATTTGGCCCCAGAATAAGGATTTCCTTCTACTTTTTCTCTGCCCCCACCTATCTTACAGCCCAGCCCCTTCTCTCTCCCCTCCCCTCACGCCCTCTCTCCCACCCAAAAATAAAATAAAGCAAAACCACAAGACTCTAGAGTGCTCAGTGTCTGGGAATCCCAGCTTCCAAAGGAGAAATCACAGCCAAAGAGGGGGAGACAGTGTGTCCAGGAGGGATGTTCCAGCAACACCCCATTGAAAGAGGCTCCCTCCTTCCAGATTTCTTTCTCCAGTCTGAAACTTATTTGCAGGCATCCAGCAACCTGAGAAGTTTTTCATTTGGGGAGTTGTCAAGCACTTCAGGAGCTCTAGGGTTCCATTCCCACTTGGCCTCTGGCACACTTGTCATTGGTTTTGGTTTCCCAACCAATGTAAATGGGACTGGCAAACATCAAAGGGCATTGTAGATAATACAAATTAATGAGATTGAGATAGATCTACAACATGCCTAGCCTTGTGTGAGGTTCTATCATGGGGGGAATCCAAAGGGATAATGAGACAGTAAGCAATGACCTGTCATGTCTAACCCTCGCCCCTTGCTTGAAACCAAACCCCTCCCCCCGCTTCCTGCCCCCATAAGGCAAGGGAGATAATTATTCCTAATGCTATCCTTTTCTTTGTCCTTCTGGGTGACTTTCCTTGAAAGCCAAGATCTGGGTATAGCAGAAAACACTATAGGTAATGTTCTGGGATATTAGCTGTGATCAGAACCATAGTTACACACGGTTCCCTTTTAGGTCTTTCGTGCAGAAGCCAGGGCTAGACACCGGGATCCTGGCTTGTGAGTGCTCATCTTTCCCAGCTGATGATGCTGTTCTTAGGCTAGATACATGATTGTTAGGACCAGTAAAGGGACCCCAGGACCTGGGCCAGAGAGTAGCATTCTGCTAAGTTCCAGGGCTGCTCAAAGAAGAGAGAACCACCAGGGCTTAAGGCTGTGCACCTGGAAGCCCTGTTCTCCTGTGGCCTGGCCCCACCCATGCCTGGTTCACTGTGTAAGTCCTGGTTCCGACATGTAGTGTCAAAGTTGCCCTGGTCTCTCAGACTGAACTACGAGAAATGGAGCATGACACCTCTTCCCCACTGACAACAAACCAAAGATCTTTCCCTTTAAAGAGGGGTAAGGATCGAGCTGAAGGTCTCCTAAGTGCAAGCAAGACGTATAGAACCACATGAGATCAATACTCATTGGGACAAATGCTCTTGTGGTTAGAGAGTCATTATCGTAGTTGATGTCTGGAGTCCGGCTGTGCTGATGAATAAAGGCCCTTCCCCCCTCCCTCCCTGGCCAGCACCTCCTGGCTCTCCTGCCCCTGTCCCCTTCCTCTCCTCGGCCCCCTATGTCTAATCCAGGCAAAAGTAAAGCCAGCTGTACCCCCAAGGACCACAGAAAGCCCAGGAGTGGGCCATTACCTGCAATGATGGCTGGATTGTTCTGTCCTCCCTCTGGTCTCACCCAGGCTTCCACTGTGAACGCCTCCCGGGGAATCGCAGCCAGCACTTCTGGACGCAGCAGCAGCCGCCCCCGCCTCCCCGAGAAGTACAAGACAGGCAATCCTCCGTGGGGGTTAAAGGTCTCTGCTTCCCGGGAGGGGTCCCCTCCATTCTTCTGGATGCTGTCCTCGGCCAGACTGGTCCTGACACCATGTACAAGGGGATGCTTAGGCCAAGACTGGAAATGCCAGGGAGAGACACCGGGGTCTCCCAGCATGCCCCCAGCTTGCCCCTTCACCGCCTGGCGACGATGCCTGGTCTTGGCTCGGCCTTTCCTTCGGCTCTCTGGTTGGGGTTCCTTTGGGCCACGAATGGTGGCATCCATGGCTGAGCGCTCCTGAGTCTCAGCCTCACCTGGAATCTCCTTGGATCTTCTATCGCCAAGATAAGTGTCATTGTCTCCCTGCAGCTCGGACCACCTATTAGAACCATGCCGGGCCCACAGGGTAGCTGGCTGCTCAGCTTCACCCCTCAGCCCTACACTTCCAGCTGGGCTCATAGCCATGCCCCCTGTGGCATCTGGCTTACTGTGTCCTGCCTGGGGGCTTCCCTGCCCCCCCACAGGGTAGGGCCTCAGGTGGTCCCCAGGCCTGCTGGGGTAGACCCCAAAGAGGTGATTCTGGGGAGCAGCTCTGGGTCTTCGCAGCTTGGCCCCCAGCCAACAGCGTTCTCCTTCTGACAGCACCTGGCTCAGGTGTCCCCTCTGAGCCAGGGATCTCTTGCGTGTCCAGCCCGGCTCCAAGCTGGCAGTACTGAGTGCCCATCCAGCCAGAATCACCAGGCTTATTCTCAGGATCTTTAGGCACATCATACCTCCCCCAGCTCTTTATATGGAACCAGAAGTCAACTTCTGGGTACCACACAGGAATGATGGGGAGAAGAGAAAGAGACGGCGAGCAGTGGATTCGCAGTCACCAGGGAAACTGTTTTGTTCACGGACCAAACTTTTAGGAGCAGCCCCAAAAGAGTGCCTCTTCTGGCTACCGATGATGAGTGCTGTGCTTCCCTCTCCCTTCTCCCTTGACCTGGCTCTCCTGGCTCTAGTTTTGTCCTTGCAGAACAAAGTTCATTTCTCTGGGTTCCTTGGAACCTCCTCCCAAAGAGCTCAGGTTTCTTTCTTTCTTTCCTTTTTTCTTTTGGTCCCTTCTTCAATAGCCCCTCCCCCCGCTGGTACTAGAAGAGGGACACACAGACAGCAGCCAAATCCTCCCAAACACACACTCCCTCCCAAACCGGTACCACTCCCTACCTGAAGTCATTAAAGAGACACTTATCTTCTAATTTTCATTTCTTCCTCCCTTTTCCTGCCCTAAGGGTTCAGTTCTTTCTGGAGCCCTCCACCTAAGATACCTCCACCTTCAAACAAATCGCTGAAAGAACTTGCATACAGAAATACCGAATCTGATGCTTAGATCTCAAATTGCAAAGGGAACGTGAGGGACACAGAAATCCAAGCTGGTACTTAGCTTTTGCTCTCCAGAGGTCCTCCTCAGCCAGATCCCCATCCAGCTGCCAGTGTGCCTGTTCAGGTCACAGTGTTTCCCTCAGCCTGGTGCTTGGGCTTTGGAGCGCGGCGGGTTTTTTATTCCCCTTCCAACTTGTTGGTATGTTGCAAGTCTCCGTAAAGTTCTCCTTGGGGATGCCAGTCTGGTGTCCTAATAACCTTATAAGTCTGAGAGCCCTTGACTTCACCTTCGGGGTGTCTTGTGGGTCCCTGGGAAGATGGGAAAGAGAGTGAGAAGAGCATGTACTTCGGGGAACCTGTTCTCTCAGCGCCTCCTGCTTTCCTCTCTCCCTCTCTCTCTGCCTGTAATTATCTTCTTGTTTGTTTCATTTAAAGACAATGATGATGTCAAAGCTAATAAGTTCGGTGCATCACTCCACCTACTCCCTGTCCCCTCCTTCCTCCTGAAAACCTCCCCACCTCACCGAGGCACAGGGGACAGACGCTACTTCTGGTTTCCCCAGTAAAACATCTCGGGCTTTCTCCTTCAGCAGCCGCAGCCTACACAATCAATAGCAATCAATACTGTCTTGGAGCACTCTTTTCGGTGTGTATTCTCTCTTTCTCTCTCTCTCTCTCTCTCTCTCTCTCTCTCTCTCTCTCTCTCTCTCTCTCTCTCAGACACACACACACTTGCACATGTGTTGTGAACAGATCTGCTTACTGTCGAATAAACCCCCACCAGCCATTCAGGGAACACTTGCTTCTCTTTCTTTGTTTTGCCACAAGCCTCCTGTATTTCCCCCCTCTTTCAATCATTTGGGATTCAAAAGAACAATACCTCAAATTCACTTTACACTGGACATTGGGAGAAAGGAAAAATCAATTAGCCCGCCTTAAGAAGCATTATGTGGGAATGCTATGAATTCGCACTACACAGTCTCTTTTATTCACTCTGAAGTTTCTCACTCGGAAGTTACTAAAAGTCACCATATGCTGAGTGAGCAAATAAACAAATGAGATGCTCAAAATAAGTAGTTTACAAAAGTGAACAGCTAGACACAAGCAATGATTTTTTCAATTGATTTGAAATGAATGGAGAAGATGGGGAAGTAAATAACATGACTCCAGCCTCTGCAATGTTTGCCCAGAGGCAGGCTATGTCTGAGTCCCACCCCCTGAACACACGGACGTGTACATACACTCACGAACGTATGCACACACAGAGAGCATGCTTCTGAATTCTCGACACAGGTGAGGATGTTTGACCACAGGTGGGCACATAAAACAGGTAGAGAAATACATTGGGTCCTTCCTTACTAGGAAAAATTACTCACGGTTCTAAAATCCCTGCTTGTGCTGCCCACACCTAAAACATGCAGCCCACATACTCTGGAGTGAGATCGCAGTGCCCCTTGTGCCTCGAGACTTCCCCTCGTCTTCTCAACTCCTCCAGCCCTGACTGGTCTGCTTCTGACATACTGTGCCCTAATCACCCACTCCCTGGCATGCCCAGCTTCCCTCTGCAGCATCCACTGGAGCCTCAAAGCAAGTCCCCAAAGAGGAGATCGATTCAGGCACGTGGACATTACTAAACAGAAAAGCCCTCGATCCTAGACTGTCCTCTTCCCTTGTTTTCTTATCTCCCTTCACTTCCTTCTGACTTAGTCCTTTCTTTTTCTTTTTTTTTTCTCCCCTCTGAAGCAGCTCAAAAGAGTTTGAGGCTTTGGAAGGGAGTAGAGGGAGAGGTAGAAAAGACAGAGAAGGGGGGGCAGGGAGAAGGGAAGAAAAAGGGAGGGGGGGCAGAGAGAGAGACAGAAAGAGAGAGAGAGAGAAACAGCAGGAAAGACCAGAAGGAAAGAGAGGAACCTTAGTGTAAATGAAGAAAAGATACTCAGGTAAGGAAAGAAGAAAACTTCCCCCTCCTTCATGCCACCCCCATGACCCTCAGAAAAAGGTTCCATACCATTCATTTCAGGAAGGAGGGATTACACAGCAAGGAAGGATTCCGCCTGCTTTTCTGCCCCTGTTAATGTGTGAATGATCTTGTAGTCCCTATAGGGCTGTCCTGGCTCTCAGCTGCTAGTAATCCATTCATAAGGTTTCAAGAAGCTATACAAAACTCAAGCTTCCAGTTTAGTTTCTCTCTCTCCCCTTCATTCCTTTGCTCACCACTCTCCTTCAGCTCTTGGCAGTCCAAAGTTTAAAAAAAAAAAATGTTGAACCATTTCTGTGTTTTCCTCCTGTTGTAACTTTTGCTGTGACATCATAACCCTGCCCACCAACACCCCACCTCTCGCTCTCCTTTCCATCCCCCCTCCATCAGCCCCAGGCCCCCCAAAGCACCCTCCCCACGGAGAAGAAGGGCTCCTGTCAGTTCCAACGTGTGAAAACACAAAGCTACTAGAAGGTGCCCCCCTCCCCTCCGCCCCCCTCCCCTCTCCCCCTCCCTGCCTTACCCACCGCTCAGCCACGGCTCTCTCAAGGCTTGTAACAATGATCCCATCTGTTTGACATGTGCGGAAAGGTGGGCTGGATTCAAGTAATCTGTCAAGTGGATCAGATAAAAACCACAGCAGCCCCCTCCTCAATTCCATCACACACACTTGCACATCACACCCCAGCCAAAGTGTGAGAGAAGTCAGACGTGCACAGCACCCACCCTGGATGCCAGGGAGGGAGACACCACACGTGCCAAAGGCAACGCACATTTATATATACATGAATTTTGTGGCTTGTTTGTTTAGGACAAACACCGGCGCCCCAAGCCCCCAACGCCTCTTCTCCAAGTCCTGCCACTCCGCAAGTGCACAGACTGGAAAGCTGGTAGACTCTGTTTTGAAATCTCCAACGAGAGGGTTTTTCCCCCTTTTTTTCACTCCAAAGCACTATCTGTGGCGATCAGACTCGAGCAGGGTTGCCAGCAAATGCAGGAGGCCCCTTCTAGGGTACAGGCTTTCAAACCAGCGAAGCCAGAGGGAATGGATTTAAGGACACACAGCAGGAGCTGGCTGAATTTATTTTATTTTGACGGGGGTAGCTGGGGGAGGAATATCATTTCTGAAATGCCCAAGCAATGAAGGGAGAGGATATGGATTTCTTAAACAGTTTTTGCAAGAGGAGCGGTGTCTGGTGCTGCAGGTAAATCTATAAGGTGAGAAATTGGAGCTTAAGAGATAAACAGGGACGGGGAGGGAGGGACGGGGAAGGAGGCAGGAGAAGGGAGAGGGGCAGGGGATGGGGACCTGGGGACCGGAGAGAGGGCGAGAAGGGGAGAGGGACAGAGGGGCGAGGGGAAAAGAGCAGGAAGGGAAGGGACAGCAGGCAGGAAAGAGGAGGGAAAGGGGAGGGAGGGGGAGGGGAGGGTTGAAGAGGGAAGGAGTGAAATGGAAGGAGGAGGGGTGGGGGCGAGGGGAAGAGAGAAGAGTCTGGAAGGAGGAAGGACTGAAGAAGAAAAGCGGGGAAGAGAGGAGGGAAGAATGAGACCGAGAGGAAGGAAAAACAAGGAAGAGGTGGTGAGGCACAGAAAATATGGAGACCGGAAGGCAGGCAGATCCATGATGGTTAAATACAGGGAAACCAGAGGGGCAGGTGAGGAGAGCCATTGCAAAACAAGGCAGGGCTTGGGTTTTCTGCACAGAAAACAAAGGAGGGGCTCACTCCAGTGATCAGACACGTTCTAGAAAAGCAGATTGCCAGGGTTCAACATTGTCTCTTTAAGTGAAGCCCCATTTCCTCCTCCTTCCCTGCCTACATCCTTCCTCCAACACCCACCTCCACTTCCCTTCATCCACTTTTTGTTTCCAGTATTATCTTCCCCTGGAGAATTCTCTCCAGGAAAATTCAACACCTATCACCCTTCCTTCACCCTGCCCAAAAAAAAAAACCCACCCTTAATACTTAGTGGCCCCTTTCTTTGCTCCTGTCCACAGAGGGCCCTGACTCCTCTAAAGACTAGGCTGTTTGTGACCATCTGCTCTTTGTCTCAACCCAAATTATACTATGTTTCCCTTAAGCCCAGGACGGCAGGCTGTTCCGCTTGTACTTGCTGCCATAGTGGGGCTGGTCAGTTTCCATTAGCATTGTCATTATTATTATTAAGAGTCTTGGAGCACAGGGAGGAGCCAGTCCATGTTGGCATCCACCTGCAGTATAGAGCACTAGAGGGGGGAGAGAGAGAGAGAGAGAGAGAGAGAGAGAGAGATAGGGGCTGGGAGAGGGACCCCTTAATATGGTCAATGATCCTCTCTGACTTTCTGATTCCAAAATCTGATCCCTTGAGGGAAAAGCTCAGCTGGGAGCCAGCCAGGGAGTGTAGTAATAAAAGCCTCCCAGAACACAACCAAATGCAGTATCTATATATAGGAGCCGGATCTGTTTTCGCTACTTGCAGTCTAAAATGACACCCGGAAACAAACATTTCAGCAATATGTTTATTGGAATCTTATTCAGCTAGTGCTGGAAAGAGTGAGCTTCTCTGAAGGATTTCACTCGAAGGCTCAGGGCTGTTGCTTTCTGTGCCCCTTGATCCGGTGCTCAGAGCTGGGAGTCAGTGGCTCTATCATTCCTGGGGTCCTTTGAGATGCCTTCAGGGTGACCTACTACAGCCCCCTCTTTTATGGGTAGGAAACAAGAGAGAAGTCACACAAATAACAACAGGGCTAGACACAGTATCCAGTTCTCCTGAATCCCAGTCCGGGTTTTCCCTCCTCTGCAAGCATGCACCTGTGTCTTGCTGTCTTGGTATCCACATGCCAGTTGGATGGGAGGATGATATCAAAGACTGGCCTCTCCTGATCCACATCCAGGCAATATACGTTGATCATATGTGTTCTGTAACTCAGAATCATACAGCACTCAGAAGGAAACACAAATTTGCACTTCCAACTCCTTCCTGGGTGTTCTGAGCCAAGAGAGGCCCTATCTTTTTGTCAAACTGTTTGGTTCTCTGTGTTAGATAATCATTTTTTTTCCCCACAACACTATTCTATTATACATTATCAATGTTGATGGTAGTGTTTTGCAGAGTGCCTTTCACCTATATACATCAAAGCATTTCATCCATAGGTTAGGTTTCCCCACCCCTTGGTAGAAGCGACATGTCAGAGATCTATTTCCCTTGTTGACAGTCCCTATTGGGAAAGTGTTTCTTGTAACATTTCGAGCCTTGGGACCAGCTTGCGGAGCCCTTTGGCTGAGGAGAGTTTCACAGTGATGCTAGATCTTGCTTTGCTCATCAGGGGCAAAGAAGCTCTACAGGGTTTATGCTCCAATCATCATTGCCTTTCCAACTGGAGTCTGTTCAAAAGACAATCTCATAACAAGCATAACAAGAAGACTATATAACTTGCTTCTCCTTTGAGCTAATGCACATCTGTGTGTATTCTTTCTTCCTGTCTATAACATACAAATGCAAGGCAAGTGTTGAGTCCATTTTACAGATTAACACCCTGAGGCTAAAAGCTAAACAACTTACCGAAGGGCCTACAGACACTAAGACTGCAGCCAGAACAAATCTTCAATGTATTATGCTGAAGTGGAAGAAACCAAACTCAAAAGGCCACATCCTGAATGACACCATTTATATGACAGTCTGGAAAAGGCAAAATGACAGAACAGATCAGTGGGGGTCAGAAGCTGGTAATTGGGGGAGAAAAAGTGAATACAGAAAGCACAAAGGGATCCTGGGGTGATGAGGCTGTTCTTTACCTTGATCATGGTGATGATGCATGACTATGCATTTGTCAAAACTCAAAGCAGTGTGGACTGAAAAAGGTAACTGTACATAAATTATACCTCTGTAAACCAGAGGTAGTGGGTAGAGAGAAAATTGGAGCCAGAGGTAAGGCCAGGGTCTTTTGATTCTGAATATAGTGTTCTTCTATCTACATCCTGCAGGTGTCCAAAGACCAAAGGAGTGTGTGACTGCTTGGTCGGGGATTGGGGCCGCTCTGTACCTAAACTCTCCACTGATCGGCTCACCCAGCCCCTCAGGGCACCTGTGGAAGCAGACTGAGCAGAGCAGAGCTGGCTTCTGGTCCCAGCTCCATCAACCCAGATGACCCCCACACACCAAATAACCAACTGCCACATGAGCATTGGCCAATATCCAAGCCCCTGCTCTGCCATTCGATAACTGCCACACCTTGGGCAAGTTAATGAGCTTCTCAGAGCTGTCCATAAAATGGGGAGATCAGAATAGAAGACCTCTGAGCTTTCTTAGAGGTCACACTAGAGATACTCTAATTTCCAGCCCAACACTCTTCTAATTGTTTAGAAAATTGTTTGTAATTGTTAAAGAAAAAAGTGGGGGACACCTGGGTGGTTCAATTGGTTAAATGTCTGACTCTCGGTTTCAGCTCAGGTCATGATCTTGGGATTGTGGGATTAAGCCCCACATCTGATTCTGTGCTCAGCAAGAGAGTCTGCTAGAAGATTCAGTCTGACTGCCCCTCCCCCAACTTGGGCTAGCCCGTACTCTCTCTCAATAAATAAATCTTTTAAAAAATAATTTTTAAAATTTAACAAAATTAAAAATAAAAAAATAACCAGCCAGTGCTGGTTAAATATCTTCCTATAAATATCTCAGACACTTAGGCATACATTAGCAGTGGACACCCACAATATTTATTTTAATCCTTAAAGAAAGTCATATATTCAAATATAACTCTACTATAACACTGATATGCAGCAACAGGGGAGTTTTTGAGCTCTGTTATTATAGTGACAAAAGTGTCCTATACAATGTACCACTGTTATATGTTTAGCAAATCAAATATCAGAATATATAGCATTAATGAAAATATTTAAATCAGAGCAGTTTTTAAATTTGCTACTGTGCTACAATCCTAAAATATGGTAATTCCCTCAAGATGGTACTAATAACATTATCAACAATAACAACTAACATTTATTGCTTACAGTATGGCAGGCACTGTTCTGGTTACTTTATATATATTTGTAAATATATATATTAGATTAAATCCTCACAACAGTTCTGTGAGGTAGGTCCTTTTATTATCCCCATTTTCAAATGAAGGATAATAATAGCAGTTAACATATATTAAGCACATACTATGTGCTAAATGTAGCATCTACCAGTCAATGTAAACTAAGCCATGTACATAAACTATCTCATTTAATCTAGCAAGTAACCTCTGAGATAGCTTCACCACAATCCCCATTTTTAGATGGGAAAACCAAGGCAGAGAGAGTTCAAGAAACTTATCTGAGCTTATTCACCTTGAAAACAACTGCCTATCCCTACAGGCCATGCTCTTAAATCACTATTCTGCACAGCCTTTTAGAACGGATGACAATTTGACTCCCAGCACAATACCAGACTTTTCTAATGAGGACATCCCAGTGGTTTCTCTGGAGTAGAGGACAGATCTTCCTTAGGTCTTTTCCTAAAGTCTCCCCTGGTTGAGAGTCCAGTGCCTCCAAGAAATGTGGCCTCCACTGACAGCAGTAGGCAGGTGCAGGCTCTGCTTCCACCACTGCTAAGGTACCTTCCACAGATCCCCATGGACTCCTGTTCTCACTATCCATGCACCCCAGATCCATCACGTCCCCAATGAAACCTAAGGGACACATCACAAACCAGTTATTAATGGAAAGCTAGTCACTTCTCCAAGTCATTAACTCCATCTGGGAGGAATCATGCAAGATAGATAAATGTTGGGTTGTCTATTTATTATAACTAATACAAACTTTTAACACAATAACAGCTATTAGTTGATGGTCTATTAACCATCACAGATATGTATTTCCTGTGTTAAGGTCAGCTCTGATACAGAACTCCAGGTTTTAGGCCAGATTCTAAATTCTGAATGGTACTCGTGTTATTTAATTGCTGAAATGTGGTCCATGTGTAAATATTTCAAAATGAATATGCTCCCCAGATGTCTTCAAGAAAGGGAGCAGGCCTTTGGAAGAGGATCTATACCCTTCCTAAATGCCCACCCAGCCCAGCCTTTCCAGAGATCACAGCCACAACTGGAGGCAGAAATGCAAACCAAGGCAGTTTGAGAACCTTCACTCACCAGCCCACTCCCACCCCCCAGTCATTCAACAAAGATCCCCCTGTCCCGTAGGTGCCAAGAAAAGTTCAAGTTTCTTTCCTGCAGGTCAAACTCTAACTAATGTGGTATAGTTAAGAGGATAGGCTCTGTAGGTGACAAACATGGATTCCAATCTGGGCTCTGCTCCATGGCCACCAGTGAGGATAACAGCATGCCTACATTCCAGATGAGAGACCATAATAAGGCACATTTCTCAGCAATCTATCCAGCACAGACTAAGTGCTTAAAAAACATTAGCATTACTAAAGAAGTCAACTCCTTCCAATGTCCTCCCCTACAAGTTTCTGATTTAAATTTTTAATCACTCCCAAAGATCTATTTGGATGTCACTTTTTACTATACTCAAAGGATCAGCCTTTCCTGAGTCCTCATCACTCCTCATTTGTCCAGATCTGTCATTCTCAATCCTGCCAGTCCTATAGATCTCATTTTCTTAGTAAATATTTTGTACTGAAAACTCAAACCCAACTTCCCTAATTATAAAAAAGTTAATGCTCTATCTATAATATAAAAACAGAAAATAAGGTATCATTTCAACATATATTTCTGACATAATTACAATAGAAGATAAATGAAATAATCAAATGCTTGAAGCTACTTCTCATGAATAAGTATGGATTTAAGAGAAATAACAAAATACTCAACAGACATTACAGGGATTTTTCTTTATATTGACATTTTGAAATCAGGGCTATCAAAGTATATGAGTACAAGTTCATGGAGTTGGCATGACTGCTACAGCTCCAAATGCAGAGGGATAGCCACATGTATATTAGTAGCTCAAATACTGTGAGCAACATTGCCATCAATGGCATGTTTCCAAAATGGGGAACAGCCCTTGGTAAAATTTGCAAACAAATCAGAAGGCAATCTTTCTTCGATAATATGGAAGTTGCATCCATGGAAAAGTATATTTAAAGCGCACATACACACACAAAAATACTTCTGTGATTAAGCGTTTGGTTTAAAATAAAGTTAACTTCTAGACTTGGATCATTATAAATGGGTTTTTCGTCTATGTGAATGTTCAGCCAGAATTCAAGAGTCAAGCAGGATGAGGATTCATTTTGTGGAGGTATCCATGCACTACAGAGAAGTCTAACATCCTTAGTCCACTGAATGCCAACAGCAACCCCCAATCACTGTGGCAGCAAAGACACCCTCACTATTTCCCCAAAATGTCCCTAGGGGGCAGCACTTCCCCCATGGAGAACCACTCCTAAACCAGGGCCAAAACATGATGCAAACAAATCTGGTTGAATCTTATATATGTATTTGCTGGTAACATAGTGCCAGGATCCACAAAGGAGAATAGCCATGTGGGGGCTTCTAACTGCATTTCATGTGGTATTTGGTGAGAAAGCTGAAGTACATATTCCTCAGTAGTGGTTCGAACTGTGTGTGCCTTATGTACACACAAAGATGTACAAAACACATTCTACCAAATGATCACTTTTCTAAATATCACATAGCAAGCTTCTCCTTGCTCAAGTAGCAGTCTACTCGATTCCCCTCTACTTAAAAATAAATAAAATAGAAAACAATGTCCAGGATTGTGAATCTTGAAACTCAAATCGTGGATTCTGGTCCTTGGTCCCCCAGTGCCACATAATGTGCCTCAAATTATCACTGGAAAATGTTAGTTACAGAGGCCGAGGCCATCGCTGGCTCTGAGCAGTTCTTGGGCTAAAGCAGTAAGATCTCAGAAGCCATGGTGGGGATGCAGGGGATCTCTGGAAAAATGTGTTTCACATAATGCCACCTACACATTCCACCCGTGGAGGGTCTGAGTTGTGACTTTTCTTGGGTTGAACTGAGTAGGTCAGTATATCTGGCCATATGGTTAAGAGCCTCATTTTAACTCAACAGATTGGCCTCATCTTTCCCTGTCAACTATGTCTTCAGGAAAGAAGCAGTTCCGTCATTTTGGCTTTACCTCATCTTCTGGGAAACATTCTACGTGCCAGCCATCACGCTAGACCCTGGGGACACAGTGACCATAAGATCCAAGCCCTGTCCTGTATTGCCTCATAGACTTGTGAGAAATTCCCGAACATGAACAAATTGTATGGTGTGCCTCTAAGCACTATCGTGGAAATCTGAATGAAGTGCTACCAGACAACAAGGATAAAGTAACCAATGGCTCATGCAGTAATCAATAGGATTTCACAGAGGGGGTGATCTTTGAATAGAGTCATATATGAAGACTAGGAATTTTCCTAGTGAAGTGAAGGGCATTTCTAGGGAGAATGCTGTGTACACAATGCCCCACTCACTTTATTCAAGCCTCCAGGATAATATTTATTGCTAAGTCCTACCGTTTACCCATGGTTTTAGAACTTTCTCTTTAATGACCATGCAAGGAAATCTAGGGTGTACCTGCGTCTTATTATCTATGTATTTCCAGAGGTTAAAAAAAAAAAAAAAAACTCCACCAAGCTCAACTGAGAAACCTTGAGAAATGTTGATCACTGGGGAAAAGAAATTCCTAGAGAGAAGCAAATGGTCCCTCCCTCTCCTCCTCTCACTGCTGAAGAGCCTGGAGCCCTTCCCAACATAGTAAGACCAGAAAGGGCATGCAGAGGTTGAAATAGTACCCACACCTCTCAAAGATTCAATTTAAAAAAAATCTATTTGAACTACCTGTTCCTCATGTCTCCTTCCATCATTAGGCTAGCCAAGTCCAGACTTGAAAGAAAACCATAGCCAGATACAAGAAAGGAAACAACAAAATGAAAAGATAACCTACAGAATAGGAGATAATTTTTGCAAACTATATCTGATAAGGGGTTAATATCCAAATATGTAAATAACTCACACGGCTTAGTAGTAAAAACAAACAAGCACAAAACCACAGTGAGATATCTCACACCTCACACCTCTTAGGGTGGCTATTATCAAAAAGACAGGCAATGAGTGCTGGTGAAGATAACGAGAAAAGGGAACCTCGTACATTTTTGGTGGGAGGACAAACTGGTGCAGCCACTCTGGAAAACACTGTGGAGGTTCCTAAAAAATTAAAAATAGAACTATCCTGTGATCCAGCAATCCCCCTTCTGGGTACTTACTCAAAGATAATGAAATCAGTTACCTCAAAGAGGCATCTGCTCTACCATGTTCATTGCAGCATTGTTCATAGTAGCCAAGATACGGAAGCAGCCCAAGTGTCCATAGATAGATGGATGGATAAAGAAGATGTGATTTATATACACAATGGAGTATTATTCAGCCATGAAAGAGAAAGAAATCCTGTCATTTGCAACAACATGAATAAACCTGGAAAACATTATGCTAGGTGAAAAAAGTCAGAGAAAGACAAATACTGTATAATTTTAATTTATATGTGTAATCTAAAAACATCACACTCATAGAACCAGAGAGTGGAGCAGCAGCTGCCAGGAATTGGGGGTAGAAGAAACAAGAAGACATTCATCAAAGGGTACAAACTTCCAGTTATAAGATGAATAAGTTCTGGGGATCTAATATACAACATTCTGACTATAGCTGATAATATTGTATTATGGCTTGAAATTTACTAAAAGAACAGATGGTAAGTAAGTTGACCATTAAAGAAAAAAGAAAGGAGGGATCCCTGGGTGGCTCAGCGGTTTAGCACCTGCCTTTGGCCCAGGGCACAATCCTGGAGTCCCGGGATGGAGTCCCGTGTCGGGCTCCCAGCATGGAGCCTGCTTCTCCCTCTGCCTGTGTCTCTGCCTCTCTCTCTTTTTATGTCTATCATGAATAAATAAATAATATCTTTAAAAAAGAAAAAAGAAAGATATAGGGTGCCTGGATGGCTCAGTCAGTTAAGTGTCTGACTCTTGGTTTCGGCTCAGGTTGTGATCTCAGGGTCATGAGATCCAGTCCTGAGTTTTCCTCCACACTTGGTGCAGAGTCTGCTTAGGATTCTCTCCTCCCTCTCACTATGCCCTTCCAACCTCCACCCCTGCTCTCCCAATCTCTCTCTCTTATACATAAATCTTTTTTAAAAAGGTACTATGTGGGATCCCTGGGTGGCGCAGCGGTTTGGCGCCTGCCTTTGGCCCAGGGCGCGATCCTGGAGTCCCAGGATCGAGTCCCGCATCGGGCTCCCAGCATGGAGCCTGCTTCTTCCTCCTCCTGTGTCTCTGCCTCTCTCTCTCTCTCTCTATCATAAATAAATAAATCTTTTTAAAAAATTAAATAAATAAATAAATAAATAAATAAATAAATAAATAAATAAATAAAAATACCATATTGTGAATGGCCACAACTGTGAAGTAAGGATAGCCTATCAAAGCAAGAGATGGCTAGTGCTTCATCCAGCCAAAGAGGCCAAAGTGGTTCTGGAAACTTTGATGGTGGTCATGGAGGTGGTTTTGGTGGGAATGACAACTTTGGTCGTGGAGGGAACTTCAGTGGTTGAGGTGGCTTCAGTGGCAGTCAAGGTGGTGGTGGATACTGTGGCAGTGGGGATGGCTATAACGGATTTGGTAATGATGGTGGTTATGGAGGAGGCAGTCCTGGTTATTCTGGAGGAAGCAGAGGCTATGGAAGTGGTGGACAGGATTATGGAAACCAGGGCAGTGGCTATGGCGGGAGTGGCCCCTATGACAGCTATACCAATGGAGGAGGTGGAGGCGGCTATGGCAGTGGTGGCGGAAGCAACTTTAGAGGTGGCAGAAGCTATAACGATTTTTGGCAATTACAACAACCCTCAAATTTTGGACCCATGAAAGGAGGAAATTTGGGAGGCAGAAGCTCTGGCCCCTATAGTGGTGGGAGCCAATACTTTGTCAAACCATGAAACCAAGGTGGCTATGGCAGTTCCAACAGAAGCAGCAGCTATGGCAGTAGCAGAAGGTTTTAATTACTGCCAGGAAACAAAGCTTAGCAGGAGAGGAGAGCCAGAGAAGTGACAGGGAAGCTACAGGTTACAACAGCTTTGAGAACTCAACGAAGCACAGTGGTGGCAGGGCCTCACTGCTACAAAGAAGATATGTTTTAGACTATACTCATGTGAATGGGCAAAAAACTCAAGGACTGTATTTGTCACTAATTGTATAACAGGTTATTTTAGTTTCTGTTCTGTGGAAAGTGTAAAGCATTCCAACAAAAGGTTTTAATGTAGATTTTCTTTTTTTGCACCCATGCTGTTGATTGCTAAATGTGATAGTCTGATCATGACACTGAATAAATGTGTCTTTAAAAGAAAAAGAAAGGTACTATGTGAGGTAATGAATGTGTTCATTGATTGTTAAGCATATCATGATGTATATCAAATCATCACACGAACCCTAAATATATACCATTTTTGTTAATTATGCCTCAATAAAGCTGAAAAAAAATTTTAAGCATGCCACCACCAAAATGTTCTGTAACTGCCTGTCCAGCATGAGTTCTCCTAAGTCTGGAGCAAAACCTAAGTGAAGTCACAGTGGAATGAAGGTCAGGAGATCAGTATCCAAAGAAACCTCTGCTGGACTACAGGGAAGGCTGCTTCATCAGAACAGCAGCACCCCTTCTGAGTGCACAAAGCTCCTGACCAGGTGTCCGACACATGCCAGAGTCTGCTGGGAATAATCCACATGTACTCAGCTTTTTATATATATATATTTAAATTAAATTTAATTAAAGATAAACATCACATATGTCCACCTTCCCCAAAATGGTCAATTCATCTTAATTAAGGAAATGAAAACTATTCCGATCAAAGTCTTCATTCTATGACATGTGTGTTTGAGCAAGTTTAGGCAAACAGCAAAGGTTTAGAAGTCCTACCACCAAACCTACAGCATTTTGAAAATGCAAAAGCCATCTTGATTCTCCAATCTAGCAGTGCAATGTGCACCCAGAACATTCCTCCCCGCCCCGTATGTCCTCCCTCCACCTCAGACTATGAGCTGCTTAAGTTCCCAGACTTCTTCTTAACCAGCCCTTTGGGCCCACAGCCTAGCACAGCTTGCACAACAGAATACGGGTCTTGGTAAATGTTTGTAAAACTGATGCAAACAGAGGCCGTGTGTGAGGAATCTGCTGTGCTGAGGGTGCAGCATCAGTGGTCCCCACTGAGTCAGGCCACCATGACCCGAGTTTCTGCACCCCCACCACCCGCTCCCTGGCTAGGACCTGTGCCCCCCACTCCTTATCAATGGAGGCAGTCAGATGAGGAGACTGGCACAGCTCTTGGGCACCTAAGCTCTGCTGTCAGCATGGCTCTCGTCGCCAGTCACTGCGGGCATCTGAACTGAAAGTGTGTCAAGGGGCTGACTTATCCAGCATGAAACACCGGGCCTGACTTAGCACCTGGGAAGCTCCCATCCCAATTCCACTCTCCCTCCGTGAGCCTCAGGCCTACATCAAGAGATGTAGGGGAAAGGGAAATGCTTCGGGCATGACTGGAGTCTCTTCAGGAACAAACTTGAGGGGTAATCTGCAAAGGCCACATAAACAGCCCAAACTGGAAAAGCCTGTGAGGCCAAGCAAAACCAGACTGTAAGACTCTCCTAACCAGTCTCAGGGACCTCTTTTACGAGTCTGCCTTCCAGAGCCCTGGGAATGAAGAGCTGGCAGCAGTGTGTGCAGGTGGCAGCAGGGTGTGCAGGTGACTCCACCCTAAGCAGTTGCCCAGTGACAAGGCGAAGACATGGCCTGAGTGGGCATTCTTCGGGGGGGGAGCCTGGGGCACCAGGGATGGACAGAGAAAAGATGGGAGAAAAGCTGATCCAAAAAAGTAGAGAAGCATGACAAGTTTCGTTTCTGCCCTCATCAACAAGAGTGATCATGAGAGCTTGTGCAGAGGGACACCCAGCTCAGTCTGGCTTCCAGGAAGACATCTGGTAGTGACACAGTGGATCAAGCCGTGGGCTCTGGAGTCACTCAGATGTGGCTCTGGAGCCTGGTGTCTTCGTTTCTCACTGGTGTCGCCTTAGACAAGTGTCCTCAGCTCTGGGTCTTGATTTCCACTTCCGTAAAAATGGGAAAAATAACAGGAGCTGCCTCACTAGGTTGTAAGGATTAAAGGAAAAGACCATGATGATAAAGGGCTTGGTGCACTTGACAGCCACCCTGCTCAAGCGAAGGGGAGCCAGTGGGCCCCAGGCCTGGCCCCAGCTCTGCAGGGAGTGAGAGGGAGAGGAGGCTGGGAGACCTGGAGAAGGGAGTTGTGTCACTCAAGAGTGTGTGTCAGTAGGATAAAATGTGTGGCTGGGAGGCTGAGAGACAATGAGATGCAAACAAGGCCTGCAGCACTCTAAGTCCCTATGTGGCTCTGATGAAGTAGCACAGTTGAGGCAGAGCCTTCCTCCGAGCACCAGGGTCCCAGAGGAAAGAGAGAGATCTAGCAGGGCTGGGCTGACTGGTTGGATTCAAGACAGGGAACTCAGGGGGAAGAAGGCATCCGCCACAGAGGAAGCTAAACACGCAGAGGTGGGGGGAGTGGGAGAATTGGCAGGCATGAAGATGGCTGAGGTTAAAGGCGGGAAGAGGAACGTCACACTGCGAGTCTAGGCAGCAGGGCCAGGGGCCCGGGGGCCTCAGCACTAATGGCTGAAGATGTCTGCTCCTGGGGTGAGGCTGCTAATCCTGGGTCGTGTAGGCCAGAGTCTCAGAGCCAGAGAGCCCCTGAGTGGAACATCCCAGGTGCTACTCCCACAGGGAAACTGAAGTACTGTGCCTTCCACACCTGGAAAAATGCCATACTTAAGTGTTTCCCAAATTATTTTTATTCACTGATTTGTCTCTGTCAGAAAAAGACACAGACATTTCTCACACACACATGCACACATACACACATACATCCTCTGCCTTCAAGTAACCATCTTCTCTCTTTTCAAGCAAAAAAAAAAAAAAAGAGAAAAGAAAGAAAGACATGAAGTGAAAGAAAAGAAAAGGTTGACTTCTTAAGCACTGAGCCAAGAATGGTGAGAAGGACGAGGACACAGAATTTGGTGCGTGAACACCAAATTTGGTGCCAGGTGTGTTCCAGTTCTCTACACTAATAACTGCTGCACTGGGGAGGTGTGTAGGTGTTTAAGTCAGAGTATGGAATTAATTGAGCATCTCCTATATTCACATAACCACTCAAGATATATGCTTGAGGAAATAGCACAAGAGTAACTCAAATCCTAAGAGAATAATGACAAAGCACGGACACAGAGGTGCAGGGTGGTACAGCACAGATAACATTTGGATCCCATTGTCTTCTAATTAATATCTGAGACTTGTCCACCACTTTGGAGGGAGGGGGCAGTGGGCCCCTAGTGAGTCAGCAATGGGGGGCAGAGCTGAATCTGCACCAAGTGCATTCAGAGCAAAGGAGCAATCCGAGCACACAGTTATTTTTACCATATGTTGTCTCCTCATTATCAACCAAGATAGAAGATTCTATAAGGAAAGGTCCTTTAGAAAAAAAAAATCTACTAGGAAAACAATCTGCTCTACCTCAACAGGGCAATGAATGGAAGACATTAAATGCATAGGCTCTGGAGTTAGGAAAATGAAGTCCAAGGTTGTATCTCTACTATTAAATATATGCCCTCTCTTCTCAAAGGCTCTATTCCCCATCCACAAACTCAGAATGATCATTGTACCTCTCTTGTGGGGTTGCAGGCAGATTAAAGGAGATGATTATGAACAGAGTTTAGCAAGATAACATACCCAATAGCTGTTAGGATTACCATCACCTGTATATCGATCCATGCCTCCAATTCTTTCCTCTCTCCTCTTGTCTTTGTGGTGCCTTCTCGCAGTGGCTTTAAGCTTGGCCAGTGGGTGTTTGTGAAGGTGACCACGCAGAGGCTGAAAAGCATCTGCACACTTGGATATGCTTCTCTTGGTGCTCGGCTATGGCCTCGAGAACATGCTGAGGTTATCCTGCTAGAGGGGAACCATGAGGCAGGATGAGTGATCCCAGCCACCCTGGCTGAGGCCATTCTAGATCGACCCATGCTAGCCAACCCCCATGCAAGGAAGCAAATCTAACCTGGATCAGCAAAGCACTCAGCTGACCCACAGCCAACCTCTGAAGCATGACCTAGTTTAGCAGAGATCAGCCAAATCAAATGAATTGAACCCCACAAAGCCGGGAGCCAAAGACATCCATATCATCACGTGCCGTTGTGTGCACTTTGTTTGTTAGGATAGTGTTTGTTATGGAGCATTATCATGGCAACAGATAACCGATAACAGTATTATTATCGACATGGTTATTGTCATTATTGTTATAATCATGACTTTTCAGAGGAGCGCACAAAGGCTCACCCATACCTTACTTAGCTGCCACAGGCAAAACATCTTTCTCACAACCTGCTATTCTTTCCAGAGAAAGAAAAGAAAGTATGAGACAAACGAGCAGGTGGCTGCTGCTTCCGAAGTTTCTGCCTTGTTTTCCTGACAGGTTGTGGCTAATGATGCTATTATTTTTCTTGTGAGCAGAGATGCCCGTGACAGTGTAACCTCACAGGCTGCTATGATGAGTTGCTAATTAGTTTAATTAGTGAAGAGCCCTTTCTCCATCAACTTAGATTCTAGCCTTATATGTTCCCACAGGGACTTCGCAGTATGAGGTCCTAAGAAAGCGCCTGTCAGGAGACCTTCAAAATGAAAGGCATTAGATGAAATGTGTCCTCAGGGTGTCCAGCCTTCACTTTCAAGTAATAGCGGGCAGCACTTATTCTGTGCCAGGCGCTATACTAGCACTTTACATGCAATATCTCATTTATTCCTCACAAAAACCCAAAAAGCAAGAACCATTCTTATCTCCAATGTATATAAGAAAACAGTCTTGAGAAAGTCACATCACTGTTTCCAAGGTCACAGGGCTAGTGAGTGACACAGCTGGACTAAAATCCAGGTCTGTCATCTCCTGTTCTCGTGACTGTGCCACATGCTGTTTTTCTGGCCCTAAGGACACCCTCCCCCTCAGGCTGGTTGTCCTCTGCTCTCTCCCTCCCCCTACCACACTCTGCTCTCAGAAGAAATGCCAACACTAGCCCCTGGATCTCTCATGTGCCTTTAGGCCACCATGCTCCTTTCCCCATGTCATCTGCATAGTATGTCTGTTCTTAGTAGTATTTGTTTAACAGTGAGGGAGAGCCAACCCTAAAGAACCGTAGGCTACAGACAGATGTGTTTAATTTAGCTGTTATGAAAATGAAACCTAGAGGTCAACAAAATAGTAATAATAAGTAACTATTATATAGTATTATTAGTAATAATATATTAGTAGTGATTACTATATTAATAATAACTAATAAGTATGGGCTCTCCAGTCATCGGGAATCTGGGTTCTCCATCTCTTGTTGTTCCACAATATCAACATGCACTTCTGTCTAACCCAACATGGTGACTTATGCTCCAGGTATCACATCTACATTCTAGCCAGCAGCGTGGAGGAAAGGGGAAGACGGATGGTCCCTTCTTCTAAGAACAATTCTTCTTGTGTTTTATTCTTTTATCTTTATCTCTTTTTCACATCCTTCTCATTTTTCTCTACCCTGGGGCAAGCTGTCTCATTCCTCTCAACTTTCCGCTTTTTATCACCATCTTCTGCAATTTCTCTCTGATCTTGAGGATGGAAACAAGAGCATAAGGAACATGGTAAAGAGTAGTTTTGATTCCAATAAGTAAAATGTTTAGCAATTTACAGATTTAGTCGTAATTGGAGCAGAATAAGCACAAATAATTTCCACTTCAACTGATTGCTTACCCTCCCTCTTATTCTTCCTTCTTTTTCTTTAATTTTATTATTCTTCCTTCTTTTTCTTTAATTAATATTTATTTGTGTGTGTGTGTGAGAGAGAGAGAGAGAGAAAGAATGCACACATGTGTGAGTGGTGGGAAAACCAGAGGGAGAGAGAGAAAATCTCAAGCAGACTCTCTGCTGAGCGTGGACCGCCCCCCCCCGCCCACTCGTAGGCACAACCAAGATGATGACCTAAACCTAAATCAAGAGTCAGAGGCTACCCCTTATCCTTCTTTCTTGCCAAATCCTCCAAAAACCATTTCTCTATGTGTTTGCAGTTGATCTCATGCAAAGAAGTTTCAGGCATCTCAGCTGACCTGTTTGGGATGGTACCCAGGAGAAGGCAGCTCTGAATCTGGGAGCTCTTGTTGCACCCAGGATAAACTACATGTGTGGGTTGCTTCTCTTGGGCACATCTGCTCAGATTCAGGTATGCCACAGCTCAGGCTGGAATAGGCCTTCCTACAGTTAACAATTCTAAGTAAAATAACCTCCTGATTGTGAGTCTATTCTACCTGTTGAAATCATCAAATATCTTCAAATGTTTTATTTATTTATTGCTTTTTTTTTTTAATCTAAAGGCAACCTGACACTTACATGTTCTTCCCCCATTCTAAGCAGCCAGACTGGTTCTTCCAATCTGGGCAGGTTTGAGCTACCATCTTGCTGAGGCTGTGGGAAGCTATGAATCACGGAGATTGGGAAGGAAGTCAAAAAACTGGAGAAGAAGCTGGGGCACCCAGGTGGCTCAGTCAGTTAAGCATCTGTCTTTGGCTCAGGTTATGATCGGGGGGTCCTGGATAGAGGACCAAGTCAGGTTCCCTGCTCAGTGGGGAGTCTGCTTCTCTCTCTCCCTCTCCAACACTCCCCACCCCCATGCTTTCACTCTCTCTCAAATAAATAAATAAAATCTTATTTTTTAATGGAAGAGAAGTGAGTAGTCTAAGCCCAGAGGACCCTCAGAAGTCAGCAATCAACCTAGACCCTAACGTTAGAAGCCAGGCAAAACAGGCAAGAAGCTAACAATGATCAAACACACTGGGGCAAGAGGACAGAAATGCAAAGAGGTGCCAGAGCTCAAATGGGCAATTCGTCTCTGCTCTGCTGCTTTGCATAGGCACAGTTCTCTAGACCAGCAACACAAAAGATGTGTAATACAAGTCCTATGTGCAATTTAAAATTTAAAATTTTCTAGAAGCCACAGTTCTTAAAAAGAAGGTGCATTAAAATTTAGTAATATATTTTATGTAGTCAAATATATCCAAAATATTATCATTTCAATGTATATCAGTATTTTTTTAAAAACTGATTCATGAGACTTTTTACATACTGTCTTCAAACTCTGGTATGTATTTCCCACTTATGGCAAGTCTCTTTTTGGGCCAGGCACATTTTCAAGAGCTCAGTAGCCACACATGGCCAATGACTGCTGTGTAGCACACATCCGGACTCTCCGCTCAGAGTAGGGTCCCCCAGAACCAGAACCACCAGCATTACCAGGAGCTTGTGAGAACTGCCGAATCTCGGGAAGTTCCATGGAATTAGAACCTTCATTTTAACCAGATAATCAGGTGCTAGGCACATTGAGTTTGAGAAATGCTACCCTAGACAAAGGCAGTAGTCCTTTAGAACTAAATGTCATGTGGTGAGTGTTTCCTAAGGTATTACCACAGAAGTGACAGGCAACATCCTCATTCCTCTGGTTGGCTGCTCAAACAATAATAATAATAATTATTAATAATTAATAATTTAACTAAATAGCATGACAGTTGAATAACAAATAGCTCCAAGTGGAGTTGTCTGAAGAACCAAAGACTTATCTCATTACCTCTTCAGCAAGTGAAGACGTTGGTGTCCAGTAACCCAGGCTCAGCCTAATAAAATGGCTTAAACAACCTAGCCCTTTGTCCAAGGCAGAAATGATGGACAGTGTCACAGGGAATATGTAGAACAGAATCACTGTCCCCCCTAAAATAATCCCCTAATGGCCTGCTGAGGCAGCTAATTATCCTTACCATTTGACCTATACCTTTGGATCAAGGCATTATTTTGGAAGCCCTAGACTACACGCAAAGCTTATCTTTGGAAAGGGGTGCCCCATATAGGTCCACTTACACCATAATGAGAATTAGTTTCTAGCACACATGCAAGAGGAGAGGAGCAGGAAGCCAATCCTTGGGCAGGAATCGGAAAAGTTCTGAGGTACTCAAGTGTGCAAAGATCGGCCCCAAAGGAGGATGGAGGACATGTAAAGGTGCAGCAGTGAAGAATCAGATGCAAATTCCACAAACCTTCATTTGGCTTCAGTATGAACCACCTACATGACTGGCATGAACAAATCCATGTTAATCCCACCCGTGCAGCAGTCACTGGGGCAAGCAGGGAAGCTTCTAGTCTTTCAGGGCAGCAGGGGGTAGGTGGAGGGGCAGGGGTGTTTAATAAATGAGTATGGAATCCAGGGATAATGCTGGTGCTGGGCAGCAGAGGTAGAGACTGACATAGAGGTAGAAGGGAATCTAGGCAGCCAAGCACAGGAAGAGTCAGGCAAGGCCACAGAGAAGACATGATGTGGATGTGTGAGTCTCCAGCATGCGTGGCAGCAGCAGGAATTATGCTCCTGTTATGCCTGGAGGGGGAGGCTGTGTTGACCCACAGTTAGGTAGCCACAGGAAGCCAAGTGGCCCCTTGGGCCCTTGGCCATCATTCAAGGTGAGTACCCAGGAAGGGTAAGAACATAAGACTTCCCCTAGCACACATTTGTTAGCAGTGGCCAGGAGGAGAATCAAACAAACACCACTGAGGGTAAATCAGTCACTGTTTGAGCAGGTGCCCTTTTCCGAATGAAATTGCGTGTGTTATTTTTAATATCTCTTGTCCATCTGCTCTGGTTGTTTCCTCTGGCCTGAATTGGAAGGCTCCATCCCATTACCTGGATGGAGATTTGACCATGCAGTCACCTTCGAAGAGCTGCAGGGACGTGCTTGGCTTCTCTAATACACAAACCCCAGGAAGTATAAATAGAAATGTTGCTTTTATTTGTAGACTTAATGCGTATGGGGAAGCTGGCTCAGAGGCATAAAAGCCTCCCTCTTCCAATTCACTGAACTTTGGGCCCATAATTCTTGCAGTTCAGAAAATTAAATAGAGGTCAGCAATTTATGCCTAAGGTAACGGAGGTGGGGAGCCAAAGCAGGGCTATTAAACCTGGCAAATGTGCTTATGCGCTTTCCATTTTCTTGTGTTATTTCTGCCGGGGTCTTCCACGACCAAATGGCTGCTGGTTTATGGATTGAAAAACCTCAGAGTGAGAGACAGCTTTTCTTCAGCACCTCTGCCAAATGTCAGGGCCAGTGGAGAGCCTGGGAAGCCCTCAGCCAGGAGGTCTCCAGGGAGCCCATGTCTTGAGTTACAGAGTGCTGCTATCAGCATTGACTTTAGTCACTGGCCAAATGCACCAGAGGACCGGCTCAGGTCCAACAGGAGTTCCATAGAATATGAAAGACCACCCACTTGATGATCTTATATTTGTAGGTTGTTTATTACTGACCTGTGTACCATCCCTACACCAGTTGGACATAAAGTCCCGGGAATTAGCATAAAGAGAAACCTTGATGCCTAAGGCCTCTAATCAATGTCAGATATCAGTTGGCTGTCAGTGACCTTAGCAAATCCTTGTAAGGAGCTCCCAAAAGTTCTAGAAAGGAAAGCTTCTCAGTCTCTCCTATGAAGGTAGAACAGCAACTGGTGGCTTGAGAAAATTAATTCGAAATTGAGATTCTGTGGGAAAACTTGGCAAAATTCAAATACTACTTAAAGAAACATCTTCAGTTCTCAGTAAATACTGATGGACTCAAGACTATAATTCCAGGCTTACCACTGTCTTTTACCATGCTTATGAACATCTTAAACATCCTAACACCAAGGCAGAACCTTTTTTGAGATTCCACCCTTATTCAGAAAGTCATACATCTGGCAGCCTTGGCCTTTGACACAATACACTGAAAACCAATGATGGTGAACCCTGAATATCCCACAGGGTCATGTTGGACTAACTCACATCAACAGTATTGCAGAGCTACTGGAAGCCGGCAGGATCCAAGTTGGACCTGGTCTGCTTGCCTGCTATTAGGAGCCATGTTGTTGCAAACACTCTTGTTTACATCAAAAGACTTCCATATTTGCTTGGCAAATAATTCAATACAAATTAGAACATTCAGTTCCAGTTTGGCCTGGTAGCCTCTGGTAGACAGAGCTAAAACTTTAGTTGCCTTTTATAAATACCAATGTGGCCTAAGGTGCTGGGCCTGATGGGACTTTTGTGTGGTCATAGAACTGATTCTCCCAGCTGGAAGCAAGAAGTAGAGATGCAAAAAACTGGAGAGAAGGAAAGTGGGAAAAGAGCTTCCTTTGCCTGAGAAAGTTCTGGATTTTAGTTCTTGAGGCCCCATTTCTCACACTTGTCCAACCTCAGCATCTGAGAGAAGTCCATGAAATATCTACCCTGAATGTAGTCTCGTGTTTTTCCAACACTTAGAATTTACAAAGAAATTAAGATCTGGAGATTTGAAGTGACTTGTCCAAGACCACAAAGCTATTTGGTAGAAATCTTTCTTTCTCAGTCTCAGCCTCTTTCTACCACAGGAAATTTTGAGGGGAAAAGGAGAATCTTCTACAACTCTCTAAAGATGTAGCTGGGTCTTAGGCTTCACAGATCTTATAGCTCCTGACTTATGTCAGAGTTCAACACATAAGGAAAGAGTAAGGTTTCACTTCCCTCAGTTGAAGTTATGATCCCTCAGTCTGGCCTCCCCAAATCACTGGGGACATCTTGTCTCCCAGAACTTCGGAGGGCCTGCACCCCACTGATCTTTGTTTGAAGATCAAGCAGCTTACCAACCCCTGGGTAGGGCTGAACCATGAGCCTTTTCGTCTTTTGCAGTGCATGTGACATGCCCATTTGCAGAAATGAAAGAGAGAAATTTCCAGAATGTGTATGAAGCAATGTTGAGATTTTTAGCCAGTTTCTGTGCATCAAGCATTGAAATCTCTGTAGGCCATTGGTATTGCTGGCATTAAAGAAGGGATGACAGAAGAAAAACTCTAAAGAAATATGGCACAGAGGGCAAAAATCAAGAAAGAAAAAGAAACCAAAACCTTGCCACAAGAGAAAATAAGTAGCAACATGGATGCGAACATGCTGATGAAAAAGGCAAGTGGCTATCCTGCAGGATTAAAAAAAAAAAAAAAAAAAAAAAGGTCTGGTGATGGATCACCATGCTGGCAAATATTCCACAGTATTGAAAACAGAGCTAGCCACAAAATCATTTTTTCTCCAGGTTTTCTGTTTGGGTTGGAGGATACAACATCAAGGGCACATTTGGAGGAGATGTGTGTGGTGAGGGAAGGCAGAGCAGTAGTTCCTGCAGCAGTTCTCTGGGCTGAGCTGCTCTCCTTCCCCTTTCCCCACACCACTACCTTCCCCTCTCCCTGGGATGGAAGACAATGCCTTACAACCTCAGGTAATTGGCATCCCTGGCACTTTGAAGCACAGAACTGGGTAAATTCAGCAGATCAGATCCAGAGTGTCCTCTGATTGTCTGCCTCTCTTGGTTAACTGCAGGCTGGAAGGAGAGCCTCAGAATGGGCTTTCACCCACAGGAAGCTGTGTTCTGACACTTGGATGAAGCTGACTTCTGATCAGAGAGATCAGTCTCTGGCTCTTTCTGAGACTTGCAGGGGCACTCTTAGAATATAAGGGGCTCCTGGCCCTACTCTCACTTTTCCCACCTGATTTTCCCACTTCAAACACATTCTATCAAATTAGCTTTTGTCCCAGTTCTAAGTCACACACTAGGGAAAACTTTAAGATGTGTTTCTTTCTTTAATCCTCCGCACTGCAACAAATATTTATAGAGTGCCTACTATGTACAGTTTGCTGTGCTAGGTTATCTTGGAGGCTATAAAAGATGCACGGCATGTGTCCTGCCCTCAAGGAACCCTCCTGTAAGCAGAATGAGTTATGAGAGTGGTAACGGAATGCAGGGGGCACTTAACTGCAGGAGATTAGAAAGGATGGATCAAGGATGACTTCATGAGTACTTGAAGGATAAGGGAGGATGGGAGAAGAGCATTCCTGGAAGCAGGCACAACAGCAGACAGACCCAGAGGTGGGAAAGCATGCAGAAGCCCCGCTTGGCTAAAGCACAAGGTACGTGGAAGAAGTTAGGAGCTAGCAGTCAGAAAAGGTGAGTTCCAGCTAAAACCAGGAGTCTTAAATGTCAAACTGAGAAATCTGGACTAGAAGGAAGAGAAATTGGTGCTGCAGGCTGAATTAAATCAATCATATGAAACAAAGAAATAGTTGTGTACAAAACTTCATTTGAATGGACAAATTGTTGTTTTCTTTTTCACTCAGTGTTTGGGGCCACTGTGCCTCCAAAGGCACCACACAATGGAAAGAAAACCACCTTTTGGACCCAGACAGATCTGTATTCAAGTAGCGATTCTACCATTATTTAGCTCTGGACCTTTGGGCACATCTTTGCAGTTGGTATGAATTAGCTCACCTCCTTAGGTATGAGAAGCATCACATTGCATTGTTTTTCTGAGTCAAATTAAATCTGCCTCTGGATCTTCACAGGCAAGATATGAATTCTCTGTAATATTTGGGGGTAGGGGAAGGTCAGGGGATGAGTTGCCCCATTGTCAGAGTGTTCAAGAATCTCAGAAGACGTGTATCCAGAGAACACGGGGAAGAGCCTCTGTTCCTTAGTCTTCTCAGGCATCCTGAGTTCTTAAAGTCTGAGCCCTCATGGTCCATTTGAGGGTGAAAGACTCCATGCCATGATGATTCCCAGACATGGCAGTGGAGGATGCCCAACTATCCTGCTTTACTGGGGACTGAGGGGTTTGCAGGAAACAAGCTTTCAAGTATTAAAACCAGGAAAACTAAGATTAATTGGGCACCCTGCCTGGCACTCAATGTCCAAGCCAATGGCATTCACAGGCCACCCCCCAAGAGCCCTGGTCCACTCAGAGTTCTATCAGGGAACATGATAGGACTTATTACTATCCTACCATCTGTCTCTCGAAGCCAGATCTACTTCTTTAAATCAAAGCATCAACCTGGGTGAGGCATTTCTTCTGAATACCTGGCAACTTCTTTCTTTGGCTTCAAAACAAAAACTAGTCAAACAACTTAGAAGCAAGGGAATTCAGAAACCTAAACATACAGGCCTGACCATTCTAACCCTAGGTAAGTGGAGGAAGGTGTGGGGATAAAAACAAAGGTAGAAATTATTCATTTATTCTTCCAAGAGATTAGTCAATCATTCGGCCCAAAACTATGCATTGAGTATATACTCTGTGTCAGGCATCAGGCTAGGTGCTTAGCATACCATGGGTAAGAGACAGACAATAGCCCTCCCCTCATTGAACTTACATTCTGTCATTATTCTGAAACAAGAAAGAAGCAGGAAGAAATACCTCAAAAAATTATCCAGCTGCACACTTGATCTAGATAAGCCTCGTCTCCAGAGTGGCGATTGTAACACCTGTGCCTGTGCCATAGAGTTGTCATGGCACCAAATGTGATAATGCGTGGAGAGCGCTCACCACAGAGGTGCCCCGCAGGACACTGCTCAGGAGAGCCCCGGTGCTGAGCTTGCTGTCTAGACTTGCTACTTGAAACTACAAACTCTTTCTCTTTGATACTTCCTTCAATTTCTGCTAAGGCCTTGCTGCATTTCTGAAGTCTTTGTGGATTATGAGCTCCATTGTCAGATTCTTTTTCAGGTTATCTCTTATAATTCCCATTTCACAGGGGGAGACATTCTGGCAAGATAAGCAATTTGTTTAGGTCACACAGGGAGAAAGTGAGAACTCGAATCTATATCTTCCAACTCTGAGCCTGTACTTTTGCACCAAGTCACATCACCCTCCTGGCAGTTCCTTTGAAAGACCTCTTCCCTTAGTCCCCTGGTCTGGAGCTCTCTCATTAAAGGTTAGGGTGATAGCTGCAGAGGCTGTGGATCAAAGGCAGGGGGGGCTGTATTAGTCAGGGGAAGGTCACTGCTCTAACAACTCTCCCCAAAACCTCAGTGTCATAACTCAGTAAAAGTTTATTTCTCCCAGAGGACTGTCTGATGAAGATTCATACAATCTTTCAGGGCTTTTTCTGAATCTTCTAGGGCTTTTTTGTCTGCTGCATTCAGCCTGCAAATGGGAAAAGAAAAGGGGTCCAAAGGATTATACCAGGGATTTGTAATAGGCTAAACTCAGAAGTGGATTCATATTCTATTAGCTAGAACTCAATCACATGGTCACACTTAACTGCAAGGGATGCTAGGAAATGTAGTGCAGCTGTGCATCCCTGAGGAAAAGGCAATGGGGTTTAGCAAACACCGAGAAATCGTTGCCAGAGTTGGCAATAGGATTTCAATGGCAGCAATGTCCTAGAGATTATCAGCTCTTGGACTACTCCATCCACAAAATGGAAGCCTCCAGAGACCCATTCTTTTGCAGGATTGTTGTGAGGACTAGTGATGCACACAGAGCTCTGGGGACAGAATCCCTCAGGAGACACTGCAAGGTGTAGTGACAAAAACACAACCTCAAGCTCCCTTCACCAGCTTTAGGTCACTAGCTAGGTCTTATGATCTCTGTGAGCATGGAACTACATCTCGAAAGTAAGGATACTAGTAGCCCATTTCTACTTATGAGAATAATAAGGAAATTTATTTGAAATGGGTGCTGTCTCAAAATCTCAAGATAAATGGATACCAATTTGCATTCAGAGAAAGAAACACACGACAAATATATCATTGGGAGAAGACTAGAGGAGACTAAGTGAACTAAGTGAGACCATACTTTCCTTCCAAAAGTTGCCTAGATGGACTTTCAACGGGCCTCTACTACGTGATCTATTTCTGGAAACCTGTCAACAGCTAGGATTTTTGAAATTTAATCTTATTTTAAAGCTTAAGACAGTGGTTCTCAAACCTGGCGGTGTATCAGGATCATCTGAGGAAAATTTCAAAAGTACCAAAGCAAGGCCCAAAAATCTGAATTGCTTTAAGTTTCCCAGATAATTCTGAGATAGTCAGAATGGCACTATTCCATTAACCTCATTAAGAACCACTATCCAAATGTATTAAAAGAAACCCTGAACATCTTTCTGACATATCTATTTATCTACTTTATAATTTGTTAAATAGAGCGGACCACCACCCTCACATATAATACTTTTCAGAGTGTTGAACTACATAGGCAAATGCACTGTAATGTTATGTATAGACACTTCATATTTGACAGATAAATGCTTGAATGCAGACATGGAGCTGGTCAGAAACCAAAAGAGTTCTAAGATTGAGTGACTGAACATTCAAACAGCCGATGAGCTGACAAATTATTATTGAGCCATTTGCCAGGTACTGTGCTAGGCTCCAGGACTATAAATATGAATAGGAAATAGTTCCTATATTTCAAGAAGACAAAGAAAAAAAAGTGACAGCCAAGCTTGGCTTCTGAAATTATAAGCTCGTAACATTTTACTGGGAGCAAATGGCAAATGTAGCTCCATAAGGAAGGGCCATGCTTCTGCTTTCTTTTTTTCTTTTTTTCTTTTTTACTTCTGCTTTCTTAATCAATTTCACTTCCCTGTTTATTCCATGGTGAATAGTCTCATTATTTGTTGCAAAGAATATAATGCCATATCAAAGTCTACCTCCTCCAGGAAGCCTTTCTTCATCTCCAGAGCCAAAAGTAATAGTTTCCTATGTGTTTTATTTACTTTGGGTCCCACTCTATCCTTGTATATGTATTTTAATGTCCTCTCCCTTCTCTTGTAGTGTTGACTTGTTTTACTGCTGTTTTTTTTTTAATATTTTCAGGAAAAAATGCATTGAAGTATGCTAAACATTTAGTTCTCTTTCCCAGGGCCTGGGTGCCAACCCATGAGAGCTAGCATAGCCTCCTGATGTCTGCTCCCTCGGCCACTGAGTGCTGTTGCACCATATTGCAAATGCTGGCCACCAGAAGGGTGCCCCCATGCTACCTGGAACTGAGCACGTCTTGCACTGAGTGTGGCTTATCCAACATATCCTTCATCTCTGCCATTTGTTTTATGTATATAGGTCAACAGTTTTGACACATATTGACTGAGAAAATGTCTGCAAAATTAAAGTACTGGAAAGAAATACACAAAAAGTAACAATGTATGTTGAAAGGTAAATTTAGGGGTAGGCTGAGAATTCTTCAGGGAAACAGCCAGGGATGAGAAAATGGTAGAAGTCAGCAGGCAATTAAAGATTAGCGGGTGGAAAAAAAAAAAAAGATTAGCAGGAGTTCTCTGACATAATGAGGGACCTAAAACACCACCATCGCCTGCGAGGGCTGTCAAACAACAAACAGCATGAGCGACCTGAAGGAAATCCGCAGGTCACGACTTCAGAAAATTTGGAGGGGAGAGAGAAGCCTCTTGCCAACATATGAAAGAGAGAATGGGATTGCACAGGAGGGTACTGTAAAGAAGCATACAGCTCTGACTCACTTAGAGTTCCCATTTCCAAGAGGGCACCAACCCTGCCAAACTGGAGAGGTATGATTACTTTATTTTTCCTGCTGAATTGTAAACTCTTTTAACAAGAGTCTATGGCTCATTCACACTTGACTTCCTAGGGAATATACTATAGAGTCATGCCATTGAAATGAATGAATGAATGAATTTCTAAATGAAACTGTACACTCACCATCTCTGACATGTCACTTAGGAAAAAGAAAACAACAACTCACAAGTTCTGAGCACAGATCATTTTTTGTCTGCAATTTTTCAAGTGTCAGGGCCTCCCCAAAGGAAACTAGCAAGACAAAGAATGTCGAGCTGGTGATGAATCAGGCTCAGGAGATGGAGAAAGGCTCAAGCTCGTCACAGTCTGACTTGCAGGGATCAGAGATAATCTGACAGCTTCTGGGTTCCCAGTTAAGCCTCATATTCAATTTAATGAATGAGAAGAACTGGGGGAAATGTAGGGCTCTTCTAAGGCAATAGTTTTGTCTCGGCCAGAGAACACACTGTTCTGGAAATTCTGAGGAGAAATTGGGGGTGGGTGAAGTTGGAAGGAGTTGCTGCCAGTTAATACACAGGAGAAGTTACACATCAGATGGGTTTAGAATTCACAAAAAGGGACACCTGGGTGGCTCAACGGTTGAGCATCTGCCTTCTGCTCAGGGTGTGATCCCGGGGTCTTGGGATCAAGTCCCATATTGGGCTCCCTGCACGGAGCCTGCTTCTCTGCCTGTGTCTCAGCCTCTCTCACTCTCTATGCATCTCTCAGGAATAAATAAAATCTAAAAAAAAAAATTTCACAAAAAGACGTTGGGTCTCATCAGCCCATTTCACAGCTCCTCAAGCACAAAATCGTTTGTATCTGGTTTGGACAAGGTGCCCTGGAAAACCAGGCTGGAGATTCAGCCCATGTTATCCACAGAGAAGTAAGCACACACAGAGATGATGCATCCTGAAGTCGCACACATCCAGCGTCTTGGGAGAATTCAGCATGGGCAGGGGATTCTTCATGTCAAGCCAGGACTTTGCTGTGTTTGCTCCTAAGAGGCTGCTTCCCCATGTGCAAGTCTGCAAAGCCTGCAAGGCTGTTCTGCTGTCTGTCCCTAGTCTTGGGGGGAAGCTGATGTGGGATGGGGAGACCAGGTACCAAGAAACCCAGAGAAGAGATTCAGAAACTCTTCCCTTCTCACCTAGCCCGTGTAGGGGAGTTACAAAGAAAGCACCACCCTGCAGGATGCCTAATGGGACATTACCCCATCCTCCCAGAGGAAGGAAAAAGATGAAAGGTAGTGAGTCTAATCTGGTTCAAGTTTATTATGTTTGATTTTCCTCTCACTCAACACACACAGATACATACAGTGAGAAGGAGGAGAGGAGAGAGACCAGTGCTGGGCACCTTTGCAGGAAACTATGTGATTTTAGTAGGGTATAAAGTGGAAAAGTGAAATGTTATTACTATAACAACTGACATCATAACTGCTCTCTGGAGAGCAGCCGTCTTTACTCAGTAAATACAGTAAAAAGCAGCTTAGGACAGAGAGTGAGACATTGAGCAGAATAAATAGATAGATAGCTGTTCTACATGAAAAGATGAAAGGAATTCGTGTTTCCAGCTGAAAGATGGAAGGGTAGAAGGAACTATGACACAGAATGAGGTTCAGACAGTACTTGGAATGACAGTGCTTATGAAGCCTCTAGGTGGCCAGGCACTGAAAGACATTTTAAGAATGAAGATGTACCAAAGGTTCAATTTCAAGTTTGTATTGCTACAATTTAAAGTCCCCTTCTTAGACCCCCAAACTCCTTATTAGAATCTACTAATCACAGAAATTGTTTTTTATAAGTAGAAATTGTGGCATCAAAGAGAAGGCTTACGTTTCATGTATAGGTTGACATCTAGTGAACTAAATTTTGTGTTTAGGTTAATATTACATGAAACAGAAACAGCATAAAAAGGGACAATGAGATAACCCATAAATGGAGGAAGCAAGAGTTTGGAGCCAGGGCCCAAGAGGAGAAAGTATTCCCCTAGAAACTCACAGTAATCCTGGGTAACCTTTTGACCTTGCACAACATGTGAAATTGGGAGATTTGATCCAATCTCATCTAGATCTCAAGGAGAAGAGAAGACCCAGCTAACGTCAGGTTATGGACTAAAAACAAAAATCTGCAGAGGCTGGGGTTTGCTCTTGTGTAAACTCTAGGTCTCACCTTCATTTCCATCAAGGTCTCCCTAAATCTTTCTAAAAGTTCCTCAGGTGCATGTTGCCCACATACATCAATAAGGACTGCCTGCCTTCTCTTGATGACCACCACTTTTACCATCACTTTTCCTCCTTCCCTTTGGCAGCGCCTTCCCACTGGCAGCTGGCCTGTCTTACCACTGGTATTGCTTCCAGTTGCTGTCCATCCCTCCCCTGACAAAGCTGCACTCCAGTGAAGTCAAGCAGCTCTCCAAAGTGTGGCGATTCCACATGTTTTGAGTATCGATTTCTGTGTAATAAGCCACCCCAAAACTTAGTGGCTTCAAAAAACAAGTTTGTCATTTCTCATGATTCTGTGAATTGTTTGAGCATTTTTGCTGCTTCACATGGTGTTAAGTTGGGCACTAGGATGGCCAACATGATCTCATTCACAACAGCTGGATATTAGTGCTGGCTGAAGGCTGGGAGCTCAGCTAGGGCTATGGGCTAGACCCTCTGGTATCCTTGCTGTCAGGCTCACCACATGGTTTTTTGGGATTCCTCACAGTATGGTGGCTGAGTTCCAAGAAAGGTGAAAGAAAAAGCTATAGATCTTTTCAGCTCTGGCCTCATAGCACCATCTTTCTGTCACATTCTATTGGTAAAGTCCAAAAGGAGGGAAAATATGCTCCAACTTCATGTTGGGAATAATAGAATAGCAAAGGGAGGAAGGAAGGAAGTTGTAGTCACCTTTAACCTACTGTGCCCCCCCCCCACACACACACAAAGTCCTTATATTAAATCCCAGAGCACCCCTCTACTTCCAACCCCATGCAAAGTCTGTATGAGAATTACTTGGTCTATTTCTATTGGCAGCTCCCTAATCCTTAGAAACTAGTCCAGGAGAGTCTGGTAATAGGACCAGTTTACTGAATTAATTCTTCTCTGCCAAGCAGTCTCTTCCTCAAACTCCCTTGACTTTCAGTTATCCCCCTTTTTCCTATGACCAGCCCATTTATCACAGGGCTGATGTGTCCTTTTGAAGCTTTCATTTCATTGGCTTACTCAAAAAACTGATCTACCTTAATCAGAAAGATATGCATGTGCCATCTCTGATAAAAGACTAACTGTGAAATTTCTCTATTACTTATCCAGCATTGGCACAGAGATGACAAGATCTTCAAAGTGTCATGATAGCCATAAATCACTGGAAGTTTCCCAACTCCAACTTAGCACAGCAATTCTGCTCTCTAAAAGTGTGGCTTAACTGCCTGAACCTCAGCTACTTTAGAAAGACTCCTGATTAGTCAAGTTCCTGAACTCAACTGAATTGATGTACTTCCAGAATTTCTGGTAGTTCTGGAAGGAAGGTAAGAAGGTGAAAAATTCCCCCCTCAAAAAAAAAAAAAATCCCTAGCATGGGTACATTCTCTGACCAGCCTTGTATCTAGACCCAAGGCCAGCAAGAGGTGTAGGGAAAGAGAAAAAAAAGAAGAAAAAATAGGAGATGGAATTAGTTGAGGAGGAGGGAAAGGAGTATAACATTTCTAATTCCCTTGTCTAGAGAAAAGCTAATGGTGCTCATGCTGCAAAGGGATGATTTTCTTCCAGTTCCCCCTACAGGCAGTTAAGACTTTGACCTTGGCCAACTGCTAAGAGTGGCCTCAAGGACAGTTACTAATAAGGCAAATTAACCCAGAGATAAGGTTCAGTCTTTCCCCTGCCCAAGCTTCTAGGTTCAAACTGCTCTGCTCTCCCCTCACCTTACAGAAGAACTGCAGTCGAGAATACTTGACAACAACCAAAGGGACAATGACAGAGTTTCTTTCCATGGTAGCCTCCAGCCAACTACTGACTTTAGTGTCATTGACTGGTTATGAATATTAAAAACAGAAAGATACTATCAGCAAGTGAAGGGACCTTGTGATATATCACTGTGTTTGGTTTATATTGATTAACTGCAATTTATTATGCAAGCAGGTGATGGACATTCATGGTGTTTCCATTTTCTGGAGATTATCAGCAGCCAAATCTTCCAGGTAGAAAAAACAGGATCAACTCAGGACAGTGAATGGGGGGTTGCTGATTGCTCCATTTTATTAGTTCTTCCTATCATCATCCCACAGAGAGGCAAATTTCTTTTTTTTTTTTTTTAATTTTTATTTATTCATGATAGGCACACAGTGAGAGAGAGAGAGGCAGAGACACAGGCAGAGGGAGAAGCAGGCTCCATGCACCGGGAGCCTGACGTGGGATTCGATCCCGGATCTCCGGGATCGTGCCCTGGGCCAAAGGCAGGCGCCAAACCGCTGCGCCACCCAGGGATCCCGAGAGGCAAATTTCTAATTTACGTGGACATGGGCCTTCATCTGGAGACAAGAACAGCAAAAGAGATTTTCCTCTAATGAGGAAAATCGTGTATGCAGAAGTATACAGTTTTCTATGCTGTGTATCTTTGCTACTGCTATTAGGTCTGAAGATCAGATCCTTTCCCCTTCCTGTCTCCCTCTATTCTTCTACCCTCTTCTTCACCCATCCAACTCAGATTCTATCTTCCCTAAAAGCCTCTCCCTGCCCCCTGGATGAGACGGGCACTGTTCTTTTGTGTTTCTTTGTTCCCTGTGCACATTCCCACTCTGCACTCATGCCAATGTGTTGAAGTCACTTGTTTATGTCTCTTGAAATCAGGTTGGTAAAGTGTCTTAATCTGCTTTGCATCATTAGATCCTAATCCCTTGTCTGTCACATAGAAAGTATCGAGTCCACATTGAACTGAATGAACATCTAACATATTGCTATGTGACTTTCACCATCTTCTCAACATTACCAATTTCTATTACTATGTCTCATAGTCATGAGGTGAAATTTAATGCATCTCAAAGAAATGTTGAGCCTGCCTAATCTCTTCTCTAGATAAATGTGTGTGAACTTTTACATCATTACAACAGAGCAGCAGTGCTTTCCTATTCATCTCTTGAATTAGTTTTTGAGTTGCTTCTCCCTGTAGGAAGTCACCCAAGTTTATATTGATTAACTGCAATTTATTATGCAAGCAGGTGATGGACATTCATGGTGTTTCCATTTTCTGGAGATTATCAGCAGCCAAATCTTCCAGGTAGAAAAAACAGGAGCAACTCTCCTGAGTTCCTACTGAACTGAAGGCAGATGCTATGAGATAGATCTATGTCCATTCCGGGAATGCTCTCCCTCTTGAGACCAACTTAGGTCTTGCTCTCATCAACTCTTTACATACCCACTTCCATACACATAGGCTCAGAAATAGGAGTGTGCCCTTTTGTGGGTGATTTCTGCCTTTTTCTTTGAGAAGCCCACCTAAAGCTTTTCAAAATCATCAATAACCTTGATTGGATTTCAAACGCAAGGAGTTATTTTTTAATTGCACTCAAAAAAATTATTCTCCGCATAGCTTCCTTTCAGTCGGCTAATGTCAAACCTCAAGGCCCAAGAGTTTTCAGGTATCTTCCAGTGAGTTTCCTTTTTCACCTGCCAAGCTTTCCAAAATCAAGGGTGACTCCACAAAGGCTCTTCAGTCTTTCTGTTGACATTCCAATAGATTGAGATGGACCTTATAAATTCCCTGCATTTGGGTTGAATTATTATGGCCACAGACATTAAAATTCTCAGATTATGTAAGATATGCATATATTTTCTAGGAGGAAGTATTACATGAACACACAAATAGGTAAGGAGGTAAGTGGGTAGATAAACAGGTAGATAGGTGAGTAGATAAAGAATTTCCCTGCTGACTAGCATTCCGAGATGACTCATTCCTCCCCTCTGGATCTATTTCTAGTTCTCTGAAGTTGAGGGGGTTAGATTAGTTGGTTCCTAAACTTGGTTCAAGATCTTTGAGTCTATGAGGTAATCTGCAACCAGCTTTAGTGTAATCTGTGATCAGCCTGCCTTCCCACTCCACTTTCCCATTCTCACCACCATTTTATTTCCTTCTGACCTCCTCCATGGATACTACCATTGGAATTCTAGATCTTCTGAAATCTGCTTTCTCAAATTTCATTTCTTTATTGCCCTGGAATTCTAGCACTTCTTAATATTCCCCCCACAGGGGCTGGTCACCCTTCAATCTTTAAATGTTTTCTTCATGTTCACAAGTACCAAAAGCCCCTGACTTCCTTGTTTCCTGTGGCAAATCCTTCTGAAGTAACCTGACAAGTTAATGTAACTTCCTTATGTGCTCTACTCACCAACCTACAAAGAAGTGGAGCCTCTGGCTCAGCCCAGCTTCCAGTCATCTGTTTCCAATTGTATTGGTCCCCACATACTAGCCTTCAGTTTCACAGCCTAGGATGAGCTATCTAGGGAGACTGCCTTCCCCACCTTCCCCAAACACCTCCAGCCTGAGAGGAGCTGTCATGGATATCCCCTCACAGCGATAGCTTTTCTTTTAATATTTATAAATAGGAAAGTATTTTTTTCTCCCCCACTTGAAATGTATATATTCATTCATTAAAAGGCATTGACATTGCTGAGGTAATGGCCTGCCGGCAGATTTACAACAGAAACTATCTCACTGCCTGCAGGCCTGCGCGTTTTAATATAATTAAAAGGCCTCTGTTTGGAATCTTAGCTAATTAATATTCATGCCTTCCTCCTTCACCTGCCATTCCCAATTTGCTGTCTTTTAGAAGATTGATCATGGCCCAATTAATCCCCCCACCAGTCAAAGCAAGCAGGCAGGGGAAGAAAGGAAAAAATGCCATTGCAGAATTGACTTCTTAATGAGAAAATTCTTAGAATTTTAACTAATGGAAATATTCTTTTGGTTTATGAGTAAAGTTGAGGAAGAGTCTCTCTAAATATGGGAATTTGGTTGGAATGGAAGAGTTGACCAGGGATTGCATTGCAGATAAATTGCTCACACTGAAGTGAGTTCAATTTATTAATCTTCAAGAGTTTTCACAAGCGGATATAAGAAAGAGTGAAAGGGATTATAAGGGAAAGGAAGGAAACTGAGTGGGGAAAAATTAGAGAGGAAGACAAACCATGAAAGACTCCTAACTCTGGGAAACAAACAAAGGGCTGCAGGAGGGGAGTGGGTTGGGGGAGTGGTAACTGGATGACAGGCACTAAGGAGGACACTTGATAGGATGAGCACTGGGTGTTTTACTATATGTTGGCAAATTAAATTTAAAAAATTTTTAAAGAGTTTTCACAAGTTTCATTCATACAAGAAATCACAGAACAGGAACTTGAAGAGGCAGGCAATAGATTTTTTTTTTCTTAAGTAAAATAAAGTGAAAATGGAGATGACAGTTGCCACTATTCAGTACCTGAGAAAACCATCCACATGAATAAAAGTGGTTCACCTTTGAGACCATTGAGAGCCAATCAGATTCCTGGACATAGTCACATGGTCACTTGTTTTTCTTTGCCTCTGCCATCCTTCAACAACCAAAGCTTACAACACCAAAGCTTTTTGCAAAAAATAAAAAATAAAAAATTATATATATATATAATATACATATTATATATATATATATATAATATATATATTATATATATATGGCTCTGCTGGTTAAGCATTGACTCAATCTCAGCTCAGGTCTTGATCTCCGGGTTGTAAGTTCAAGCTCTGCACTGGGCACCAGGCAAGTGTGGAGCCTGCTTAAGTGATGAGGATAAGGGTATTAATGATTAAACTTTCCTCAGATACATAAAAGGAGACAGAGGAAAGAATTAAGCTTTCTCTACTTGACTTCAAAGGATGGAATGGGGAAGCTTGGCAGCATTTGTGATGTAATGTTCAAAAGCCATGGACCTGAGCTTGAGGGCAATGTGAAGACAGACTTGGCTTTAAGGCTCTGCCTTCCCTACATTGTCAGTGGCTCTTTCCAATCCTGAGTTTCTCAAGAATCTGTGATATACTGAGGAGAGTGAGCCCAAGAGAGTCTCTCAAGCAAAGCACCTCATGTTCAGGCTAGTGGATGCTGGCCAGGAGCTTCATCACTGAATCTCAACCATAAAAGGGGAAAACAATGTCCCATCCAGAGGATTGCTGTCAGGACTAAATGGGGAAAAGTCTTGAAAGCGCCCAGTGTAATGCTCAGTAAAGAGTAATTCCAGTTGTGTATCTACTCTGGAACAAAGTACTTCCTGTCATAGTGAAGACCACTTTTCCAGAAGGAATAAAGAAAGACAGGGCGAAGAGGAACTCACTCTCTTGGTCACGAAAATGTATAACAAATTCAAAAGGCCACAGTGGAGTTTGTCACATTTAAGCCTGTCTCACCAGTACACTGGGTATTAATAATGAACAAAGAGGGGTTACAGAAACAAGATAAAAATAAACCAAAAGCACTGGGTTTATGCAACAGGTACATGTAGTTTGTTCTCTTGATGAGTCACTGGTCTGAGAAATCTGTTTAAGTTCAGCAGGAGGTCCATGTACAGGCTGCTAATCTTAATTGTCCTTCCACCACAGTTCCTCCCATTATGAGCTTGGGGCTTTTTATCTTTTAAAAGTCTGAGTGATTACATCCTTTTAGATATGAACATGTAGGGACTGTATTGCTGACCCATCCAACCAGAATGCCTTCTTACAGTTCCTAGCTATCAAACTCCCACTCACCCTTCAGGGCAGCTAAAGTGTCCCTTCCTCTGAAAAGCCATCCGCATTAAGCTGGTCAGAACTAATCACCCCTTACCTGGGATCCCCAAAGAATAGCCCTGATCCATTAACATCTACCACTAAAGTCTCTCCACCTCAATTAATGATGAGGATATTTGCTAACAGTTATAGAAGACTTTCCAAGTACCAAACACTGTGCTCAGTCTTTTATGGGTGCTAGCTCTATTAATTCTCAAAGGTGTATTTTTTTTATTCTCTCCATTTTATTAATGAAGAAGCTAAAGTTTAGTGAATATCATGAATATCTTGCCCATGATCACAGAACTGCAAAAACAAGATTAGGACCAAGGCAGTCAGGCTCCAGAGCCTCCAGGTTCTTATTCATTATTGTCTCTTTAGCAATGTTTAATACACATTAAGAATTCAATAAAGATTAGTACACAGAATAAGGATCATTTTCATGGGATATGGAAGCATATCTGACCAGTGGGGCCAGTCTGAAATGGGCAAAACCTACTACAGACATGCATCAGAGGAAAAGGCTTTCTGGGGTCATCCTTGACACCATATTCCCACAGAGCCTCCTTTTTGGTCCTAGCAACACCTAAGATTTTATGCAAAGTCCAACATTTCCTTGAAACAGATTTAACCCATGAAGAACCCATGTGGAAAAATAAATTTATACATCTTTTTTTCAGTCTTACATTTTGTCAAAATGTTATTTTGGGTGATGAGCCTAAACTGCAGTGAAACAGAGGTTGAGTCCAAATGATTGGAAGCCTGAGGGGGTTTCCCTACTGAGGTTTTGACTTATGCCAAATACATAAGGTGAAGGAAAAGACTCCAGAGGCTGACCTAGGTTAAGGTCTGAAGGATTAAGGCATATCTTAAGGCCTAAGACAGTCATCCATAAAATTGTGGTAATAAACCATTCATGTGGACATCCATGTGCATGAGATCCATTAGTGCAAGTATGCTGTGCTTTCTGGAGAAAGTTGTTATGGCTGTGCCTCCTCCACAGTACTCACTTCAGTTGCCTGTCTTTGAGCCTTGGGAAGATGTTTGAAATGCATCCTCTTCCTCTTCCTGCTCTGCCAGCAAGAAGAGGACAGTTCTATATCAGAAGATGTAGCATGTAAATGAGAAAGGAGTACTTGTATGGTTTCTATAGGTCTTTCAGGGAAGAACTCGGAGAGGCAAAATAGCTCACAGAGTTCACCTTTCTCCTTTTAGAAATGAGGAAGTTGATTGAGGTCAGAGTCAGGGAGTTTGTGGAATGAAGGACTGGCCAACTGCATCAAGATAACATGGCTGATTCACAGAAGAGCTAGGAGTGGAACTCAGATCTTCCAACTTGTAAGGATATTTTGCTGTAATTCTTCTCTCAAAACCTAGGTTGTGTTTTCCCTTTCATTAAATGTTTCATTAAGTAAGAAGTGGACGGAGAGAACCTGTGAGGGTAAAAGAGAAAAGGCAGATCTTCCCTTTAAAACAGCTGAAGAATTGAGGAAACATTTTGTTGCTGGTAATTGAGGGAAAAAAGGGCAGGGGATGGGTAAGAAAAAATAAGAACACAACATTTTATTTAAAAATTTAGAAAAATATAAGCAAACAATAAGAATTTATCCAACAAGCTACAGAATATGAGGGAAAAACTAAGAATATGCACAATTTGTAGAAGGATGGAGTATGCCTAAATTTTGAAGTTGTGACAACTTCACCTTTTAAAGAAAAGATTTTAATTTTTAAATTTTAGACCTAAATCGTAATTTCTTTATGTTTTATGTTTCATATGTCATAAAAACATTTTTATCTCAAGGTTGTGAAGATGTTACTCCTGTTTTTTTCTGGAAGTTTTATAGTTTTCTCTCTTATATTAAGTTCTGTGATCTATTTCAAACACATCAATGTTTATTATATAAAGTAAGAGTAAATGCTGACTTAGCTCCATGTGAATATTAGTTCCAGAACAATTTATTTATTTATTTATTTATTTATTTATTTATTTATTTATTTATTTATTTATTTTTTGTAATAATAAATTTATTTTTTATTGGTGTTCAATTTGCCAACATACAGAATAACACCCAGTGCTCACCCAATGAAGTGTCCCCCTCATTGCCCACCACCCAGTCATCCCCACCCCATGCCCTCCTCACCTTCCAGCACCCCTAGTTCATTTCCCAGAGTTAGGAGTATTCCATGTTCTGTCTCCCTTTCTGATATTTCCTACCCATTTCTTCTCCCTTCCCTTCTATTCCCTTTCAGTATTATTTATATTCCCTGAATGAATGAGACCATATAAATTTGTCCTTCTCCGATTGACTTATTTCACTCAGCATAATACCCTTCAGTTCCATCCAGGTCGAAGCAAATGATGGGTATTTGTCATTTCTAATGGCTGAGTAATATTGCATTGTATACATAAACCACATCTTCTTTATCCATTCATCTTTCGATGGACACCGAGGCTCCTTCCACAATTTGGCTATTGTGGACATTGCCGCTATAAACATCAGGGTGCAGGTGTCCCAGCGTTTCATTGCATCTGTATCTTTGGGGTAAATCCCCAGCTGTGCAACTGCTGGGTCGTAGGGCAGGTCTATTTTTAACTCTTTGAGGAACCTCCACACAGTTTTTCAGAGTGGCTGCACCAGTTCACATTCCCACCAACAGTGCAATTGGGTTCCCTTTTCTCCACATCCTCTCCAACATTTGTGGTTTCCTGCCTTGTTAATTTTCCCCATTCTCACTGGTGTGAGGTGGTATCTCATTGTGGTTTTGATTTGTATTTCCCTGATGGCAAGTGATGCGGAGCATTTCCTCATGTGTTTGTTGGCCATGTCTATGTCTTCCTCTGTGAGATTTCTGTTCATGTCTTTTGCCCATTTCTTGATTGGATTGTTGGTTTCTTGGGTGTTGAGTTTAATAAGTTCTTTTTTTTTTAGGATAGAATTTTTTTTAAATAATAAATTTATTTTTTATTGGTGTTCAATTTGCCAACATACAGAATAACACCCAGTGCTCATCCTGTCAAGTGCCCCCCTCAGTGCCCATCACCCATTCATCCCACGCCCCCCGCCCTCCTCCCCTTCCACCACCCCTAGTTCATTTCCCAGAGTTAGGCAAATGACGTATCAGATAAAGGACTAGTTTCCAAGATCTATAAAGAACTTATTAAACTCAACACCAAAGAAACAAACAATCCAATCATGAAATGGGCAAAAGACATGAACAGAAATCTCACAGAGGAAGACAAAGACATGGCCAACAGAACAATTTATTTAAAAGATCATTCTTTCACCCACTGAATTTCCTTGGTTCCTTTGTCAAAATCCATTGACTATCTATGAGATGGATCTTTATCTGGACTCTGTTTCATGAACTATCCTTACATGAATACCACACTGTCTTGAATTCTGTAGTTGTATAGTAACAATTGAAATTAGATCATGTAAATCATTTCCTACTTTGTTTTATTTTTTCAAATAGTTTTTGGCTATTCTAAGCCCTTTACATTTCCATATAAATTGTATAAGGACTGTATCAATGTATACAGAAGAGAAAAACCATGATTGGGATTGCAGTGAATCTACAGAAGAAAGTAGGGGAGATGTGATTTACAAACTCGAAGACTTCTTAAGCATGATATACCTCTCAATTTATTCTTTAATTTCTCTCATCAATGCTTTGTAGTTTTCTTTGTACAAGTATTTTGCTAAATTATTCTTAAGTATCTTATGATTTCATGGTTTTTTGTTGCTATGGTAGTGGTATTGATTTTGATTCTATTTTTCCAATTATTTGTAGCTAGTATGGATAAACACAGCTGATTTTGTTATCAAGTTTATATCCTGCGACCTTGCTGAATTTACTTATTTTTTCTAATAACTTTTTCAGATTACTTAAGCTTTCTATAATACCATTATAATGATTTGCTAAGTCTATTATAACAAATACTGGGTGGCTTAAACAACAGAAATTTGTTTCTCACAGTGTTGGAGATTAAGGTGTCAGCAAATTTGTTTTCTTCCAGGGACTCTCTTCTTGGTTTAGAAATGGCATCTTTCTGCTATGTCTTTGTATGGTGTTTTCTTTGTGTATGCAAGCTCCCAGTATCTCTGTGTCCAAATTTCCTCCTCTTAAAGGACACCGGTCAGATTGGAGTGGGGTCTACTTTAATGGTCTCATTTTAACCTAATCACTTTTTAAGACCCTATCTCCAAATACAGTCACATTCTGAGGTGCTGGGAGTGAGGGCTTCAACACACGAATTTTGAGGGACATAGCCCATAACAACTATCAGGTTATCCACAAACAAAAATATTTTCTTCCTCCAGCCCATAACATCCATCAGGTTATCCACAAATAAAAACATTTTCTTCCTCCTTTCTAAATAAATGTATGCTTTCTATTTCTTTTTCCTGCCTTATTGTACCAGCTAGGACCATCAATAACATGTTAGATAGAAGTGGTGAGAACAAACTTCCTTGCCTTGTTCACAATCTTAGGTGGAAAAGTACTCAGTTGCTCCCCAATTAAGTATAATGTTTGCTGCAGTCTTTTGTAAATGTCCCATTAAGTCAAGTTAAGAAAATGTACTTCTTTGTTAGGGATTGCATTTTTTTTTCAATTGCTTTTTCTGTATCATAACCCTGGTGACATATCTTTTCTGAAATCTACTTTTTCTGATATTAATATAGCATTTGGAGCTTTCATTTGATTAGTGTCTGTATGGTATATCTTTTCCCATCCTTTTACATTTAATCTATTTTTGACTTTATATGTAATGTAGATTTTTTGTAGACAACATAAAAAGAACAAGAACAATTAGCTCTTGCTGTTTTATCCATTTTGACAATGTCAGCCTTTGAACTGAAGTGTTTAATGTTCACATCCAGTATGATTGTTGATATGTTTAGGCTTTAATTGACTATGTTGATAGTGTTTTCTTTTTGCCCCAATGATTCTTTTTTCCCCTATTGTTCTCCCTTCTTTTGGATTAAATATCTTTTCTGATTAGATTTTAACACTATTATTGGCTTATTAGTTCTACTTTTATGCTTTTTAGTTTTTGGTTTGTGCATATGCACATGTTTTGTTTTGTGATGTTATGATAGTTGACTATCATAAAAAATTAAATCAGTGGGTTTTGGTTTGTGCATATGCACATGTTTTAAACCTCTTGGGTTTAAAACATACATTTTTTAACTTATCACAGTCTATATCTTAAAATGCTATTACACCCCTTATGCCAGTATGCTTCCATTTCCTCCTTCACATTCTTTGTGCTTTTATATATTTTACTTCTGCACATATTATAAACCTCAAAATGTAATATTGTTTTTCGTTTACTTGATTATCCTTTTTTCCTTTTTTTAAGTTTTTATTTAAATTCCAGTTAGTTAACATACAGTGTAATATTAGTTTCAGGTGTACAATGTAGTGAGTCAACACTTCTTACAATACCCAGTGCTCATCTCAGCAAGTGTACTCCTAATCCTCATCACCTATTTCACCCATCCTCCCACCCACCTCCCCTCTGGTGACCATTAGTTTGTTCTCTATAGTTAAGAGTCTGGTTTGTGGTCTGCCTCTTTCTTTTTTTCTCCATGATTGTTTACACCAGCATTATCAAAAACAGCCAAATTACTGTTTGGCTAATTATCAAAGCCAGCTAAATTAGAAAGAGCCCAAACGTCCATCGACTGATGAATGGACATAGATATGGTATATATGTATAACACACACACACACACTGGAATATTATTCAGCTATGAAAAAGAATGAAATCGGGATCCCTGGGTGGCACAGCGGTTTGGCGCCTGCCTTTGGCCCAGGGTGCGATCCTAGAGACCTGGGATCGAATCCCACATCGGGCTCCTGGTGCATGGAGCCTGCTTCTCCCTCTGCCTCTCTCTCTCTCTCTGTGACTATCATAAAAAATTAAAAAAAAATCTTTAAAAAAAAAGATATAAAAAAAAAAAAGAAAAAGAATGAAATCTTGCCATTTGCAATGCCATGGATGGAGCTAGAGTATTATGCTAAGCGAAAGAAGTCAGAGAAAGACAAATACTCAATGATTTTACTCATGTATGGAATTTAAGAAAAAAACAAACAACCATAGTTGATTATCTTTTGAAGAAATTTTAAATTAAAAATATCTGCAAACTTACCCATATATTTGCAATTTGCAGGGATCTTTATTTCTGTATATAGTTCTAAATTTCTGCTTCAAGAATGTCTTTTTAACATTCCTTGCAGTTCAGTTCTTCTGGATACAGTTGTTTTAACTTTTGTTTGTCTAAGGAGTTATTATTTCACCTCCATTTTTGAGTATTTCCATTCTAATTTGACAGGTACTTTTGTTTGCTTGCTTTTCTTGTTCTGTTTTTGGTTTTGGTTTTGATTTCAGCACTTTCAAGATGCTGTTCCATTATCTTCTTGTTTGCACAGTTTCAGATGAGAAAATTGTGGTAATTCTTATCTTCATTCCTCTATCCATAGCATGTTATTTTTCCCCACCACCTGCTTTTTAAGATTTTCTTTTTATCACTGGTTTTTACCAATTTGGTTATGTATGTGTCTTAAGGTGGTTTTCTTTGTGTTCAGCATGCATGAAATTCCTTAAGCTTTACAGATCAGTGGGTTTACAGTTTTCAACAAATTTAGAGTATTTCAAGACATTATTTATTTAAATATGTTTCTGTCCTTTATCCTTCTGGAACACCAGTTACATACATGCTAGACTACTTGAATTTTTTTCCAAAATTACTGAAGCTCTGCTTATTTTTGGTTTTCTTTATCTATATGCTTAATTTTGGACAGTTTTTATTTTTATGTTTTCAACTCACTAATTTTGTCCTTCTGCAATGTCTAATCCGCTCTGAATTCTACCAAGTGATTTTTCATTGCAGATGTTTTGTTTTTTAAAACTAAAGTTTCTTTCTCTATATACTTATTTTTCTCAACATTATGTTCATATTTTTAACTACTATGTATATGGTTAATAGTTATTTGAATATGCTTACTTATTAATTCAATCATCTCTGTCATTTCTGGTATGTTTCTTTCAACTTATTTTTTTACTGAGTATGGATCATACTTTCCTGTTTTCAAATGACTATACTGAACTTTGTTGTTTTTATGTTGTTGAATGCTGGATTTTGTGGTCTTCCTTTAAAGAGTGTACTTTGTTCTGTCAGAGTTACATTACCTAAAGATCCACTGGATCTTTTGATGATTGTTTTTAAGCTTTGCAAAGTGGATCTTGAATAGTCTTTTAGCCCCACTATTAAGGCATGACCCCTTTGAGGTCTCCACCAAATGGCCCAAGTTTTCAACAAGGACTCTCTGATCTGGCTCTTCAGATTATGAGTATCTTCCAGCCTAGCTTTTGGGAGCATTTCTCCCTATATTTGCAGAGTGAAATCTTCAAAAACAGACCCAAGGGAATCCCTATGAAAATTTTGAAACTGCCTGTGCAATCACCCTCCTTTCCAATAATCTGTCCTGATAGCTCCAGTGACCTCAGCCTTCCAGATCTCTAGTATCTGTCTCTGCAATTCAGCAATTCTGCAATTCTCTGTTTGGGATCCCCCTCTTAGAATCAGGGTGAAGAAAAGGCCTCCAGGCATAAAGTTGGGCAATCTTAGGTCCACCTCATTTGTTTCTCTACTTTCAGAAAACACAGTCCTATGATACCTGTTTTCCAATATCCAAAACAGGTGCCTATGTATACTTCCCATTTTTTAAGTTACTTATGGGGGAAAGGGAAGTCTGGACCCAATGACTCCATCATAGCCAAAAGCAGGCATTTGTTCCCAGTATGTTTTTGTTTGTTTTTAAAGCACAAAAATATTGATTACTTACATCTGGGGACAAAATAGCCTAAGAGTGGTTGAAATAGAATGAAAACATAATAAAATGAATAAATAGAATGAAAATGTTATATGTGTCAATGAGTATTGTGTTATATCCTTAATTAGTGGGTTTTTTGGTCATTTGATTTAATGAACTGTGGAGGAAGGAATTAGGAAAGACAGGGTCATTGGAAAGCCATTTTACAATCATAAGGACTATTTTACTACAAATTTTCACATTCTCTGACTGTTCCTTGGGTTGCTCCCTGTATCAGGGAGAATAAGTTAGGTCATTCTGTCGTCCAAGTGACCTACCATTAGCAGTTACTTAAGATAATAGTTTTATTTCTCACTCGTGCTATCCACCCATTCTGGATAGATTATAGGTTACAGCTCTGGCCCCTGTCACCTTCATTCCATAACCTAGCAGAAGGAGTGACATCCATCTAAGATATAAACAACTTTTATGGAAGAAGGAAAAGATACATAGCACCTTACAACTTCTGCCTTGAACTGTCACATTTCTGACACAGCATTGGCCAAAGCAAATCACATGGCCATCCATTACTTCAACAAGCCATGGATAGAAAATCCTTCAACAGGGAAGGCACCATAGGGAAAAATTAAGATATTTTATGAATATTAATACAATCGACCATATTCCTATACACACCATCTTTGTCTTGGATTAGCTCCTAGAAAATAGCCAGACAGCATCAGGAAACATAGTTAAGCATTTAAATGTGGCTTCCATCCTGGAAATGCACAAAGTCTAGGCTTAAATGAGCTATTAAAAGACTAGAGGGATTCTATATCTGCTGATATGTCAAGATCTCCAAACTATATTAAGTGAACAAAAATAAGAAACAAGCCAGTGTTTATTATATAGATTCATTTGTGTAAAGAGGAGCACATATTTATATATCTGCATGTGTACATATGCATGAAAACATCCTAAAAGAATGCACAGGAAACAGATACTTCTAGAGTAATATGCAGGAAAATGTTTCTCTAGAACAGAACATAGGAGTCTAGACTAGGAGAGCTATTCCTATGACCTACCCTTTTGTACCACTTAAAGTTTTTCAGTGTATTTATCATTTCCCTAATGACATCTTAAAAATTCCCTCCTTCGTGTAATCTGAAGATTTCATCAACCAATTTCCCCAGCAATGTTTCAGAGCATCACAAAAGGTAAATGCAGAATGACCATAACAGAAATCAGAGATCAAAAATTAACTCTCACTGGCCGAGCCAGCTGCGGGCCCTCAGCGCGCCGTGCCTCCTCTTCTGCTGGTCAGCTATGGCTGCCGTGAAGACCCTGAACCCCAAGGCCGAGGTGGCCCGCGCCCAGGCGGCGCTGGCGGTCAACATCAGCGCGGCCCGGGGGCTGCAGGCCGTGCTGAGGACCAACTTGGGGCCTAAGGGCACCATGAAGATGCTCGTGTCTGGTGCTGGAGACATCAAGCTTACTAAAGATGGCAATGTGCTGCTTCATGAAATGCAAACTCAACACCCAACAGCCTCCCTAATAGCCAAAGTAGCAACAGCCCAGGATGACATAACTGGTGATGGTACCACATCCAATGTCCTAATCATTGGAGAGCTACTGAAACAGGCGGATCTCTACATTTCTGAAGGTCTTCATCCCAGAATAATAACAGAAGGATTTGAAGCTGCAAAGGAAAAGGCACTTCAGTTTTTGGAACAAGTCAAAGTAAGCAAAGAAATGGACAGGGAAACACTTATAGATGTGGCCAGAACATCTCTACGTACAAAAGTGCATGCTGAACTTGCTGATGTCTTAACAGAGGCTGTAGTGGACTCGATTTTGGCCATTAAAAAAACAGATGAACCTATTGATCTCTTCATGGTTGAAATCATGGAGATGAAATATAAATCTGAAACTGATACAAGCTTAATCAGAGGTCTTGTTTTGGACCATGGGGCACGGCATCCTGATATGAAAAAAAGAGTAGAAGATGCATACATCCTCACATGCAATGTGTCGTTAGAGTATGAAAAAACAGAAGTGAATTCTGGGTTTTTTTTACAAGAGTGCAGAAGAGAGAGAGAAACTCGTAAAAGCTGAAAGAAAATTCATTGAAGATAGAGTTAAAAAAATAATAGAACTGAAAAAGAAAGTCTGTGGTGATTCAGATAAAGGATTTGTTGTTATTAATCAAAAGGGAATCGACCCCTTTTCCTTAGATGCTCTTGCGAAAGAAGGCATAGTAGCTCTACGTAGAGCTAAAAGGAGAAATATGGAAAGGCTGACTCTTGCTTGTGGTGGAGTAGCTCTAAATTCTTTCGATGACCTAAATCCTGATTGTTTGGGACATGCAGGACTTGTCTATGAGTATACATTGGGAGAAGAGAAATTCACTTTCATTGAGAAGTGTAACAATCCTCGCTCTGTCACATTATTGATCAAAGGACCAAATAAGCACACACTCACTCAAATCAAAGATGCAATAAGAGATGGCTTGAGGGCTGTTAAAAATGCTATTGATGATGGCTGTGTAGTTCCGGGTGCGGGTGCAGTGGAAGTGGCAATGGCAGAAGCCTTGATTAAATATAAGCCCAGTGTAAAGGGGAGGGCCCAGCTGGGAGTTCAAGCATTTGCTGATGCATTGCTCATTATTCCCAAGGTTCTTGCTCAGAACTCTGGTTTTGACCTTCAGGAAACACTAGTTAAAGTTCAAGCAGAACATTCAGAATCAGGTCAACTTGTGGGTGTGGACTTGAACACAGGTGAGCCAATGGTAGCCGCCGAAGTAGGCATATGGGATAACTATTGTGTAAAGAAACAGCTTCTTCACTCTTGCACTGTGATTGCCACCAACATCCTCCTGGTTGACGAGATCATGCGAGCTGGAATGTCTTCTCTGAAAGGTTGAATTTGAAGCTTCCTTTGTGTCATCTGAATCATGAAGACTACAGAGAGACCTTAAGGATATAGCTATGGAATTTTTGTCCAAGCTTCAAATAATTTTAAAAAGCATTTTCTTTCCCCATATTAAAAGAGAATATTGATACTTAAATTCTGAAGTTCTGAAATTAAAATTACAGTATTTTTTTTAATTGCACTGCAGTGTACACACATTAAGTAGGCTATTTATACCCAGTGAACCAGATGTTTTGCTTTAGCTTCAGTGATGTAAAAGTACCATGTTAAATAAGTATGTTATCTACCTTGTTATTAAATGTTCCTTGAAAAAAAAAAATTAACTCTCACTGCTTCACAATTTCCAGAAATCGGCCTGATGAAAAGAGGAAAATCTGACATGAAACTTTTGAGTTACCTCCTGAAACTGATACTGTAGGTTTTCAGCCCACGTAGATGAGAGAGATTTAGTTTATGATCCTTAAAAAATCAAATCAAATAAGTTTAATGCTTATTTGTGCAACTTCTTTCTTCCCATGTTTTTCTACCTCAAAAACTGCCACTGTCAAGCTACTCTAGCTCCTACTCTGAAAAGGCTTTCTACAGCATTTGCCTCCTGAGCATGGATATAACATTCCAGAATGCCTGTGCCTAAACCTTACAGTGAACAGACACTACTTCTGCAAGACTTCCTCACTTCATACTATTGGAATAGTGGCCCCTTTACTCAAGAACAAGGTCAACTCCATGCTGGAATAATGAACATATTGACTAAGAAGCTTTTGTTCTTATTGTGAGAGGAAGTTATATTTTAAATTTTTTTACAATACTAACTAAGCATCTCTTGAAATCCTTCTTTCTATATTCACATGGGGAAGAGAAGAATAACCACCAAAGATGCCTATGTCCTAGCCCTTGGATGTGTGAAAATGTCACGTTACATGACAAATTATGGAAACAAATTATACTAAGCTATTTTAAGGCTCTAAGTGGAAGTAAAGTTGCTAATCAGCTGTCCTTAAAATAGGGAGATTGCACTGGATTATCCAGGTGGGCCCAATGTAATGAAAAAGTTCTCAAAGTAGAAGTGGAAAATAGAAGAGGAGTTAGTTTCAGAGTGACTTGATGTGAGAAAGACCCGACTGGCCATTGCTAGCTTTGAAAATGGAAGAGGACTACAAGCCAAGGCATGTGAGCAGCCTCTAGAAACTAGAAAAGATGAGGAAATGGATTCCCCCATAGAGCTTCTGGAAGAAATGTACCCTGCTAACACCTTGATTTTAGACCAGTATAGCTCTATGAGACCTGTATCAGACTTCTAACCTACAGAACTGTAAGGTAATAAATGTGTATTATCTAGTCACTAAGTTTATGGTAATTTGTTGTAGCAACAATAGTAAACTAATAAAATATGTTTATTCCATAGTGTTTAATGATATAGAGCATGAGGGTCTCATACTCAGGACATAAACCAGTTTTATTGACAAGCCTGGAAAAGAAACCTGAGATGCAGACTCCACAGACATGATCAAGTCAAATCACTTTTTCTCAGAGCAAATGAATGTTAAAAATCCTCTTAATAATGAAGCACACAATTAACATCAGAAGATCAAAGAATGGATCATGCTTCAATTGGATGTGAAATAAGTTGCATGTAAGAAAAACAACCTAATCATGCCTGCATGCACAACCCTTCCACAGGACTTTTCTACCTTTTATCTGGTGAGACTGCACTGTTGTCCTAGTACTTTCTTTACCCTCCCTACGTGAAACATAACTAGGGATTTTTTTCCCCTGAAAGGCTGACCAGATGCAATACCTATTTCACCAAGGGTGAAACAGGGCAGAGGAAGAGACTATTAAGAATAACACACACACAACATTATTTAGCATGACTCAACAACAAAAAATTTTTCCAAGAAAAAAATGTATCAATAATTGATCATATTAATTGTATCAAGCATTTCAGGGAAAGAGTATGTGCATAAGAATGGCTGAGAATACAACTTATCCAACTCTATCCTTATAACTGTGTGATAGTTGCTTGTACTATATCAAATACCACTTTCATTAATATCATTTAAATGTAAAGGAATATGGACAAGAACCTTGTCTGAGGTGTCATCACTTTGTCCTAATTCTCTCAAACCATTCTTCTGAAAGAATGGTGCAGACAGCAAGCATGTCTTGAATTAGATGTTGGAAGAAAAGTGGATAATAAAACTTGCACTTTTTTTGTTGTTGCTTAATAGGTCATCCCTACATTTAACAGTAAGTGTTGGTCCTGCTTATTTTTTAAAATAGTACATCCAGACTTAAAAGAGGACTTACACCAGAAGTTATTCGTTATGTTAGTCTATGTTCATCATTTTTTTTCACTCAGTTATTCCACAAAAGATTGTCTTTTATTAGCAACTGTGAAGCTGCACCACATGCATTACATTTATAAATGAGATGTTGGTGTCACTATCACAAAAGGTTCAGAGGGAAGCTGAAGAGTATGGTATTACCATGGTGACCTGCTGTCATGGTGAGCTCCCCAGGGCCAATGGGCCACAGAAAAACCATTAGGAAGCTCTCCTTCAGAGACATGTTGTTGTTTCTTACTTAATCACTTAAAGAATGATCAGAGCCACAAAGTCAAGGAAGCAATCACTCTTCTCTATTACAAAGAATGAAATGAGAGTCTCTGGGCTCCTCTACAACCATTTGTATGTAACCTTGAGAAAGGCTTCCCCATGTCTGGTTGGAAAATTACATTAGCAAGAGAGAAAAGGTTTTATAAATGCCAAGGGGTACAGTAGCTCATTATTAGCTCGTTTGCTCCCTTTTAAGTTCCTGTAGTTTTCTGTTTCATCCATTTGGAAAGACAGGAGGATATGATTGGGCGGTTAGAGAAGAGTGGCCTGAGGGACTGAGATGTCTCTTCCTTAAAAAACAGGGCAGCTTCACACAGAAGAATTCTGTAGCAATAACAGATTTTCTTACAAAGCTCTGTCACTCCTTGTTTGTTTGTAATTGCCATTCAAACTAAAAGAAACAAATAAGGGGATCACTAAAAATATGGGAAGATATTTGTTAGAAGCCACATTAAAACTATCTTTTAAGAGATAATAAAATTGTGAGGAAAGACTTTTCCATTAACTCTGGGAATTTGCTTTGCTGCTACTACTTCTGTGCTTTTAGCTTTTGGATTCAGTTTTATCAGTCAGTATGTATTTATTTCCTTTATATTTTATAATATATGTATGCATGTTGTCTGAGGCATCAAACATTTTATGAATAACATTTGGAAATGAGTACGGTTGACAATAGCCAGTTAATGCTAGCCTAGCAGCCTTCCAAGTACTAATATACTATAATATAAAACCAATTTGTTCAGACTATTAGCAAAGTAAAGCACGTATTCGTCAATTTTTTAAGTGAGCTGCTACAGGATGATTTCTCAAGGGCATTAGCCAACTAATATTGCTGACGTCAACAGTAACCATGGTTTAAATTTATGCTATCATGAACATAGGTTAAGGGAAATTGGTATTGAGTCATTATCAAAAGTTAACCCCAGCAAGAACTGGTTATATTTGATTTATTGCATGGCTACAGAATGTACCTTTAATCTGAGCCAGAAATTTTCCAAATTCATGTTGCTGGTCAAAAGAAGTCTGAGACAAATAGACATAAATTGCGATTACTAATGTAAGAGAGTATAAAGCTCATTAATCAGACATGAACTAAGTCAAGTGGTTATGTCTATATGAACACATATTTAGAGGTATACATTTTCTTTAAAAATCAACTTATGAAAGAAAAAGTCAACTTATGGTGAAAAAAGTTTTGGAAATAAAGTATATAAGGAAACTGAATTTTTTTCTTTTTGTCTCTTTTCTTATCTAAAAGCATTTTTTCTTTTGTTTAGGAATGTAAAACTATAGTATATTTAATTTGGTTGTCCCTAATATCATTTTCTTCTTATTTCTGAAACATTATTACCTAGAAATGAAAAAACACATAGGAAATTTTTCTAATGGGGAAGAGGTTGGGGGGGGAAAAATCTGGTAAATTATCCAATTTTTACTAAGCTAACAAAACCTCACAACTTTCTGCATATATATCATATATATATATATATATATATATATATATATATATTTCTAAATTTGAAATTTTTCCAAGGTGTCACTTTTCCTTTGACTCAAGTACATTTATCCATGTGTATCTAAACACATACTCGTTTATCTTAGGATTTTTTCCAATTAAATTGCAAAGTGGCAAACATTTCAAACCTAGAGCAGGGTGTTCTCATTTATTATTGAAAGAACATGGTGATCTCCAAATACATCCATACATACACAGAGAGAGACACATCATGGACTCAGACCCAGGGAAAGGTTGCAAGTATTTGCTCAGTTACCATGAGCTAGGAGAGGGTCAGTAACTTACTTAGAGACTCAAAAGGTTATCATCCACAAAATAAATTAAAGCATAGGCTGACTGACTATCCAGGAAGGATAGATTGTGACAAGGCCAATGTTAGGCACGTCTCCTCTTTGCAGTGGGTCTTTGCAGCCTCAGAACTCCTTTTTGTGAAGAGAGAGGGCAGCAGTAGGAAAGAGAACTGATGGAAAGGGCTGCCCACGATTGTCCTCGCTCTCCAGATGGAAGCAAGCTCTGGGCTACAAGCCAAATCTGAGGGATCACAAACACTCCACAAAACTAGAGATCAGAACATTCAAAACCATCCTGTCCTTTCAACACAACTCTACATCTCCTAGCCTAAGGATAAGCTCAAAACCACTAGCCTAAAATGTGTATGTCTTGCAGAGTTTTGTAGTCCTCAGAATAAGTCTGAGGCAGAATGCTGAATATGCAAAGATTAAGTTCTGATCTATTCTGGGATCATGGCATGTCTAACCATATACTCTGATATTGTAATCAATTAAATTGAACCATTACTTATTATTAATTTACGATTCTTTAAATACAAGGATTAATAAGGCAAAATAGAAGTTGATTTAGTACATAATTATTTCCCCAAAATGCGTGGTCCCAAAGTGATTGCTGTGAACTAGAAATTACAAGAAATCCATGGTCAACCCTAGCAAGAAACCAGTTTCTCATTCAGCCAAGCAGTCATTTGTTCATTCATGGAGTCATATTACCTGTGAGTTACCTAATATGCCAGAGAAGATTTTCTAGGTTGGTTGCCAGCCAGAGAAAGGTAATTTAAATTAGTCTAAGACTCTTCAGAGGCAGAAACAACACAGAGGAGACACAAGTGACCTGAAAGCACAGCCACCATCACCATGAGCATACCAACAAGCCCAAGAGTGAGATGACCCTGGAGGAGCTGCAAAAGTGGGAGGAGGAGGAGTTTAACACTAGTCCATTCTCTGTGCTCACACATCAGTCAGGAACTACGCCTAAGGGCTTATCCACTGTGGCAATAACAAGGAGCTCCTGAACTGTGTGAAGGCCATTGACAAGCACTGTGACACAGTGCTGGAAAATGTGAAGGAGATGTAGACCAAGATCCCCAAGAAAGCAAAGGTAAGAAGTCCAAGCCAGTAAACAAGGACAACTACATCTCCGATATGTTCCTTTGAAGAGACCTAGTCATCGCAGTCTTGCAGAACCCACTCATTGATGGCAAGTAGGGGCCTCCACCCCACTGTCAGAAATCACTCCACCATCCTGCAAAGGCCTGTCCTTAATGATGGCAATATTCAGTCCTATGTTTTTCTTTATAAATACACAAATAAAGTTTTGAAGAAAGAAAAGATGGAAGGAAATGGAAAAGGGAGGAAGACAGTGACAGAGAGAGGGAAAGAAGGAAAAAGAATAAAAACCAGAATGTGGAAAGGACAGCCTCAGAGGTGCCTGGTACCAGGGACTTTAGTGATGCTTCCTGGTATTTCTTCTTGTGATTCTCTATGCTTTTCTCTGTGTTCTGGTTTCTTTCTGACCATTTCCAACAAGCATGAAAGCTGCCCACTTGTAGCTTTAGACCTACATCCTTACAATCTGAGAAACCAAAATCTCAAGCTCTGGTTAGAAAATCCCAGGAAAAATCTTGTCCTGGCTTGTAACAGGTGCTCTTCCTGGGAAGAATCTCTGTGGTCAAAGTCTCATATGCAGTTAGCAACTCCCAGAGTAGAACACGGCAAGGAGCAGATCAAAGAGAATAGAAGAATACTATTTTCAGGGGAAAAGAAGGATACTGTGCAAACAAAACAGAAAATGTCCATCCTTCTCACTCAACCTATAATATTTACCAGATTGTGAAGATACCTATAACTTGAGAATTAGAAAGGATAATGGAAGTCCATGGTTCCAGCTTCCCAGCACTGTGTTCAGTTCAACGTTATGTAGGCAAGTATGTATGTATGTATGTATGTATGTATGTATTTATTTGAGAGAGAGAGAGAAAGAGAATGCATGAACAAGTGGGGTAGAGGAGGCAGAGGGAAAGAGAGACAGAGAGAGAGAGAGAATCCCAAGCAGATTCCAACACAGGACTCAATCTCACGATTCTAATATCATGACCTGAGCCAAAAGCAAGAGTCAGATGCTTAACCAATTGAGCCACCCAAGTGCCCCCTGGGTACCATGATTTAAAAGAGCACTGAACAAATTTAAGGAGTGTCAGGGAAGTGATGGCATTTGAAGCCCTACTTTACAAGATTTGGTTAAAGGAACTGAAACTTACTATCTTGCAAAAAAGGAGAACTAAAGAAATGCAGGGGGCAAAAGGCCATCTCTTTAATGCAGAGGAAGGAGCATATTTACTCTATGCTGCCTAATGCTAGGGGTCACAAATATACCTACAGAATTCAGAAAGGTAACATAAGGATATGAAACTAGCCAATATTTGAAAAACAGAATGTGATAATTAATGGCACATGACAGCCACAGGATGTGGAAATCTATAGGGAGTGGAGGGCTGTGGACAACTGCTGAACTTATGCTCCATCTAAAGGAAGCAGCCCCCTACTCAGGACCATATCACTGTTGCCCTGTAAGAATGTACATACAATAATGCAATATCTTTCTTTTTCAATAAGAGCCAGAAGACCTGATTTTTATGTAAAATCTTTTGGTGTCTTCAGTGTTGGCTCATTATTTTTGAAAACACCATGTGGACCAAACAAAATACAATGTTGAAATGGAGTCTCAGTTTGAAAAATATGCTCTAGAAGGTAAAACTAGAACTAGTGGATCAAAGTTCTTAAGAGTCAAGTATTTAGTCTTCTTAACCTACATACAGTTTAATAATAAGAACTCTTCAATCATGATGCAGTAGATGCTTTGTGAGCTCATAAGCACACACTAAATAGAAGCTGATGATCATTATTAAGGAATATTGTAGAAATGAATCCTGCACTAGGTGGTCAGACTAGCTCATAATTAAAAGTCTACAGATTGAAATTTTTTTTAAAGATTTATTTATTTATTCATTCAGAGAGAGTGAAGAGAGAAGCAGAGACACAGGCAGAGGGAGAAGCAGGCTCCATGCAGGAAGCCCATGTGGGACTTGATCCTGGGTCTCCAGGATCACACCCCAGGCTGCAGGCAGCGCTAAACCGCTGGGCCACCGGGGCTGCCCCCAGATTGAAATTTTTGAAATAAGATCAGAAAATATTCTCTGAAAGAGAAGTAAAAGACAACATTTGAAGACTATATAATCTACTTTGTATTTAAACACATTGCTGAAAGAGACAGTGGAGAAAACCAACATAACACAATATTTCTAAGCATAGGCAAGAAAGACCACACTGAAGATACACATCCTGGCAATGGGATAGGATTTTAATGGACATATATCCAAATCTTTTTCTGTCTAGTTCCAAGAAGAGATGGAAGAAAAAAAGGCTTCCTGGACCTGACATGTTTTAGGATGTTTGGACTGAGGGAAATGTGGTTTTGGGGGTTAAGTGTTCTGAATTCTTGTCCTCAGTCTGTTACGAGTGAGTCATATGACCATGGACAAATAACATCCCCCACTCTCTGAACAACTTGAATGATTTGCCATCATTTCAAAATCAATATTGCTAAAATAGTACTCCCACTTTCTTTTTTCAAGCTCCCTTTCTTGATTTCCTCATGTCAAGGGAAGCAGCAAAATCTGACCTCTTCCTAGATTCCACTGCCTATCATTTGCCCACTATCACAAAGGGAGGTCTCTGAAATGATATCATGAGCAATTCAAGTTCCTGGTATAGTGGACAGGTAAGGAATTTCCACTTGAAACCAAAAACAATGAGGTGCCCAGAATAAGGAAGCAGGTCAACTGCTGAACCACAAGACTAATAAAATTATATTCTGGGCATTACAAAAACCAAATGAAATTTATTTGGATTCTGTAGTCCAGATAACTTCTAAGACAGGGCCCACCTTTTCCCATTTTTGCCTGTAGGATTTTGGACAAGGAAGAAGCTTCCATCTTTTGGTGGCAGTTATGTCCCTCACACCTCAATGTAAAGAATTATATGTCAAATCATAGGTATCTATTAAACCAATGACAACTTTAGATACATCTTTTTTTTTAAGATTTATATATTTTGGGATCCCTGGGTGGCGCAGCGGTTTGGCGCCTGCCTTTGGCCCAGGGCGCGATCCTGGAGACCCGGGATCGAATCCCACGTCGGGCTCCCGGTGCATGGAGCCTGCTTCTCCCTCTGCCTGTGTCTCTGCCTCTCTCTCTCTCTCTCTCTCTCTGTGTGACCATCATGAATAAATAAAAAAAAAAACAAATTAAAAAAAAAAAGATTTATATATTTTATGAGGGGATTGGGAGAGAGAGAATCCCAAGAAGACTCCCTGCTGAGCCCAACCCTGGGCTCCATCTTGCGACCCTGAGATCATGACCTGAGCTGAAACCAACACCCCAATGCTTAACCAACTGAGCCCCACAGGTGCCCCTTTAGATATATTCTTAAGAGGGAAAAGCTGACCCTTATTAAAAATCAGTTATGAGACTCCTAACACTTCCGATGCATGGCCTAGATACATGTAATTATTTTTTAAAGTGACTACAGAAAAATTAATTGAAGGCGATAATCGTCAATGACACCTTAGCATTTGTTTAAAAGTGGTACACATAAAATTTGTCTTCAAAATTTACTGCAAGGGCAGCCCGGGTAGCTCAGCGGTTTAGCGCTGCCTTCAGCCCACGGTGTGAATCTGGAGACCTGAGATCGAGTCCCATGTAGGGCTCCCTGCATGGAGCCTGCTTCTCCCTCTGCCAGTGTCTCTGCCTCTCTCTGTGTGTCTCTCATGAATAAATAAATAAAATCTTTAAAAAAAATATTGCAAAATTCATTTCCCTTTTAACAAAGATGCCATGAGACTAAATTGCTTAGTCTGAGAGGTTATACTATTGCTCCTAGTATGTAGGAAAGCTAAAAAACAAAAAACAAACAAACAAAAAAACCCACACAACTTTTTCAGACAATTAAGGTCACACAAACAGTTGCTAACAAGCTCTTACTACTAAAACATTCCTGCTTTTCTCAGTAGAATTGCCCAGCTACCATATACATAACTTGACTAATAACTAATTAATAATACACAATGCCTGCACTTTAACTGAGAGGCAGTGTAGCAGAGTTAACAGCCTGACCTCTGGAGCCAGGCTCCCTGGATTGAAATCCCAGCTCCACCACCCACTAGCTGGTAAGCCTCTTAACTTCTGTATAGTAACCCCCTTTATAAAATAGTAAACCTACTAATAGGGCATGGTGAGAATTAAATAACTTAATATATATAAGACAATGTCCTACACATAGTTAGCGCTGGGTAACTGTGAGTTATTATTATCTCTTGCCTCATAGAATCCATGTGTCCTGTAAATATTCACTAGGCTGCTTTCTCTGTCCCAGACACTGCACCAGGCACTGGAATATGTGGAGCATTTTAGCAGCAGGGGTTTCATTAGTGTAGGCAGTGCATTGTCAAGTACAAAAACTAAACAGTAAAGCGAAAGGAAGTGTAAGCCTCCTTCTATCTAATTACATGCACAAATAAGATAACTACACTAAGTATATTTCAGTGGGAAGTCACCCATAATCTGTTTGCAAAATTTGTTAGACAGTGACCACTCAGGTGGCTTTTGTCACATTTATGTTAAATTTGCATCTGGGTTAAATTTCTGTATTAAATGATGCTTCTAATTTGTGTTTTGGGTTAAGGCCCAGCTCCCAATGTGTAGACAGAGAGTTACGAATGAAGAGGTCATGTTATCAGAAGGTAGGGGCAGGGGGCGGGGAGAAGGGGAATGGAGTTTGGATGTGAGTGTGGTGTGCCAGTTCTCATATGTCTATAGCCCAGGCCAAAATCTGCCCTCAGTTATGCATGCACAGCTTTCATTGACGTCAGTAAGAGCTGTGCTCATGTAACAGGAGGCAGAAATTTGGCTCTTTGATTTTAATAGAATTAAATGCCAAAAGTTTTGCTGATGCAGGTTGCAAATTTAAACCCCAAAGGGTCAGGAAAATGCAACAGAACATTGCTCTGTTGGCAATCTCATCTTTTGCACAGGCCATGTAATTAAGCAAGACCCGAATTTCTCAAGCCTAACTTGGAAGTCCCTGATACTATTGTGCCTATGAGTTGTGTGTGGCCTCCCATTGCAGTAAGACCTTTAAGTATGATTCCAAGATTTTGTCTGTGGCTTCAGATAAAAGGCTAATACATAGCCCAAATTCATTGTCAGTTGCAGGATTCCATTCCCGGTCTGGATTTTAACAATGCTGAAATCAGTTGGTAGTGCCGAATAGACTCCACTCTCCACCTTAGATGATTGGAGAATTATGTAATGAAATTTGGGGACTCAGCATTCTTAGAGTATTCAGTTTACGTTTCAGTCTAATTTATGTTCAGACGTATCCATAGCTTTGTCTTAATATTTGTGTGGTTTTTAAAATTTAATTTAATTTTATGCAGTGATGTTAACAATTGGATGTCCCAGACCTGAGCATCTGGTAGTAAGTTTCTGAGTGGTAAAACATAATTCAAGAGAAATATAAAGCCAGGCAAATAACAACAACAACAAAAAAAATCCTTTAACAAGAGTGGAGATGTTTTTGGGTCCTTTGACCAGCTACTCAGAGTTCTGTTTCCTGCTTTGAGTCCAGAGAAGCAGTCTTTCTCTTGGATGGATGTATGCCTAAGTGTGTCTCACATGCTCTGAGTTTAGCTGTGGATGACCTAGCAAAGACTTCTTGATCACTTACCACTTCTCATTCCCCCCTCTTCAGGGGAAGAGATTATATGAATGGTAAATCTGGGAACAACTACAGAATATACCTAAGCTCTCTCTTTGGGATTTTCCTGCCTGTAGAGAGCATGTATTCAGCTCTGCTCCCATGCTACAGATTTTGCCCCTGAGATGGAAGGCAGCATTACCTGTAACTGAGGATGAAGTCTTATATTCAGGAGATTGATATCCATGAACCTACCATACATAAACCACATTCTCAAACACCTTCAGAAGCAAGAGAGCTGCCATATTAACATTTTAATGAAAGGGCATTGGTGAACAAGCACCAAGAAGTTACTAGCTAATGTCTGAAAATGATCAACTAAAAACTAACAGACTAAGAGTATTACTTAGAAAAGGAGAAAATAAGAATTTGAAAGTGCCTGCCTTGAAAATCAGATTGGGAGGAGAAGTGACATGGGATAGGGCAAGAGGTCACTGTCCTCACTCTCCTTCAACATTAAACTTTGTTTTGACATGATTCCACACTTGTTATATTATGGAACAGTAATATATCAGAGTAGGAAATACTTCAATAGATCTTCCCCAGTGTTTTTCAAATTGAAAATCACAATTGGTTAGCATGTCATGAAGTCAATTTGTTGGATTGTAACCAACATTTTGAAATCAATGCAGTGCAATGAAATAAATGGAATCAATCAGAGAGCATTAGGATCTGGACCATAATATAAAACATATTTTTATTGTGGATTATAATTAAAAAATGGTTGAAATCTATTCAGATTTTCCAACTTCCTATGTAACCCTCAATGAGTATTCTTAACTATATATAATACCCATTTTCTAGACCAAGCCAAGCAGTTCTAAATGAGAGTATGCATGTGAAAATGTTTGGAAACCATAAAGTTAAAACCACATTGAAGGTATTGTTTTGTTTTTTGTTTTTTGTTTTTTTTAAGGTATTGTTTTGATTACACCACCACTACCACCACCATCATCATCATCATCATAATTGGTGAAATGTCCAATCTAGCTGACCTTCAATTTGTTACAGCACTTCAACATGAAAGCAGCCATAGCACCAATCCCAGCTTAAACCCACACTCTTCTAAGAGGCTACCAATGCCATGTAGGGTGTGGGCCAGAACCCCAGATCAGTCAGGGGTGCACTGGTAGCACATTCAGACTGCATGTAAGGGTCATGGTTATGACAGATCTTGGGGTTATACAAACTAGGATCTAAATTTAGCTCTGCCACTGATGAACAATACAACTTGAGATAAATTATTTAACTTATACAAACTAGGATCTAAATTTAGGTAGCACATTCAGACTGCATGTAAGGGTCATGGTTATGACAGATCTTGGGGTTATACAAACTAGGATCTAAATTTAGCTCTGCCACTGATGAACAATACAACTTGAGATAAATTATTTAACTTCCCTGAGTTTCAGGATATCATCATGATTCTCGTCATTAAATCAATGACTTCTGTTTTATTTCTGGAAACATGCAGAAATGTTCTTCGCTGTCACTGGAGAAACCGCAGTGCCAATGAAGAGACATACATGTTGCCTGAGCTGAGAGACAGCAGGGAAAGGAGGAGAGCAAGTTTAAGCCAGCTCTGCAGCCACCTAAGCATGACCTGTGCAAGGTGCCAGTAGATCCAGACTCTATCACCCATGCCATGTAAATACCACTGTCTTCTACTAGTTTTATAGGCATTTCTCATTCTCAAGTCTCACATTTTAGTATTTCCAATCCCATGCATTTGACCCACTGGCATTGTAATTCAGGATTCGTGTTTCATGTTCAAGAGCATCCTGTGCACATCCACCCACACACTTGCCCAAAGTCTGGGGTCTGCTACATTTGACAAGTGCTGGATGTAAGGGATGGAATACCCTGGTTCATGTTCTAGTTCTGCCACTTTCTCATAGGACCCTTGCTAAATCATTTCATCTCTCTGATTGTACTTTCCTGCTTCAATGAGATCAGATGAAACCAAGCAGAAAATCAAAACTCGAAGTGTAGGGAGTAAAACTTTGGGAATATTTCCAATTCCCAAAACAGAATGATGTTAATGGAAGCAAAATACATGACCACTGTGACATTTTTATTTTAGAAATGTTTTTAGAGAGGGGCACCTTGGTGGCTAAGTGGTTGAGCATCTGCCTTTGGATCAGGTCATGATCCCGGGGTCCTGGGATTGAGTCCTGCTTCTCCCTTTACCTATGTCTCTGCCTCTCTCTGTGTGTCTCTCATGAATAAATAAATAAAATATTTTAAAAAGAAAAGTTTTAGGGGTGCCTGGGTGACTCAGTCAGTTAAGCATCTGTCTTGGGCTCAGGTCATGATCTCAGGGTCCTGGGAGCCAGCCCCGAGTCAGGCTCCATGCTCAGTGGAGAGTGTTTCTCCCTCTTCTCCTGCCCCTACTCCCCCTTCCCATTTGTGCTCTCTTTCTCTTTATCTCTCTCAAATAAATAAATAAATAAAATCTTTTTTTAAGGAATGTTTTTAACCTAATTTAAAAAATAATATTGTTTTTTGTTATGTTGATCTTCACTATTTAAAAAAAAAAAAAAAAACTTGATTTTTCCCAAGTATACTTCTTATCAATTCAAATAACTTCTTTTGACATTCTTCACCTGTCACAATCTGGTTCATTTTTTTACTTCATTTTCCATTGTTCCTCCTACTCTGTTCATCCTATGCTGAAGCTACACTCAGACTCGACTTTTCCCAAACATGTCAGACATGTTCATAACTCTGTGTTTCTGTTCATGCAAATGTCTAGCTCTCTCCCCTAACTCCACAATTGCATTCAAGCCCAGCCAAATAATCACCTTATTTGTAAATGTAGCTCCCAACTCCTCCCTCCCCAAGCAAAACTAACCTTTTGTACTTCAAGATTCCCATAGAATAAAAACTTCCAGATTATTTAGTTCCTCTAGGATTTCTCATAATTGGATTGCTAATCATACTTTAGAACTTTTGCTTTAGAAATTCACCAGCTTCCTTTCCAATTGGATTCTGACTCCTTGGCCACAGTAGCCAAGGCCCATGTGGACTCCAGCAGAGGACAGTAGCTGGGCATCACCTCTTCCAGGAGTCTTCACCTTGGCAATGAAGTAGACTTGAGGGCCAGATATGGATATTTTGAAGCTGTTGGCTTTCTGAATGCTGCTGGAGTATGTTTTCAATGACATACTGCCCCTGAGTGGCTCAGTTAGTTAAGCGTCTGCCTTTGGCTCAGGTCATGTTCCCAGCATCCTGGGATCAAGCCCTGCATAGGGCTCCCTGTTCAGTGGGGAGTCTGCTTGTCCCTTTTCCTCTGCCTCTCATGCTGGTGCTCTCTCAATCTCTCTCTCTCTCTCTCTCTCTTTTTTTTTTCTCTCTCTCTCTCTCAAATAAATAAATAAAATCTTTTAAAAACAAAACAAAAACAGAGATACATATTAGGTTATGCTTATAGCATGGACTTTGATCAAGATGGCCTTGACCAGAAAACCTAGACACTTAATATTGAGGGCCATGTTTTTAGAATTGCTCATTTGCTTATTCTCAGTGATTCTCTACCTCAATAGTTTCTAAGGCATGTCTTTAAATGGTTGATACCAAATTATCTGGAGTGAGGGGTAGATTTTTTAGATCTCTCCTTAGGATTTGTGAAAGGTCTTTTGGCCATTTCTTCCTGGTCTTTTATCCCATCCCTTTTCATCTTCTCTAGACTTGATTCCACTTCAAGTATTACTTCTTTCTTCAATGTATTCTCCTCATACCTCATATTAGCCCCTTTTCCTTTACCCATAAACATGATCAAGCCATCTAAAGTCTCTTTCTTCAAAAGCCCTCAATGGTTCTCAAAGTACACTTTCCTTATCCTGACATGCATGGCCAACTACAACCTAGTACCAATGTGTCTTTCCACTCTCTTCTCTCACTGCTGCTATCCCTACACATAAAGATACCCAAATGGACTGTTTACTTATTTCAAACCATACTCCATGCTAAGAACTTCCCTTGTAGTATATATCCCATTCTACCTTGTACTGTAGATATGTCTATACCTAAGTATTCCTACTAGATTATACATTCCTTGGGGGCAAGGACTACCTGCTATTAAATCTCAGTGACCTTCACACATATTACCAGGGTATACATGCATTCTTTCATTTAAAAAATATTTCTTGAATCTATATCTACTATAAGCCAGGCATTAAGATTATATCAAAGAGCAATCGATTTTTGCTTTTGTTTCCTTTGTCTCAGGAGACCTATCCAGAAAGAATTTGCTATGGCTGATGTTAAAGACATCACTGCCTAATTCTCCTCTAGGATTTTTATGGCTTCAGGTCTCACATGTAGGTCTTCAGTCCACTTTGAATTTATTTTTGTGTATGGTATAAGAAAGTGGTCCAGTTTTGGGGTGTCTGGGTAGCTCAGTTAGGCATCCAACTCTTGGTTTTGGCTCTGGTCATGATCTCACGGTTGTGGGATCGAGCTCTATGTCAGCCTCCATGCTCAGCATAGAGTCTACTTGAGATTCTCTGCTTCTCCCTCTGCCCCTCCCCTAACTTGCCCTCTCTCTCACATTCTCTCTCTAAAAATAAATAAATACAATTAAAAAAAATAAAGTGGTCCAGTTTCATTCCTTTGTATGTTGCCACCCAGATTTCCCAACATCATTTGTTGAAGAGATTGTCTTTTTCCCATTGGATATTCTTTCCTATTTTGTCAAAGATTAACTAACCATATAGTTATGGGTTCATTTTTAGGTTTTCTATTCTGTTCTATTGATCTGTGTGTCTATTTTCCTGCCAGTAACAAACTGTTTCAATCACTACTGCTTTGTATTGTAACTTGAAGTCCAGAAATGTTTTGCTTTGCCTTCAAGTTTGCTTTGGTTCTTTGGGGTCTTTTGTGGTTCCACACAAATTTTAGAATTGTTTGTTCTAGCTTTGTGAAAAATGCTGTAGGTATTCTGATAGGGATTTATTAAATGTGTAATTGCTTAGGTAGTGTAGACTTTTTAATAGTATTTGTTCTTCCAATCCATGAGCATTGTCTATTTCTCTTAAGATTTTTTATTTGATTTATTTGTTTGAAAGAGAGAGAGAGAGAAGAGAGACAGAGAGAGCAGGGGGAGGGACAGAAGAAGGAAAGAATCTCAAGCAGACTCCACACTGAGCATGGAGATCTCATGATCCTGAGATCACTACCTGAGCCAAAATCAAAAGTCAGATGCTTAACCAACTGAGCCACCCAGGAACCCCTGTCTTTCTATTTCTTTGTGTTATCTTCAATTTCTTTCATTATTTTTTATAGTTTTCAAAGTACAGGTCTTTCACTTCTTTGGTTAGGTTCATTCCTTAGTACCTTATTGACAAAATAAAAAGTTTCTGCACAGCAAAGGAAAAGACACAGATGGCCAACAGATATATGAAAAGACTGGTCAATACCACTGATCATCAGGGAAATACAAATGAAAACGTCAATGAAATATCACCTCCCATCTGTCAAAATGGCTAAAACAAACAACACAGGAAAGAACAGGTGGTTGGTGAGGATGTGAAGAAAGGGGAATTCTCTTGCACTGTTTGTAGGAATGTATATTGGTGCAGCTGAAAAACGATATGGAGTTTTCTCAAAAAGTTAAAAATAGAACTATCCTACAAACCAGCAATCACACTACTAGGTATTTACCCAACAAATACAGAAATACTAATTCAAATACATGCACCCTGATATTTATAGTAGCATTATCTATGTTAACCAAATTATGGAAACAGCCCCAGTGTCCATCAAGTGATAAGTGGATAAATGGATAAAAGGAAGATGTGGTATATATATATATATATATATATATATATATATATATATATACACAATGTAATATTACTCAGCCATAAAAAATGAAATCTTGCTATTTGCAATGACATGGATGGAGCTAGAAAGTATTATGCTAAGTGAAATAAGTCAGAGAAAGACAAATACCATATGATTTCACTCATATGTAGAGTTTAAGAAACAAAACAAATGTGCAAGGAGGAAAAAAAAGACATAAAAGGCACACCAAGAAACAGATTTTTTTCTTTTTGAAAGAGAGAGAGCACACATTAGCATGAGTGAGGGAAGGGGCAGAGGAGAAGAGAGAGGGAAAGAACCTCAAGCAGACTCTGTGCTGAGCACAGAACCCAATGTGGGGTTCGATATCACAAACCCAAGATTATGAACTGAGCGTCTGCTCAACTAACTGAGCCACATAGGCACCCCGAAATAGATTCTTTTTTTTAAGATTTTTTTTTAATTTTTATTTATTTATGATAGTCACAGAGAGAGAGAGAGAGAGAGAGGCAGAGTCACAGGCAGAGGGAGAAGCAGGCTCCATGCACCGGGAGCCCGACGTGGGACTCGATCCCGGGTCTCCAGGATCGCGCCCTGGGCCAAAGGCACGCGCCAAACCGCTGCGCCACCCAGGGATCCCCCGAAATAGATTCTTAACTATAGAAAACAAACTGATGGTTACCAGAGAAGTGGTGGGTGGGGGGATGGGTGAAACAGAAGATGAGGATTAAGGAGTGCACCTGTCATGATGAGCACTGGCTATTGTGGAGAAATGTTGAATCACAATATTGTATGCCTGAAACAAATATTACACTGTACGTTAACTGGAAATTAAATAAAAACTTAAAGATTATATCAACGACCAAATTAGACAAAAATCTCTGTTCTCATGGAACTTGTATTTATGTATCACAGTGGGCAGAGACAGATAATAAACAATACATATGTTTAGATGTCAGAGGCAGTACATTCTTTGAAGAAAAGTGTGGTAAAAAAAATTATTTTTTTCAAATTTGAATATAGTTGACACACAATGTCACATTAGTTTCAGATGTACAACATAGTGACTCAACAAGCTTATATGTTTTGCTATGTTCACCATAAGGTAACTACCATCTGTCACCATACAATGCTATTATAATTGACTATATTCCTTATACTGTACCTTTCATCCCTGTGACTTACTTATTCCATGGTTGGAAGCCTGTATAATTACAGGAAAACACTTCCCTGGGAAGGTGACACATAACAAGAAACTGAAGGAGCTAGGAGAGTGAACCGTGTGGCTTCTAGACACAGGGAAGAGCAAGTGCAAAGATCTGAAAATAATACACCTGGAGAGTTTCAGAAGTAGCAAGGAGGCCAGCATGGCTGGAATGGAGTGAGACAGAAGAAAAGACATGAGGCCAGAGAGATAAAGAGGAGACATGTCATCTAGAGCCTCATAAGCCATTATAAGGACCTTGGAGTGTAATAGAAGTGAGTGAAGGGTTTTCAGCAGATGACTGTTGTAATCTTTTATTTTAATAAGGTCATTCCAGCCACCCTGCTGAACTGAGATTGTGGTGACAAAGGACCAAAGCGAGGAGTCCAGTTAGAAGGCAATACAACTGTCTACGTGAGAGCAAGCTGTGATGCAGATGAGGGAGGTAGAAGTGGAGGTGGGCCAATTCTGGAGGTAGGTAGAACCAATAGGACATACTGAGAGGTTAAATTCAGTATGTGAAAGAAAGTGAGCCGGCTCCAGTGTTTGAACCTGAGCAACTGCAAGAGTGGAGTTGCCACTTGCTGAGAGGTAGGTTAAGATTTTGTGCCATTTACTGAGAACTAGGTTTAGAGGTCTGGAAGCCCTCACCTTAGCAGTTCTTATGGACCAGCTGCAGCCCACAACATCCATCCAGTTTCTGCTCATGGCCTCTGGCAAGTTTCTTCCCTACTGCCAGACTTTGTGTTCCTGGAACAGCTACAAGCCCTTCAAAGAGCTCTGAATCTCAGCTAGGGAGTAGGTTTCTGCATTTGCTACTTGTTTATCCCTTAGAGTCCTGTTTTACTCCTTCTCTAACCCACTTTTTACTAGTGCATAAAACAATACATTAATACAAACTAATTCTTTGTACGTTTTTTTTTTTATTATTATATTCAAATCACCAGTGTGGTTTCTGATTGAGTCTTGACTGATACAGTCAGGGAGAGGAAAAGGAACCAGCAAAGGAGCAGTCAATAAAGGACTCAGGGGCAGATGAGCAGGGCCTGGAATCCAAGTGAAGAAAACACTGTAAGAAAGTAGGAATGATTCGGTATGTCAAATGGTACTGATTATCATGTAAGGAGGATGGTGAATTGACTATGGGACTCAACAACATGGAGGACATTTGGTAATGTTGAAAATAGTATATATAAGTTTTACCTGCCCACACTCTGCACCACCACCCCATTCATGGTACCACTGCCCTGATTTTCCTCAGGAAGTTGTCCATTCTCCTCTCTTGTTACATATGGTTTGAGTAGGCTTGACTTCAGAGCTAGGCACTCCATCTAAGCCTGCTCAGAGTACTGAAACCCTTGGTTATGGTGACTGGTTCAGGGATAAATATGTGACCCAAGTTGAGATTTATACTCAAGACACACCAAGACCTTAGCTTCCAGGAATAGGCATCTTTTTCCCACTGGACATGAAGCTGAAAAGACAGACTATAAATCCAGAGATGCTGGTAGTCATCTTGCCACACAAACCATATAGCCTACTGGAAAATGGGGCCAATATAGAGAAAACAGAACCAAAAAAAAAACCAATTCTCATGCCATTCATGTAAACCCTTGAATCTTGTTAGCCTGAAACTACCCCTGGGCTTTTTAGTTCCATGAAGTGATAAACTTTTTTTCTGTTCATGACAACTGGATTTTTCTTCACTTAACAACCAAAAGAGTCATGAGGAAACTAATAACATTTAATCAGTGACTATAGGATAGAAAACAACTGATGAGTGAAGGGACTTACCCAAAGTCTCTGTGGCCAAACTGAATCTATACACCAGGTCTTTTCATTCTAAACAGAAGTTCTTTCCATTATATCAAACTCCCCTGTAATAAATGCAGTGTCACTCATGACTGCCATTATTCAGCTTCAAGAAGAAAAGGATATGGACTAGTAGATTTCCATATGATTGAAAGACTTTTCTAAATTGTGTTGAATGGCAGTTCTTTTTCCCCTATGGCATGAGAATTTGTTATAGTGAAGAAAGGAGAATTTCAAGTTTCAAAGTAGTGAGGCATTTTGACCAAGGGAACTAGTAAAAACTCTTTATGTTGAAATTAATGGGAAATATGCAGAAATCCATCCTTTAAAAAAAAAAAGAAATCTATCATTTTATGAATATTCGTTCTTGTCCAGGGTCAGAGCAATATAAATCACAGCCTCAATTTTTCCTTTACCCCCAGATGCTATAACTGATTAGCTCCCATCATTAACTCAGCTGCAGATAATCCTCTAATTTGACAACTGGTCTCCCTCAGCAATATGTAGCAGAGGAAGTCAACTTCCTCAGCAAGTCACAAATGTGTGTTAAACCATTGTTTGTCTTCTGGAAACCTTGCCTTGACCACAGTAGGAGATATCCCTGGTTAGTTATAAATTTAGATAGATGCCTGTTAGGTGGACAGATGACTGGACAGATGTCCCAAAGCTGTCATGTGACCCTGTCCCTTAGCTGTGTCTGAGCCCCAGGTGTGGGAGGATGACATGATGGCCCTATTGCTGAAAAGGTGCTTTGTCTGTGTCTGTGTCTGTGTGTTTTAAAATCTCAGAGCTTAAATCAACCAATGAAATATTCATGGGGATCTAAAGTAGTGGGCAAGCTAACGGCTTTCTTATGGGAATATCAATATTCTTGGAGCCAGTCTTAATCCAATATTCAGAAAGCTTCTCTTCCCCCTTCGTCACTTGGGCTCAGACTTATTTTCAGAAAGCCTTTACCCTTTCACAATCCTGCTGCACTAACAGGATGAGTGGTGGTGGGTGGGCCAAGGGGCAGAGGGAGATAACATGAAGAAGGCACTGTGGGGTGTAGGTGCAGGTGGAGAACAAGGAAGAGTGCTCTCCCACACGCAATCACAGGTATGTCCAGGAGGGACATTTAGTGTGGCTTCCCTGGGGAGCTGGAGAATGTGTGCATAGTCGGGTGACTGGCTTTAGTGTTTTCGTCTGGCCTATGATTCCAGGTGTGTACGTAGGATTTTCCTTCCTGGCGAGAGCCAGAGGGAGGGGTAGAGAGAGAGAGGAGGAGGAGGTCCTAACCAGTGTCATGGAAGGAAATTACTGCTGGAGAAAGAAAATATTTTCCTTCATCCATTCTCTGTCACATGTGGGTGCCCCTCCTGAATGTAGAAGGAGGTACAGGATGAGCTATGAGGATAGACCTTGCCCAGCAGACAGCTCGTGTGCCACACAATGACTCGTGCCTGTCTCCTTCTCCACCTGGCCCTTCAGGCCTGCCCACCTCCACTCCCCAGCAACCACATGGCTGCCCTTAAGGTGGGGTGGAATTCTACATTCTCCTTTTCCCTTCTTAGCCTCTCAGTTCAGACTGCCAAGAAAGGGGCCAGTTAGGATGGTGGTTTCCTGATGTGGGTACCTGTCCCTCAAGACTGGAATAAAGCCTGCCAACTCATTCCAGGTCTGCCCGCCCAAAAACCATGGAGCAGCCTTCTCCCTGGGCTGGTCTGTGTTACTGAGAGTTATCCAGCACTGCCCTTTCAGGTGCCCCAGTTGCTGGGGAGGCAGAGAGACTTCTTGGAGACTAGTGCCCAGAGCAGTACTGCCAAGCCAAGCTGGGAACTGAGGAGGCCCAGTTACGGGCATGGTAGAGAGAGGTAGTGGGAGTAGGAGGACTGTCAGGGGAGAAGGCTACTCCCTCCACACACACCCTTCCTCCCACCAGCTGGCTTCTCTCCAGCAAGAGTAAGTGAGCAGCAGTGTTCCACATTAGGCCTCAAAGGTTGTCAGTCAGCTGGAAACCCTATCCTGTGGCCAGTGAAAGGTAGAGAAGGGCCCCTAGCTACAAGCACTTCCCTGTGTATTTCTCTTCTGAAGGCTAATTCTTCAAATCCAAGCTTGAGAAAATAAATTTGTTTAGACTTTCTTTGCTTTAAGGGTGATGCACTGTAAACTTGAGGAATAAAGCAATAGGAGTCAATTTTACAAATCAAGTCACTGTATTTTATCTTGTATGCAGAGGTTTCTTGATCACAATGCCTGGAAAAGGGAAACTTCTAGATGCAGTGCAGAAAGCAAGGTACTTGGATTCTTTCTAGAGAAGCCTGAGCCTTATGTGGTACTAAATAACACAGGTTGACCAGCAATAAAAAGAAAAGTATAAGGAATGGAGAAGCCATAAGAGGATACGCCCTTATTCATGACATTTCTATGAGTCATTCCACTCTACAATTACCCAGCAAATACCTACAGGATTCCCCAAGGGTCCTCATAGCCTGCTAACCTTGCACGATACCACCTTCTCTCTAACACTTCTTCCTGCCTGGCAAAAGCTAACTCAGAGGGTGCTGTTTATTAGGTACATCTACTTGTTAGTCTGGTATGCACAGACTAAGCTATGTGATTGTCTCACAAGGGTAAAGGTCAAAGCATCACTACTTCCCTTTTTTTTAAATGATTCTGCTGAGTTCTTATGAGCTGCTTGCTTCCACCAACCATTCACCAGAACATTCACAAGAAAAAGCCAAAAGCCCAAACCAGACCAAAGAGTTGGTTTAAAATGCTGTTCCTCTATGATCTCCCAGAATATGGCTCTATGCTTTCATTTACTTGCTGTGTGACCTTGGAGAAATTACTTTGCCTCTCCATGCCTTAGCTTCCTCATCTTCAAAGTAGATGTGATAAGAGTACCTACCCCATGGGTTGCTATGATAATTTAATGATAATGTAAAGGTTTCTAGAACACATAGTATGTGCTGAAGGTGTGTTAGCAGGGCACCTGACTGGCTCAGTGGTTGAGCATCTGCCTTTAGTTCAAGTCATGATCCTGGGGTCCTAGGATCAAGACTTCTCCCTCTGCCTGTATTTCTGCCTCTTTCTCTGTGTCTCTCATGAATAAATAAATGAAATCTTTTTTTTCAAATGTATGTTAGCTAACATTATTACTATAATAATTACTGATGCCCCCTAAATGTTTGTTGAGTAGAATTCTTGTCAAATTCCTGGGGAGAAAATGTTCTCATTGGTTGATTAATGTGGAGACACTGAAGTAGCCGATCTACTCTCAAACCCTTATGTTACTTATACCCCATTTCCATCCAACTTGATTTAACTGCACCAAATGGATAGCAAAGTTTAACTCCTATGATATAAATAGGTGACTGTGATATTTGGGTACCTGGATGGCTCAGTCAATTAAGCATCCAACTCTTGATCTTAGCTTAGGTCTTGATCTCAGGGTTTTGAATTTGAGCCCTGTACTAGGTACCACACTGGGCAAGAAGCCTACTTTAAAAAAAAAAAAAAAATCTACAAATGGATGGAGAAGCTTCGCTAGGGATGCAACAGGACTGCCCCCTATCTTTGAACACAGGATTGACAGACGAGCATGGGGAAGCCTGGCCAAATCTTGCTGGCTACTCTATCCTACCAAACGAATTGCTGAAGAATATTGTGGCATAATACAGATAGCTTAAATAAGGTCCCTGTACACACATTCTCAAGCTGAGGTCAACACATTCTAATGGAGGTAAAAACAAATCCACTATCCACTATCTGAATCTACATCTGGCATTTGGTGTGATACAAATAACACCATTAGGCTATGATCATTGCTGTGTAATGATTCTGCTGAACATTTTATGTTCTTTCATTTAATGCAATAATATCCCTATTAGTAAATAGATTCTACTTTTCTCCTCATTTTCCTGATGAGGCAACTGAAACTCAGAGAGGTTAAGTAACATGCCCAATAACACAAAGCTAAGTGGCAGAGCCAGGAACCAAATCAAAGTTTGCCTGACTCCTTAACCTGGGATCTTAACTATTGGCCTTTACTTCTACTTACATTCAGGCCATTTTTAAAAGGAATCTATTATTTCAGAATTGTCCATTGGAATAGTCTTTGAAATCAATATGGATCCTTAACAAAGGTTTCTTTGTTAAGATTCTTAACAATCTTCTTCTTGTTAAAAATTAAGTGCCTTTGATGGTGCATGCTCTGCAGTCTGGCATGTCCTTCTTCCTTTATAGTCTTTACAACAGCAGAACCCACAAAGAATATTTGGCCATAGATCCCAGCTAAGGCTAGCACGCCAGCCAGCAGCTAGCATGCTGCATGAGGCACTGCCTATATGCTGTAACAAATACATACTTAATCAGCATAATTGTCCTATGTCTTTAAGAGCAGATAACTGGGCTGGCAATCTGTCAAAAGTTTGAATTTTGTATTGTTCATACTGTCTACACCTTTATTTCAGGCATAGGTCAATCTGGAAATCCTTATAGTAGTTTTGTTTTCTTTTTTTTCTTTAAAAATAACTTTGCAAGTCTAAGCCAGTGTACTTTATTTTAATGAAAGAGAAGAATACACATAATGGAGTATATGCATATAGTAAGAGTTAAATAGCCTTACACATAACTTTTTTTAGGTATGTATGTTTGTAATGAATCATGATATAAAATGAATTTCTTACTATAGACCACAAATTAAAGTGCTTGAAAGCCAGGATTTTAAAATTTTAGAATCACATTTCTAACTCTTTGCACCCCAAAGGGAAGCACTAGCATGCCTCAAGGTTATGAAAAGGAAGTACAACAGAGGACATGGTTGTGGAGGCATAGGTTTTGGTGATAGAAATAAAGGAATCAAAAACTGTCTTTCTCTTGTAGAACTGATTTATCTTCTTGAGAGCAGCTGAGGGACTGAGAAAGCTTCACCCTGGAGCTGCCTATGAAGGGCTAAACAAGATAAGGATAGCATCCAGGGGAAAGAAAACATGGAGATTACTTAAGGATGACCATGACCCATGTAAAAGTTCTTGTCAAAGCATTTGGAGGGTTTTGAGGTTCCTAGTGCCTCAGCAACAAAGCTGAGAGCACCTGACTACAGCTTTCCCCAGGCAAATATCCAAGGACTCAAAGAGGAGCACAGACCATTGGTTCCACACTGGTTTCACATCAGAATTTTTTCAAAAAGATACATTCCAGAACTTCCACCTTCTCATACAGTATAACCTCCAAGGAACGACCCAGAAACCTGTCATTATTAAAATCTTCCCAGGTGATGCAGATACAATCATCTTAGCCAACATTTCCAAAGTGACAACTGGGCCAAGAGACCAACTGGAATAAAAGTCCACTTGAAGTTAGGGTTCAGTGACCTTGCTAGCTTTGTTCCCAGTGTACCCATGGTAAACAATTTCAAACAATCATACTGTTAGGAGTTATTGATAGAATTAAGGGACAGGTCAACCCTCAAATGGGAGACTACCTAGAGTCTCACTTAGGCCCATATGTGTGGGAGCACTAGCTCACTGATTATGAATACATAAGAATAGTACCCTGTCTATAGCTCTGCTTCCAGGTGGTATGAAGATACATAAGGCTCCAGGCACCAGTCACCTGTTCTGACCAGTACAGAGCTCTTGGATCCTACACATTAGTTCTGGCAATCTTTAAGGGTGCTTTTTATTTCTTGGAGTTCTTTGTCCCAGGCATATGTTGTTCAACAGGAATTACCGGAAGTCAGTGCAAGGAATAGGGCTAAGGATTAAGACTTCATTGTAGGGGAACACTTCTTTGTCTTTCTTCTAAACAAAATGTCTAAAAGTCCCTATTATTAAGGTCACAAGGAAGATGAACTCCTTCGAAAGGCTAGTGTTCAGGTAATCCTAAAAGGCATGCATCTCAAGCTTGGATGAGAAATAGAATTTCCTAGTGGAGTTGCAGTCTTCTCAAGGTAGAAGAGTATTTCTTTTCCCATCTGTTAAGTGCTATATGCCTGGGAAGTCTGAAAATGGAGAGGACAGGAGACAGGCCTCCTTCCAGAATAGTAACACAGATGCCCATTCTGGCTAGCCTGGGCACAGAAGCCACATAGTGCCAGTAAAATGTCCCTACATTGGCATCCAGAACACACAGGGCTTTTCCACTAAAAACAATCATTGAAATTCATCAGAACCACCACGTTTCTGATTTCCAGTTGTCATCTTCCATACCTAACTGGCTGTGTTGGTTTCTCACTTAACGTTGCCATTGGAATGGAAATTTCTGATACTTCACTACCATAGGTATAAGTGACAACCATTTCCACCTCGATATCCACCCCAAATGCCACTTTTTAGACTTCCTCAGACAAAGGTGATAGCCTCCTCCATGCTCTCTTCCTACTGACCTAACCCACCCAAACTCCATCTTTATCATGTCCCATCAGAATAAAGCATACTACCTAGAAGCAAGGCCGCCATCTGTTTACCTTATGGGGGGATTTGAGTACTCTTGAATGCTCAGAACCACAAATATGGCAGAAAACAAATGACATTCAGTAAACAAACACTAGGAATTCCCTGTGTGCTGGGCAGTGTTACAGGTATTGGGACACAGGGAACTAGATAGACAAGATCCCTACTCACAATGAATGTATAATCTAAACACTAAATACAATGCTTGTGAATATTTTTTAACCATGTTTTACACCACTAGAGGATCCAGATGTTGGTATGATTGAGACAGAAACCTTAATTAAGAATGTGTTTTCAATATTTTTCCTTTAACTCTTTTAAAAGGATGTTAGCAAAAAAATAATAAATACATAAATACATAAAAGGATGTTAGCCTGGTCATCAGAAAAGACACTAAGTGGGATGAGAAATGATCAAAGCTTTATAAAATAGGCTTTTCTCCAAAACTCACAAAAGCCTTTTAAAGTCATAGCACCAAATAACTACAGTAACTCAGAAAATCCAATACCTTAACAATATTGAAAAATTGCATTCCCTGAGGCCCAGTAATTTCTCTTGATTTCTGTTTCCCATTGCCACTATATGTACCAGTTAAGTCTCACAACAGAGATAATTCAGCTGCTTCTCTTTTAACATTTTACCACCTCAGTTTTTCAGACTTTCAAAATGAAGTGGACAAATGGCCATGACTCTTTTTCTCCTCTTTAAACCATTTCCCTCTTCCATCCTCCAAAAAACAAAGTGAAAGAGCAAACTAAAATTACTAATCTCTCTTAAAAGGAATGTAAGATGCTGGATTATTTTTTTGGCCCAGCCAAGATATTGCCATATGACCTTTTTCAATCATTTAACTTGTCTGGTGAGATTTTCAGAAAGTAAATATGTCTGGCAATTTTTTCCACAGTTCCCATCCTGGAAGATCCATAATGACAGGAACTTCACTAGCCAAGGCTATTCCTGGGTATCAGGAGGATAAAGTAACAGTACACAGGGTTCTTGCTGCTTACTGAAAGCAGTAACCATTTCTCCCCAGTGTAGACCTTCCTCCTGTAAAGATGCACTGAGGCCAGTAACAACTGATGCTGGGCCAAGAGTGGAGAATCTAGGCTTTTTATTTTCAGTAACACTCCATTAAAAACTCCTCACCTATACTAGGCTTTTGGTTATTTGTGAGCCAAGTCATACCCACACATACACACACATGTAATCATTCATTCATTCAACAAATATTTATTGAGCACCTACTCTGTGCCAGCCAGAGTTAATGACAATGTAGCTTTCTCACCATGGGAAGCCTATGCACATGTTTTAGATGAACCACGTGCCCCAGGAACAGTTTTATGGCATAGTATACATGTACTATGTTTAGTATGTAAATTTATTCTGTTTTATTTTTCAATATGGAAAATTCAGAAAAGTAGAAGAAAAAGAAACTTCTCTTTAAACCAAAGATGACTACCACATTTACATTTATTTTCTTCCCCTTTTTTGTGTGTTTAGTTCGCACTGTAGTTGTTTGACCTAGATGTGTTCATACTGCACATATAATTTTCTAACTTGCTTGTTTTTCCCACTTAACAATACAACATATGACTTCCAAATGTAAAATCCTGGGACTTGGAAGAGGATTTTGAGGAGGTGGTGGAGTGGGAAGTACCAGGAATCTGTCTCTTGTCCTAGACAATAATTGCATTAGCAGAATCTGTCTGATATAAATATTTTGGAACTTTGGAGTCTATTGAAGGCTTACAACTTACAGCAGAAGGCTTGGATAGTAAATTATGGTGAATTCTGGTCACCTTTAGCTGGTCACAGTTAGTTGCACTATCCATTCCCTACTCCTAGCTCCACAGCAACAGTCATGCATGTGTTTCTGGAGAAATCTGCATACAGCTTACAGAAGCCAGGATGGGCAATAAGGACTCTGTCCTCCTAATATCAGGAATCTGTGCTCTCACCACTGGTTGCTCCTTCTAATCACTGAGATGTAGATGAAGATATGGGTAGCAAAAAAAAAAAAATGATATGGGTAGCTATCCTTATGTAGCAAACCCCTCCCCTCTAGCTGAAATGATTTCTAGGAGATTTAAAAGGTTGATGCTTTATCTCCCTCTTCCTTTTTCTCTTTTTCACCATTCAGGAGACAGACATTAAGGACTAGAATATTCAAAAGCAACTGAATATACAGAGAAAATTACAAAGTGACCATGCACACCCAGGGAAAGGTGCAGGCTCAGGAAAGACCTGAGATGACCCTAAGTTTACACCTCAGAATTATCCTTGGCACAGAAATAGTGTAAGGCTTGAAAGAAAGAAAGAAAGAAAGAAAGAAAGAAAGAAAGAAAGAAAGAAAGAAAGAAAGAAAAAAGGGCAGGCAGCCTGGGTGGCTCAGCAGTTTAGCACTGCCTTCAGCCCAGGGTGTGATCCTGGAGACCCAGGATCGAGTCCCCACATCGGGCTCCCTGCATGGAGCCTGCTTTTCCCTCTGCCTGTGTCTCTGCTTCTCTCTGTGTGTGTCTCATGAATAAATAAATAAAATCTTTTTAAAAAGGCAATGAACAAAACCAAAAATAAAAAACTGCAAACCTTATGAAAGGAAGAGAATATGATCTCCAGAGTTAACATGATAAGATTCAAATGTCCAGTTTTCAACAACAAAATTACAAGACATACAAAGATATAGAAAAGAATAGCCTATTCACACTTGACAGGATGAGCACCGGGTGTTATGCTATATGTTGGCAAATCGAACTCAAATAAAAAACATACAAGAAAATAATAATAATAAATTAAAAATTAAAAAAAAGAATAGCCCACTCAAAGAAAAAATTAATCAACAGAAAGTATCCCTGAAAAACATTTTGGCAAATTTATTAGATAAAGACTCTAAAACAACTGTCTTAAAGAAGCTCAAAGAACTAAAGGATAATGTGGAGGAAGTAAAAAAAAGATGGTGCGTGGGCAAAATAGAAATATCAATAAAGAGATAGAAAGACTAAAAAGAAGCTAAAAAGTAATTCTGAAGCTAAAAAGCATAACTAAAATTAGAAATTCACCAGAGGAATTTAAAGCAGCTTTGAGCATCCAGAATAAAGAATCAGTGCAGCTGAAGATAGGACAGTGGAAATCATTGAGTCTGAGGAACAAAATGAAAAAGGATTAAAGAAAAATAAACAGAGCTTAAGGAACCTGTAGGACACCATCAAATGAATCAGCATATGCATTGTGGGAACTCCAGAAGAAGAAGAGAGAGAGAAAGAAACAGAGAGAATATATGATGAAATAATGGCTGAAAATTTCCCAAATTTGATGAAAGACATGAATATAAAAATCAAAGTTCAACAAACCCAAGGAGGATGAACTCAGAGACACACAAGAAGACACTTTATAATAAAACTTACAAAATACAATGACAAAGAGAATCTTGAAATCAGCAAAAGAAGTGACATATCACATACAAGGGATCCTTAATAATGATTATCATCTGATGTCTCTCAGGAACCTTGGAGGCCAGAAGGAGCCAAAAAAGAAAAAAAAAAAGTCAACCAAGAATCCTATGTCCAGCAAAACTGTCCTTCAAAAGTGAAGGAGAAATTAAGACATCCTCAAATAAGTAGTACAAAGCTTAAAACACAAAGTAGTAAAATCAATTATATCTATACAAATCAGTCAAGGGATTCACATAATAAAAAGATATAAAGTGTAACATCATATACATAAAATGTGAGGGATATTAAAATTTAAGGCTTTTAGAATGGATTTAAACTTAAGTGACCATCAACTTAATATAGACTTCTATATGCATGATATATAAAAACCTAATAGTAACCATAAACCAAAAACCTGTAATAGATACACAAAAAAATAAATAAATAAAAAGAATCAAGCATATAAATAAATAAATAAAGCCATGAAACCACAAAAGAAGAGAACAAAAGAAGAGGAAAAAAACAGAGAAGAACAACCATAAAACAAGTAACAAAATGGCAATAATACATACCTGTCAATAATTACTTTGAATGTAAATGAAATAAATGCCCCAATCAAAAAACATAAAGTAACCGAATGAATTAAAAAGCAGGACCCAACTATCTGCTGCCCATAGAGATCCACTTCAGACATAAAGACACATATGGATTGAAAGTGAAGAGATGGAAAAACTTGTACCTTGTAAATGGAAGTAAAAAGAAAGCTGTGGTAGCAGTATTTATATCAGACAAAACAGACCTTAAAACAAAGATGGCAACAAGAGAGAAAGAAAGTACAAAATGATAAAGGACACAATCAACAATAGAATATAACAAATTCTAAATATTCATGCACCCAACCTGGGATCTCCTAAATACATAAAGCAACTATTAGCAGACATAAAGGAAGAAATTGACAGTAAAACAATAATAGTAGAGGACTTTAACACCCCACTTACATCAATGGATAGATAATCCAGGCAGAAAATCAACAAAGAAATAGTGCTTCTGAATGACACATTGAACCAGATGGACCTAACAGATATATTCAGAACATTCCATCCCAAAATAGCAAAATACACATTCTTTTCAAGTGCACAGGGAACATTCTCCAGAATAGATCCCATGTTAGGCCAAAAAACAATTCTCAATAAATTCAAAAAAGATTGAAATCGTATCAGCATCTTTTCTGACCACAACAATATGAAACTAGAAATCAACAAAAAAAAAAAAAAAACCAGAAAGAACACAAATACAGGGAGGCTAAATAACATGGTACTAAGCAATGAAGGGGTCAACCAAGAAATCAAAGAGGAAGTAAAAGAAAATATGAAGATAAATGAAAATGAAACAGAATGGTCCAAAATCTTTGAGATAAGCAAAAGCTATTGTAAGGGAGGATTATAACAATATAATAAAAGAAGCAAGAAAAATCTCAAATAAACAACCTAATCTTCACATAAAAGACCTAGAAAAAAAGAACAAAGAAAGGAAGGATATAATAGGAAGGATTCTATCAGTAGAAGTATAATAGAAGTATAATAGAAGGATTCTACCAGTAGAAGGAAGGATATAATAAAGATCAGAGCAGAAATAAATTAAGAGAATAAAAACAACAGAAGATATCAATGAAACCAGGATATGATTCTTTGACAAGATAAAACTGATAAATCTTTAGCCAAATTATCAAGAAGAAAAATGAGAAGATTCAAATAAATAAATCAGAAAGGAAAGAAGAGAAATAACTGACATCACAGAAATGCGAAGGATTATAAAAAATACTATGAAAGCTTATATGCCAACAAAGTGGACAAACTATAAGAAACAGATAAATCCCTAGAATCATATAACCTCCAAATCAAACCAAAAAGAAATAGAAAATTTGAACAGACCAATTACTCACAATTAGTAATAAAAAATTTTACAAAAACTACCAAATCACTAAACAGAAAAATCCCAACAAAACAAAAGTCCAGGACCAGATGGCTTCACAGGTGAATTCTACTAACTATTTATTTTTCAGAGACAGAGAGAGCAGGAAGAGGGGCAAAAGGAGAGAGCATCTTAAGCAGGCTCCACACTCAGCACAAAGCCTGATGTGGGGCTCAGTTTCACAACCCTGATATCATGACCTGAGCTGAAATCAAGAGTCAGACACTTAACAGACTGAGTCACCCAGGTGCCCCTGTACCAAACATTTAAAGAAGAGCTAATATCTATTCTTTTTTAACTATTCAAAAAAAAAACAGAAGAGGAAGGAAAGCTTCCAAATTCATTCTACAAGGATAACATTATGCTGATACCACAACCAAAGACACTACAAAAAAAGACTAATATCTCTGATGAAAATGGATGAAGAAATCCTCAACAAAGTATTAGCAAATCAAATCCAACAACATATTTTAAAAAACCATTCATCAATCAAGTGGGATTTATTCCAGGGATGCAAGGGTAGTTCAATATTTCCAAATCAATCAATAGGCTACATCACATCAACAAGAAAAAGAATAAAAACCATAGGATCATGGCAATAAATTCAGAAAAATCATCTGACAAAGTGTAACATTCATGATAAAAACTCTCAACAAAGTAGGTTTAGAGGGAACAAATCTCAACATAATAAAGACCATAGCAGAAAACCCACAGCTAACATCATAGTCAATGGTAAAAAAAACTGAGCATTTTTCCTCTAATATCAGGAACAAGGCAAGGTTGTCTATTCTCACTACTTTTATTCAGAATAGTACTGGATCCTAGCCATAGCAATCAGACAAGAAAAAGAAATAAAGTATCCAAACTGGTAAGGAAGAAGTAAAATTTTCATTATTTGCAGATGACAAGATACTATATACAGAAAACCCTAAAACCTAAAAACTACACCACCAAAGGATTATTAGGACTAATAATTTAATAAAGTTTAAGATACAAAATTAATATACAGAAGTCTGTTGAATTTCTATATACTAGTAATGAAATAGCAGAAAGATAAATTAAGAAAGCAATCTAATTTACAGTTGTATGAAAAAGAACAAAATATCTAGGAATCAAGTGAACCAAGGAACAAAAGATTTGTGCTCTGATTACTATAAAACAATAATGAGAGAAACTGAAGACGACACAAACAAATGGAAAGACATTCTTTGCTCATCAATTGGGAAAACCAACATTGTTAATATGTCCACACTACCCAAAGCAAACTAAAGATTTAACTCAATCCCTATCAAAATACCAACAGCATTTTTCACAGAGCTAGAACAAACAATCCTAAAAATGGAACCACAAAAAAAAAAAAAAAAAAAAAAAAAAAAAGCTAAAGCAACCTTGAGAAAAAAGAACAAAGCTGGAAGTATCACAATCGTAGATTTCAAGTTATACTACAAAACTGGAGTAATCAAAATAGTACAGCATTGGCACAAAAACAGACACATAAATCAATGAAACGAAATAGAGTCCCTGGAAATAAACCCACACTTTTATAGTAAATTAACCTATGACAAAGGAGGGAAGAATATACAAGGGGGGAAAAACAGTCTCTTCAACAAATGGTGTTAAGAAAACTGGACATCAAAAAATAATAATAAAATAAAAAAGAAAAATAAAAAGAAAAAAAGAAAACTGGACATTTACATGCAAAAGAATAAAACTGGACCACTTTCTCACATCATCCCTAAAAATAAAATAAAGATCTAAATATGGCTTGAAACCATAAAAATCCTGGAAGAAAACATAGGTAATAATTGTTGACAATGGTGACAATGGTGATAGAAACATTTTTGTAGCCATGTCTCCTCAGGTAGGGAAAACAAAAGCAAAATTAAACTACTGGGACTACACCAAAATAAAAAGGTTTTGTGGGGATCTCTGGGTGGCTCAGCAGTTTAGCGCCTGCCTTCAGCCCAGGGCGAGCTCCCTGCATGGAGCCTGCTTCTCCCTCTGCCTGTGTCTCTGCTTCTGTCTCTCTCTCTCTCTCTCTCTCTCTCTCTCTGTGTGTGTGTATCTCTCATGAATAAATAAATAAAATCTTTAAAAAATTTAAAAATCATTTTAATTGAAGTATAGTTAACAGTGTGATATTACTTTCAGGTATACAATATTATGGTTCAATAATTCTTTACGTTTCTCTGTGCTCATCAAGACAAGTGTACTCTTGATTGCCTTTTTTTATCTCACCCATCCCGCCATAGACCTCTATCCTGGCAACCACCAGTATGTTCTCTGTATTTAATAGTCTGTTTTTTATTTGTCTGTTTCTCCCTTTTTTTCTTTGTTCATTTGTTCTGTTTCTTAAATTCCACATACGAGTGAAATCATATGGTATTTGTCATTCCCTGTCTGACTTACTCACTTAGGATTATACCTTCTAGACCCATCCATATTGTTACAAATGACAAGATCTCATTCTTTTTTATGGCTGAGTAATATTCCATTGTGTGTGTGCATACATGTGTGTGTACACACCCCACATCTTTATTGATTCATTTATGAATGGACACTTGTGTTGTTTCCATGTCTTGGCTATTGTAAATAATGCTGTAATAAACATAGGGGTTTATATATCTTTTTAAATCGGTGTGGAGCCCAATGCGGGGCTTGAACTCACAATTGTGAGTTGAGATCTGCGCTGAGATCAAGAGACAGAGGCTTAACCAACTGAACCACCCAGGTACCGCTCATATTTTATTTTTAATTTTTGAGGACTTCCATTTTGTTTTCCACAGTGGCTGCACCAGTTTTCATTACCACCAACAGTGCATGAGAGTTTTGTTTTCTCCACATCCTTGTCAACACAAATTTCTTATTCTGTTGTTTTTTTAAAGTTTAGCCATTTTGACAGGTATAAGATGAAATCTCGTGGTTTAAATTTCCATTTCCCTGATGATTAGTGATGTTGAGCTTCTTTTCATGTGTCTCTTGGCCATCTGTATGTCTTCTTCAGAAAAATGTCTATTCAGGTCCTCTGTCCATTTTTAAATTAGATTATCTGGGTTTTGGTGTTCAGTTGTATAAGTTCTTTATATATTTTAGATATTAACCCCTTATTGGGGGTGTATCATTTGCAAATGTCTTTTCCATTCAGCAGGTCACCTTTTCATTTTGTTGATGGTTTCCATTGCTGTACAAGAACTTTTTTAAAAAAAGATTTATTTATTTATTCATGAGAAAGAGAAAGAGAGTGGCTCAACCACTGTGCCACCCAGGGATCCCAAAACGATTTTTTAATTAACGAGAAAAAAGAATTGTCACTGCATAAAGTCATAATAAGGCTAGTTTTTCTAGTATTTTAGTTAGAAAATTTGTGCTGTAAATCAATATTCTGGACTTTTAAAAAATCTAAATACAGAGTATATTTATATCAAACTGAGCTTACAGTTCTACTTCTAAATATGATGTGACAAAGTATTGATTTGGGCATTATATTTCAAATTTTCACATATAAACTCATTATTTTGCTCCAAAAGTTATATCAGTCTTAAATGAGTAGGGAGATATCTTTGTTTTTGCATTTCTTATTATCTTCTCTCGACTAAAATTTTTGTGATTCTATCAAGATTAAAAGTTAAGTAAAAATAGGCTTTGAAGTATTAAGAATCTTTTCCAATTATTTTTTATTGTGGTAAAATAAGCATAACATAAAATTTACTATTTTAACTATTTTAAAATGTACAGTTCCACAGCATTAAGTATATTCATATTGTTGTACAACTGTCACAACCTTTCACCTATAGAACTTTTCTCATCTTGCAAAACTGAAACTATCTATTAAACAATAACTTCCCCCATTCTACCTATCCCTCAGCCCCTGACAAACTTAATTCTGTTTTCTCTATGGTTTTGACTACTTACTCTAAGTACTTCATATAAATGGAATCATACCCTTTTTTTAAAAAAAGGCATTTTTTTCTGACCACAATAGGCTGAAGTTAGAAATCAATAACAGAAGCAAACTGGAAAATTCACAAATCTGTGGAAATTAAACAGCACACCCTTAAGTAACCAAGGAATCAAAGAAAAATTGTAAGGGAAATTATAAAATACTAGAGATGAATGAAAATGAAAATACAACATGCCAGAACATGTGACACAGTGCAAGTAGTACTAAAGGAGAAATTTTAAACATTAACTACTTATATTAAAGAAATAAAGGTTTCAAATCAACAACCAAACTACAACCTAAAGAACTAGAAAAAGAAGAACAAACTAAACCTAGAGGGAGCTCACAAAAGGAAGGAAATAATAAAGATTAAAGCAGAGATAATGAAATAGAGAATAGAAAAAAAAAAGAGAGAGAAGCAATGAAACCACAAGTTGGTTCTTTGAAAAGATCAACATAATTGACAGACTCTTATCTACATAGACTAAGAAAAAAGAAGACTGAAATTACTAAAATCAGAAATGAAAGTGGTGACATTACTCCTGATTCCACAGAAATAAAAGGGATTATAAGAGAATACAATGAACATGGGTACTCCAACAAACTGGATTTCCCAGATAACACGGATAAATTCCTAGAAACAGAAAACCTATTTCTGTTTCTGGCTGGCTCTGTCAGAGTAGTGTGCAACTCTTGATTTTGGGGTTTTAAGTTCAAGCCACACCTTGGGTGTGGAGATTACTTAAATAAATAAAACTTTCTTTAAAAGACTAAATCATGAAGACATAGAAAATATAAATAGACTTATACCAAATAAGGACTTTGGACTTTGGATAAGTAATCAAAAATCTCCCAAAGAGGAAAAGCCCTGAAACAAAGAAGCTCTGGTCTTCATTGATGAATTCTACCAAACACTTTTTTTTTTAACATGGGGCTTAAATTCATGACCCTGAGACTGAGAGTCACATGCTCTACCGAGTCAACCAAGCATGCCAAATTCTACTAAACATTTAAAGAAGAACTAACACCAAACCCTCTCAACTTTTTTCAAAATAGAAAGATGAGAGAATAGCTTCTAATTTATACTATGAAGCCAGCATTACCCTGATACCAAAGCCAGACAAAGACACTACAAGAAACCAACAGACCAATATCCTTTATCAACACTGATAACAAAACTCTTCCGTAAAATACTAGCAAACCAAAATCAGCAGCATATTAAAAGGATTAAACAGCATGGCTGTGTGGGATTTATTGCTGAAATGCAAGGATGCTTCAACACACATCAATGTAATATACTACATCAATATGCAGAGGAAAATGCTGAGGAATGAAGAGGGGAAAAAATCACATGATCATCTTAATTTTAAAATGCAGAAAAACACATTTGACAAAATTCAACACCCATTCAATGAAAAAAATCAACAAAACATGAGTTGAAGGAAAAACAACATAATACAAGTGATAAATGAAAAATCCACAGCAAACATCATACTCAGCGGTGAAAGACTGAAAACATTTCTGACATCAAAAATAAGGCAAAGATGTCCATCTTCATCACTTCTAATTCAACATAGTATTGGAAGTTCTAGGCGGAGCTATTAGGCAAGAAAAAGAAATAAAAGGCATCCGAATCAGAAAAAAAGACATAAAATTATTTGTTTGCAGATAATATTATCTTATATGTATAAAACTTTAATAACTCCACCAAAAAAACTATTAAACCTAATAAATTCAGTAAAGTAGCAGAAAGAAGGTCAACACGCAAAATCAGTTGCATTTCTATACATGAAGAATAGACAATCTAGAAAGGAAATTACAAATAATTCCATTTACAATAACATCAAAAAGAATAAAATATTTAGAAACTGCCTTAACTAAAAAGGTATAAGAATTGTACAATGAAAACTACAAAATATTGCTGAAAGAAATTAGAGAAGACATAAATAAATGGAAACAAATCCTCTCCTTATGGAGTAGAAGACTTAACATTGTTCATATGTCAATACTACTCAAAGCAATCTACAGATCCAATGTAATTCCTATCAAAAATCCCGAAGACTTTCTTTGCACAAATAGAAAAACTCATGCTAAAATTCACATGGAATCTCAAGAGACCCTAAATAGTCAAAATAATCTTGAAAAATAAGAACAAAACTAGAGAGCTCACATGCCCTGATTTCAAAATTTACTACAAAGCTACAGTAATCAAAACAGTGGCATAAAAAACAGACATATAGACAAATAGATAGAAAAGAAACCCCAGAAATAACTCTCTGCATGTATGATCTGATGATTTTTGACAAGGATACCAGTACCATTCTTTGGGGAAGGACAGTCTTTTCAACAATGATGTTGGGGGACACCTGGGTAACTTAGCGGTTGAGCATCTGCCTCCGACTTAGGGCATGATCCTGGGGTCCTGGGATCTAGTCCTGCATCAGGCTCCCCGTGGGGAGCCTGCTTCTCCCTCTGCCTGTGTCTCAGCCTCTCTCTCTCTCTCTCTCTCTCTCTCTCTCTGACTTTCCTGGGTGGATGAATAAAATCTTTAAAAAAACAAAAACAAAAAAACAATGATGTTGAGAAAACTAGATAACCACTGAAAGAATGAAATTGGACAATTACCTAATACCATATATAAAACTAACTCAAAATGGATATAAGAGCTAAAACTATAAAAATCTTAGAAGAAAACATATGACAAAAACATCACGGGGCACCTGAATGGTTCAGTGGCTGAGCATCTGCGTTTGGCTCAGATCATGATCCTGGGGTCCTGGGATCAAGTCCTGCATCCAGCTCCCATGGGGAGCCTGCTTCTTCTTCTGCCTATGTTTCTGCCTCTTTCTCTGTGTCTCTCATGAATAAATAAATTAAATCTTTTATTAAAAAGTCACAACAGATTTGACAATGATTTCTTGGATATAATACAAAAGGCACAAGCAAAAAAGGAAAATAGACATACTAGAATTCATGAAGGTGTAAAAATTTTGTGCATCAGTAGACAATATCAACACAGTAAATCAGTAACCCACAGAATGGGAAAAAATATTTACAAATAACGTATCTTATAAGGGACCAATAACCAGAGTATATAGAAAACTCCAAAAATCAACAACACAAAAACAGTCTGATTTCAAAATGAATAGAAATTTCCCCAGAGGAAATTATTAAATGACCAATTAAGCACATGAAAAGATGCTCAACATCACTTATCTTTAGGAAAATGCAAATCAAAACTACAATGAAATACCACCTCACATCCACTGGGAGAGCTACTATCAAACAAACTAAACAACAAGAATTGACATGGACAAGAAGAAACTGGAATTCTTGTGCGCTGTTGATAGGAATATAAAATGGTATGACCTCTGTGGAAAATGGTATGGATATTCCTCAAAAAATTTAAAATAGAATTACCATATGATCCAGCAACTCCATTTATGCATATATACCCCAGAGTTTTGAAAGCAGAATCTCAGAGATATTTGTATACCCATGTTTGTAGCACTATTATTCACAATTACTGGAACATTACAACAACCCAAGTGTCCACTGATTGATGAATAGATAGGCAAAATACGGTATACACATACAATGGAATATTGTTCAGCCATTAAAAGGAAGAAAATTCCAACATTTGCTACAATTTTGGAAGAGCCTTGAAGACATGACAATAAGTTAAATAAGCCAGGAATGAAAAAAAAAGACAAACACTGTATGATTCCATTTATATGAGCTACTTAGCACAGTAAGAATTATAGAGGCCAGGAAATGGAATGGTGATTGCCAGGGACTAGGGGATGGAGAGGTACTGTTTAATAGGTATGGAGTTTCAAGCTGTTTCAGGATGTTGAAACTTTCAAATATCAAGAGCATTACAAGACGGGATGCCTGGGTGCACCAGTGGTTATGCATCTGCCTTTGGCTCAGGGCGTGATCCTGGAGTCCCAGGATCGAGTCCCACATCGGGCTCCCTGCACGGAGCCTGCATCTACTTCTGCCTATGTCTCTGCCTCTCTCTCTCTCTCTCTCTGTGTGTTTCTCATGAATAAATAAATAACATCTTTTTTTAAAAAGTCTTACAAAATGAAAGAGTTTATAGGGCCTAATTCTGGTTATGGTTGCACAACATTATGAATGTATTTAGTGTCATTTAACATGAACCTAAAAATAGCTAAGATGGTCAGCTTTATGTTGTGTATTTTTTGCCATAGGGAAAAAAAAGGGAGGAGTTGGGGAGAGAAAAAATCCTAGGGGTTTAAAGCACAGGTACTTCTGGAACCATAGTGGATCACCAAGGAGCTCCTATTCCTATGGTTTCTTTCACAGTCCAGGTTTGAAAACAAATTGTCTGGTACCAGCTTCCTCTCATTTTTATACTATGCAAATCAAAAGGGTTGATAATTTTAGTTTTTATGTGAGGCAATATAGCAATTAGAGAGTTCGTAATAAGTGTGTAAGCCTTGGATAGAAACTAAATGTCCTCATTTCCCTCTATTCCCTGGAGTCTCCTGCTGAGCACCCCTTCTAATTCCACTAGATACCACCATATCCTGCTGGACTCTGTAGTCTCCAAGTGAGCACTGCCATGACTACCACTAAGCCCACAATGGCTGATAGAGTATGGCAGAGAGAGAGTGGTACTCACTAAATACCCAGCTTATTTCCCACATTTTCCAGCCCTTTTGCTGTTAGGCAGTCATGTGATAGTTGTAGATAGAAAGGAGGTGTGTCACTTCCGGGCCAGAGCACAGAAAACCTAACATGAAACACTCCAGGAGTCTCTCCTCTAATAAAACAAAAACAAAAACAAAACAAAAGTCATGTGTTCCAAATAATACAATGACAAAAGAGTAGAGCATTTGTTAGTCTGAATTCCCAATGACTAAGGAACCCCCCACCAACCAGCACTGAATACACAGAATGAGCAAGAAATAAACTATGGTGTCCACCAAAAAATTGCTAGAACTAATACACAAATTCAGTAAAATCACAGGATACAAAATCAATGTACAGAAATGCAACACATTTGCATTTGAGCAAATGCAAAAGCAGCAGAAAGAGAAATCAAGGAATCAATCCCATATACAATTGCACCAAAAGCCATAGATATCTAGGAATAAACCTAACCAAAGAGGTAAAAGTGCTGTACTCTGAAAACTACAGAACACTTATGAAATAAAATGAAGATGACAACAAAGAAATGGAAAAACATCCCATGCTCATGGATTAGAATAACAAATATTGTTAAAATATTTAATAATAGACTACTCAAAGCAGTCTACACATTTAACGCAATCCCTATCAAAATATCAACAGCATTTTTCACAGAGCTAGAACAAACTATCTTAAAATCTGTATAGAACACATGAAATCCCAAATAGCCAAAGCAAACTTGAAAAGCAAAACTGAAGGCATCACAGTTCTGGACATCAAGTTAGATTACAAAGCTGTAGTGATCAAGACAGTATGGTACTGGAACAAAAACAAACATAGATCAATGGAACAGAACAGAAAACCCAGTAATGGACCCACGACTATATGATCAACTAATCTTTGACAAAGTAGGAAAGAATATCCAATGGAAAAAAGAAAATCTCTTCAACAAATGGTGTTGGGGAAATTGGACAGCAATATGCAGAAGAATGAAACTGAACCACTTTCGTATACCATACACCAAAACAAATTCAAAACGGATGAAAGACCTATAGATGAGACAGGAAACCATCAAAATCCTAGAGGAGAATAGAGGAAGAGGGAATGTCTCTTTGACATTGCCCATAATAACTTCTTTATAGATACATCTCTAAAAGCAAGGGAAACAAAAGCAAAAATTAGCTATTGGGACTTCATCAAGATAAAAAGCTTCTGCATAGTGAAAGAAACAATCAACAAAACTAAAAAGCAACCTATGGAATGGGAGAAGATATCTGCAAATGACATATCTGATAAAGAGTTAGTATCCAAATCTATCAAACTCAACATAAATGATCCAGTTAAGAAATGGACAGAAGACATAAATACACATTTTTTCCAAAGAAGACATACAGATGGCCAAATGAAAAGATGCTCAACATCCCTTATCATCAGGGAAATGCAAATCAAAACTACAATGAGATATCACCTCACATCTGTCAGAATGGCTAAAACCAGCAACACAGGAAACGAGATGTTGGTAAAGATGCAGAGAAACAAGAACCTTCTTACACTATTGGTGGGAATGAAGTACAGCCACTCTGGAAAACAGCGTGGAGGTTCCTCAAAAAGTTAAAAATAGAACTACCCTATGAACCAGCAATTGCATGACTATGTATTTACCCAAATGATACAAAAATACTGATTTCAAGGGACACATGCACCCTATTTACAGAGCCTTATCATCAATAGCCAAATTATGGGAAAAGTGCAAATGTTCATCAACTGATATTGATGTTCATCAACTGATGAATAGATAAGAAGATGTGATGTACATATGCAATGAAATATTACTCAGGCATAAAAAAAGAATCAAATCTTGTCATTTGCAATAATAAGGATAGAACTACAGTGTATTATGCTAAGTGAAATAAGTCAGTCAGAAAAATGATATCACTCACCAAATGAAATGATATCATAAGTCAAATATGATATCATTCACATGTGGAACTTAAAAAACAAAACAGATGAATGGGGCACCTGGGTGGCAGTCAGTTAAGCATCCGACTCTTGGGTTTCAGCTCAGGTTAGTGATCTCAGAGTCGTGAGATCAAGCCCCATGTCAGGTTCCAGGCTTAGCACAGAGTCTGCTTAAGACTCTCTCTCCCTCTCCCTCTGCCCCTACACCCCACTCTCTATATATTTATAAAATAAATAAAAATAAATATTAAAAAAAAAAAGAAATAAGCAGGGGCACCTGGGTGACTCAGTCAGTTAAGCATCTGCCTTCAGCTCAGATCATGATCCCAGGGTCCTGGGATGGAGCCTTGTGTCGAGCTCCCTGCTCAGCGGGGAGCTGGCTTCTCCCTCTCCCACTCCTTCTGCTTGTGCTCTCTCTCTCTCTGTCAAATAAATAAAGTCTTTTTAAAAATTTTTTTAAATAAACAGGAAATGAAACAGATGAACATGGGGTGGAACATGGGGTGGAAAAATTAATTAAGGCAAGCCAAGAAAGTACTTAACTATAGAGAGCAAACTGAGGGTTACTGGAGGGGTAGTGGTTGAGGGATGGGTTAAATAAATGGGTGATGGGTATTAAAGAGAGTACTTGTGACAAGTATTTGGTATTATATATAAGTGATGAACCACTAAATTCTATTACTGAAACTACCATTACACTATATGTTAACTACCTGGAATTTAAATAAAAACTTGAAAAAAATAAATTTCCAATCAGGGAAATTTTTAAGAAAGAAATAAACTATTATGTTATCAAGCTCCTGGGATTCCACACTTGATTGTTATTGCATCATAACCTGGCCTTTCTTTACCACTGGACATAACTGTTATTGAAATAATCCTTTTAGTTCTTATCTATAGCCTAGTGCCTTTGCAGAAATCAGACATAAGACAAATGGGAGTGATACACATTTTCCTGTTTTCAGAATTGCCCCTAATGGATTCACTACCAGGAAACACTACATGCAAATACCTTCTAGCTATCTGTTCTACCAATTCATCAAATATCAGAAGTCCATAGTGGATAAATCTTAGGCTTATTCTGAATGATTCACCTACTAGTCACCCTAAGCCTAAGCATGGCACACATTCAGAAGTTGGTAAAAATATAATGTGAATTAGAAAATGGGCCAACCACCTGAACAGACTCCTCAACAGAGGGAAATACAACAAATGGCAAACAAGCATATGAAAAGATGTTCAACATTGTACATCATCAGAGAATTGCAAATTAAAACATCAAGGCATCACCACTACACACCTGGCCAAAATCCAAAACACTGGCATTAAATACAGACAAAAATGTAGAGCAATAGGCACATTCATTTATTGCTGGTACGAATGCAAAATGGTACAGACAGTTTGGTAATTCCTTACAAAACTAAACATATTCTTACCATTTGGTTCAGCAATCATGCTGCTTGGTTTTTACCAAAAAGACTGAAAACACAAAAACCTGCACGTGGGTATTTATAGCAGCTTTATTCATAACTGCCAAAATTTGAAATTATGATATCCTTTACTAAGTGAATAAGTAAACTGTGGTACATTCAGACAATGGACTACTATTCACTGCTAAAAAGAAATAAGCAATTAGCCATGAAAAGACCTGGAAGAAACTTAAATGTACATAACTGAGTGAAAGAAGCCAATCTGAAAAGGCTACTGTATGAGTCCAACCATAAAATCCCTGGAAAAGACAAAACTGTGGAGGCAGTAGAAAGATCAAGGGTTAGGTGGAAGGGAGGGATGAACACAGGGGATTTTTAGAGCAATGGAACTTTTCTGTGTATTATAATGGTGGATACATGCCATTGTCCATTTGTCTACACCCATACAATGTATAACACCAAGAGTAAACCCTAATGTAAACTACAGACTTTGAATGATGATGATATGTCAATATAAATTCATCAATTGTAACTAATGTACTAGCTCTGGTAGGGGATGTTGATAATGGGAAATGCTATATAGTAAGTAGGAGCATGGGGGTAAATGAGAAGTCCCTGTGCTCTCTGCTCAATTTTACTATGAACTTAAAATTTCTCTAGAAAATAAAGTCTATTAAAAATTTAAAAATACCTCCCCAAAATGAGACAAATGCAGAGAGCAAATGAAAAAAAATCTTACTTTATCCCCACAAAATAGATTTTTTAGATTTTAATTTAAATCTGGTTAACATATAGTGTTATATTAGTTTCGGGCGTACCATGTAGTGATTTAACAATTCTATACATTACTCAGTGCTCATCATGATAAGTGTACTCTTAATCCTCCTCACTTATTTCACCCATCCCCCGCTCACCCACCTCCCCATCAGTCTGTTCTCTATAGTTAAGAGTCTGTTTTTTGGTTTATCTCTTTTGAAAAAGCCTAATTCTCAGTAATCACATTGGTGAGAGTAATACTGATACTGTTCTGAGCCTGTTGTGTTTGTAAAAAAAAACAAAACTGTAGTACCAAATTTGAATTATGAGTATCAAAATGAACTCATGATGTATTTTATCTTTAAGAATACGTAGATATTTTTTAAAAATACATGGATATTTCCTCACTCTGTCCACTAAAGAAACAATGACCAACACAGTAGTAATGAGCATACTTTGTGTCCAAATTGAGCTTCTAAAATACCATTTCCTACTAAAAGGGATTCTTTTTTTTTAAGATTTTATTTATTTATTCATAGAGACACACAGAGAGAGAGAGAGAGAGAGGCAGAGACACAGGCAGAGGGAGAAGTAGGCTCCATGCAGGGAGCCCAACGTGGGACTCAATCCAGGGTCTCCAGGGTCTCCAGGGTCTCCAGGGTCTCCAGGATCACGCCCTGGGCTGCAGGCGGCGCTAAACCACTGCACCTCCGGGGCTGCCCCTAAAAGGGATTCTTAAAGAGATGGCAGATTCCAGGGCCAAAAATGCAGAAAAGGTACAAGACAAGCCCAGAATATCTTGCCACTAGGTAGCAAGGAAACCATCAAAGACTACTAGGATCTTGACAGAGACTTCAAGTGCCAGTGGAAGAGATTTCACTGACCAAAAGATGGGATGAACTGAGCTGGGATAATTATCACAATTATCATCAATTGCTTGAAACCCATCAGGTATGTTGAATAAAGCATAAATGCATGGAAACTGGAGTTCACAATAGTTAAAATAAAAAAGCATCTTTGCAGGATGATAGGAAACATTCATTATCTGACAACAGTAAATAAAAGGAAAGAATGAAGCATTTACTTTACACCTTTCCTGTCTGAATTGTACTAATTAAACATATAGATAAGAAAAATTATCTTTTTATAGATAGATTCTAACTAATAAATGGAAAAAAATTCTGCAACTCAAAATAAATTGTTGGATCTAGGCACTGAGTATCAATATATGCTAAAGTAACAAAGAAGGCAACCAGACATCATATACTTGCTGATGTATCACCCATCATCTTGCCAAAAGGATTAAGCCTGAGTTGGAAGCCTCCGGATCCAGCTGCCATTTTGCAGGAAACACGGAGGACAGAGGAACTTGTTGAACTACATCAGGAGTGTACAGTCAACAACAACCACACTGCAGGAAACTGCAGGGCAAATGCCCTGGTATTTCAACAAATCAATTGTATTGGGAAAAAAAAAGTTTAGAGGGGAAAACTGTAGGTTTAAAGAGATTTTAAAGACATATCAAATTTTTTAAAAATGGGCAAAACAAAACTACAATGTTTAGAGATGTCACTTGGGTAGTAATACTCTCACTCAATAATTAAAAAAAAAAGAAGGAAATGATTTCTCTAAAAGTCAGTAAAGTGGTTACTTTCAGGGGTAGAGAGACTACTGTGATCATTACAGGATACCCTCCAGGTGGGCTTCTGACGTGACTGACAAGTTCTCTTTCTGGGTGATGGTTAAATAGAAACTTGCCCTATAACAATCCATTAAATCCTGCATTTGTTTTGTATGATTTTCTGTATCTGTGTTTTGTTTTATAATTTTATTTTTTTAATCTCCATCACATATTTTACCCCTCCCCTCTGGTAACCATCAATTTGTTCTCTATGGTTAAGAGTCTGTTTCTTGGCTTGTCTCTTTTTTTCTTTGCATATTTGATTTGTTTCTTAAATTCCACATATGAGTGATATCATATGGTATTTGTCTTCCTCTGACTTATTTCACTTAGCATAATACTCTCTAGCTCCATCCATTAGTTACAAATGGCAAGATTTCATTCTTTTTTATGATTAATATTCCATATGTGTGTGTGTTTGTGTGTGTGTGTGTGTGTGTGTGTGTGTATCACCTCTTCTTTACCCATTCATCAATCAATGGAAACTTGGGTTGCCTCCATATCTTAGCTTTGTAAGTAATGCTGCTATAAATATAGAAGTGCATTTATTTCTTTGAATTAGTATATTTGTATTCTTTAAATACTCAGTAGTGCAATTATTGGGACATAAAGTAGTTCTGTTTTTAACTTTTTGAGCAACCTCCATACTGTTTTCCAGAGTGGCTGCACCAGTTTGCATTCCCACCAACAGTGTACAAGTGTTCCTGTCTTTCTGCATCCTTATCAATACTTGTTGTTTCTTGTGCTATTGATTTTAGCTATTCTAGCAGGTGTGAGGTGGTATCCCATTTGGTTTTGATTTGCATTTCTCTGATGATGAATGATGATGAGCATCTTTTCATGTTGCTGTTGGCCATCTGTATGTTTTCTTTGGAAAAACTGTTTTATAACTTTTTAAAAACTTGTAATTAAACACACACATACACACTTCAAATAAACTGTTATATCTGGAGAAGGCTTTCCAGGGGGTAGGAAATCTTGAACTGGGTCTTAAAAGGCAGGGCAAATGAAAATTGGGAATAAAAATCTAATTATCTTAGAGGAAAATAAGTCTCCAGAAACCTGCTTGAGCTCCTCATCCATCTGGAGGAATACCTCAAACCCCTTCAGCCCACACCAAGCAAACTCAGAACCACCCATAATCCTCCTTTCCTAAGCTTTGCCCAATTTTCACTGCCACATATGGGTTCTTATTGTGTCAAGTAACAAATATCTCCTTTCCCATGTTCTCCTTGGCTTAGGCATAAACCTGACCCAAAGAGACACATTTACCAGCTATGGCAAACTATCCTTAAAAACTGGAGAAGACAAACCCTGGATCCTAGAATCAATAGCCCCCTCACATTCTGAGGGTGTGCAGTTTGACCTGATAAGCCACTGGGGACTTGGAGCTAAACTATGAAGCCAGCTCTTGTTCTCTTTCAACACCCCTCCCCTAAAAAAATCACTGACCCTGCGCAGTGGTGTCCAGATTAGAAATCAGATCCCGCAGTGATTAGAGGAGACGCCACTTGAGGAACGCTGGCGCAAAGCTGATAAGCACAAAGTATTTTTGGAATTGTGTTATTTTTAAAATGGTTGTGTTTTTATTTCACATTTTTTGTTGCTTCTGGTCCATTTTCACTGGGGGTTGAACATTTCTCTAGATTCTGTGTTTTGTTGCCTGCAGGGATAAGACATCTTCCTTCAGGAAAGCACTCTTTCTCTCAGTTCAGCTCTATTTCTCTTCTCTCAGAGTATTCAGAGGAGCTTAGAGCCAGCCCCAATCCTCTTGACTGGTATCTCCTGGCCTGATCACTTTCTTCTCCTCCTAATCTAGAATGTGGTCCTCTGGTTTGCCTTTCCAGGTTTTGGTCTAGAAAGACCAGGTAAAAAGCATAAATGAATGCTGAGACATCTTCACTGGGAAACTACAGAGATGGTATTATACAGCTGTCCACTGAAAGGGAGAGCAGAAGTGAGAATTCTCACCCCCTATCCACCAGGGCTTCTGGTGAACAGAGGAAGTAGACAGAAACACATGCCCACATGGGACAACAGGAGAAGTCAGCACAAGTTATCACTTCTTGGTGTCAAAGAGAGTTGTGCTTCCTGTTAGAGAAATTCCATGTGGTCTTCTGGAAGGTATTTTGGAGGGCAAAGTCCCTTCCTGGAACCCATAACAAACTCCTGCAAGTCACTGGCAGCTCCTCCTGAAGGAATATGTGCAGAGCATCAGAGCAGAGGGCCAAACTGCAGGGAGCCCAGAGCACATGCATCTGGAGTGGACTCTACACCTAGGGCTCGCCAAGGCCTCTGATACAGCCAGGATTACATGAGCTGGGAGACATCTTCAGATGTCTGAAGTGCATGGGGCCATCCTGCACCTGGGAGGTGAGGGCAGAGTCTCACCATAAAACAGTCCAGGACTTTTGGCCTGATGGATGTTCTCACAAGCAGTCACACTGAGGCCAATTCCCAAGAAATACCATAGTCAGCTCCTCTTTCCTTTTCTAATGGGAGCTGTTCTCCAGTGTGGGGCAGAAAGTATGCAACTGCTAACACTATCCTTGAAGACAGCACTTCCCAAGGTGCCACTCACAGGAAGAGCCCCGCCAAAAAGCTGCTGTACCCACCTATCCCCACAATGCAATTAGTACTGGACCACTCACTGTTTATCATCACAAGTATGTTCATAAGGGAGCCAGGGGGATGCATGAGTTACAGTGCATGTTTGCAGGCCATGCCCAAGGGTTGAACACTTCCACTCACAGAAATAAAAGAAAGGAGGAGAGGGAGGGAGAAGGGGAGGGGGGAACAGTGCTTTCAGTGGGTACCAGACAGAGGTCACAAACAACTTTTTTTTTCTGATAGAAAAGTACTTTTTCAACAGTTAGGATTTTTAAACCCCACTAGGAGCAGAGGAAAGAAAAATGCTTTCTGGTCAAAAAGATCTGGTGCTTATCAAGGAAATTAGAGCAAAAAGAAATACTTTTGAGACCAACACTGTTCCTTCTATGTGGTGCTGACAAGCAAGCTGCTTACCATATAGTCTTTGAAAGTATTTGGAGGTGGGATGCTTAGAAGTAGTTAGACACAGAGTATGAAGTTACAACTCTGGACTTGAATTCTGAGTAATTTCTGCCAACTACCATAAGTTATTAACTCTTCTACACTTCACTTTACTCATCTCTTAATACGGAATAATAATTGTTTCTGCCTTATGGGACCAGTGTGTTTAACGAGATAATGTGTTTAAAGTTGTCAACCCAAGTACCTAACAGAATATGTTCCATAAATACTGTTAATGTTTTTTATTAAGATAAAGTTTTTAAAAGGATATATGTCCCAAAGTACCTATGAGGGGCAAGGGATCAACATTCTTCATAATCCCTCCATCAGGGAACCTCTTCCTTTTGGGAAAGGTCACACCTGGAAGCAGGAGGGGAGAAGGAAGCAGGCAGGGGAGGGGAAGCAGGCAGGGGAGAAGGAAGCAGGCAACTAAGGGACCAATTCAAGCCTTGTGAGCAATGGACTAACAGACTATAATATAAACTATATAAACTTTATAAACTTTATAATATAAACTATATAAACTTTATAATATAAACTATATAAAATCGGTTTGCCTCCTCATGTAAAAGATGGCAGCTGGAAGGGAATAAGAGAATGCAGAAAGTGCCCCATGAAGATGCTGCCTCTAGAACTTCTAATTGTTTCCAAACCCACTTCACCTGCAAAAGGATTAGAGCTGAACTAGGTATGCAAACCTCCCCATGACTATATTCTGTAGTGCTTACCTAGGAGAATGGAAAAGATGGGACCATACACCTGGAGGTATGTCCACAAGGAGTTGGCAACAACAATTTGCTCTGCTGACTGAAGTAGCTCCCTTCCAAACTGACATCCCTCACTAATGATGAGTAGACCTAAAAGCTGCATGGACTAATAAACAGATTTGCTTTGCTTTTCCTGGTGCTGGTTAAACATCCAAATACTCTTCTGTACCAACAAAACCCCTAAGTAAGATGGAAAAACTCACCCTGAAGCCCTCTATAAAGGTCATTTGAGAGAGGAATACGATGGCCAAGAGACATCGAGGATGGGGGAATCCCATTGTCTTGTGTTAAATATACCCTTCCTTTCTGGTGCTTACTCAGATATTCCAAAGGTAAGCTCAGCAAAATTCATTTGGAAGCTACTTGAAATCTACAAACCTTGAGATAAATGGACTATGAGACTTTCAGATTGTTCCCATTTATTACATTTTGTCCACTTTATAATGTTCAACCTTGATCTCATGCCCCTTGCCGCTTATCCTCCCAGCCAGTCCATCTTGGGTCCCCTAATGCTGTCCTTCACATATTTATTCCCGGACAGAGCACACCTTAATTAAATTTGCACTTCCAGCACCTAGCATGTTTCCTGGTACACTGAACTTGAGATGTATAAAAACTCAACAAATACTCATCAAATTGGTTCATGGGTTACCAACTATATGTCTACATCTCAGTTGTTCAGTTGTGAGGTACAAATGAGAAAGTGGTTTGTGCTGAAGCACCTACACCTCTCCCTCCAAACTAGTGACTCTGTAAAGTGAAGGATCAGATTAGGGAGTATAATTTAGGACCATTGTGGACCATTTGTGGAACTAAGATAACTGAGTCAAATGAGAAGTGAATGCAGTACCTTAGCCTCACTAGCACCTTGCTCCATTAACTGATTTGCCAGAAAGGCCAGGAGCCAAGGCTCCTTCCTTGCAACAGAACCCAACTTTGTGACACTCTGTTTCCAAATGTGAAAGCAGCTTCTCAAAGTTCAGATGGAGAAACTGAAGTTCATCTCCTGCAAGGCAACTGCTACTGTCTGCAACTCACCAGACCTGCCAACATGCCATACTCGGCAATGAGAATAAAAGCTCAGGAGCAAACAAGTGAGAAAAGGAAGAGAAAAAATCTCGGCCCATTTGGATTTATTCCAGAATGATGGCCTCCAGGAAGGTCTCAGAGCTACAAAATATAATCTAGGACATCTAAACAAAACAGACTGAGCCTTAACACCAGAATTGCACTGTGGAATCCCCAACTGGAATTTCCCTTAGCTCTGGAAGCATTCTTCCTTACTTGGTGTTCCAAAGAATTTCTGGTTTTCAAGATGATCAAGCCTCTTCTGCCTAGACTTGACTGGTGACAAACACACAGGGCCACCCCTCAACTGGGTTCATAGCCTACAACAAGTCATACTGATGTTTTCTGTACCTGGAAGCCTCCACACCCTCTCCAGCACACAGACTGATTCACTCCAGGTTCACTCCCTCCAGAAGGATTTCCCTGATTTCTTTTTTTTTTTTAATTGGAGTTCAATTTGTCAATATGTAGCATAACACCCAGTGCTCATCCTGTCAAGTGCCCCACTCAGTGCTCCTCACCCAGTCACCCCCACCCCCATCCCCGCCCACCTCCCTTTCCATCACCCCTAGTTCGTTTCCCAGAGTTAAGAGTCTCTCATGTTCTGTCTCCCTCTCTGATATTTCCCACTCATTTTCTCTCCTTTCCCCTTTATTCCTTTCCACTAATTTTTATATTCCCCAAATGAATGAGACCATATAGTGTTTGTCCTTCACTGATTGACTTATTTCACTCAGCATAATACCCTCCAGTTCCATCCACGTCAAAGCAAATGGTGGGTATTTGTCGTTTCTAACGGCTGAGTAATATTCCATTGTATACATAGACCACATCTTCTTTTTTTTTTTAATTTTTATTTATTTATGATAGTCACAGAGAGAGAGAGAGAGAGAGAGGCAGAGACATAGGCAGAGGGAGAAGCAGGCTCCATGCACCGGGAGCCCAACGTGGGATTCAATCCCGGGTCTCCAGGATCGCGCCCTGGGCCAAAGGCAGGCGCCAAACCGCTGCGCCACCCAGGGATCCCGACCACGTTTTCTTTATCCATTCATCTTTGGATGGACACCAAGGCTCCTTCCACAGTTTCCCTATTGTGGACATTACTGCTATAAACATCGGGGGGCAGGTGTCCTGGCATTTCACTGCATCTGTATCTTTGGGGTAAATCCCCAGCAGGGCAATTGCTGGGTCGTAGGGCAAATCTATTTTTAACTCTTTGAGGAACCTCCACACAGTTTTCCAGAGTGGCTGCACCAGTTCACATTCCCACCAACAGTGCAAAAGGGTTCCCCTTTCTCCGCATCCTCTCCAACATTTGTTGTTTCCTGCCTTGTTAATTTTCCCCATTCTCACTGGTGTGAGGTGGTATCTCATTGTGCTTTTGATTTGTATTTCCCTGATGGCCAGTGATGTGGAGCATTTTCCCATGTGCTTGTTGGCCATGTCTATGTCTTCCTCTGTCAGATTTCTCTTCATGTCTTTTGCCCATTTCATGATTGGATTGTTTGTTTCTTGGGTGTTGAGTTTAATAAGTTCTTTATAGATCTTGGATACTAGCCCTTTATCTGATATGTCATTTGCAAATATCTTCTCCCATTCTGTAGGTTGTCTTTTAGTTTTGTTGACGGTTTCTTGTGCTGTGCAGAAGCTTTTTATCTTGATTAAGTCCCAATAATTCATTTTTGCTTTTGTTTCTCTTGCCTTCATGGATATATCTTGCAAGAAGTTACTGTGGCCAAGTTCAAAAAGGGTGTTGCCAGTGTTCTCCTCTAGGACTTTGATGGAATCTTGTCTCACATTTAGATCTTTCATCCATTTTGAGTTTATCTTTGTGTATGGTGTAAGAGAATGGTCCAGTTTCATTCTTCTGCATGTGGATGTCCAATTTTCCCAGCACCATTTATTGAAGAGACTGTCTTTTTTCCAGGATAGTCTTTCCTGCTTTGTCGAATATTAGGTGACCATAAAGTTTAGGGTCCACTTCTGGATTCTCTATTCTGTTCCATTGATCTATGTGTCTGTTTTTGTTCCAGTACCACACTGTCTTGATGCCCCCAGCTATGGTTTTCTTTTTCAATATTCCCCTGGCTATCCGGGGTCTTTTCTGATGCCACAAAAATCTTAAGATGATTTGTTCCAACTCTCTGAAGAAAGTCCATGGTATTTTGATAGGGATTGCATTAAATGTGTAAATTTCCTTGGGTAGCATTGACATTTTCACAATATTAATTCTGCCAATCCATGAGCATGGAATATTTTTCCATCTCTTTGTGTCTTCCTCAATTTCTTTCAGAAGTGTTCTGTAGTTTTTAGGGTATAGATCCTTTACCTCTCTGGTTAGGTTTATTCCTAGGTATCTTATGCTTTTGGGTGCAATTGTAAATGGGATTGACTCCTTAATTTCTCTTTCTTCAGTCTCATTGTTAGTGTATAGAAATGCCACTGACTTCTGGGCATTGATTTTGTATCCTGCCACACTGCCGAATTGCTGTATGAGTTCTAGCAATCTTGAGGTGGAGTCTTTTGGGTATTCTATGTACAGAATCATGTCATCTGCAAAGAGGGAGAGTTTGACTTCTTCTTTGCCAATTTGAATGCCTTTTATTTCTTTTTGTTGCCTGGTTGCTGAGGCTAGGACTTCTAGTACTATGTTGAATAGCAGTGGTGAGAGTGGACATCCCTGTCTTGTTCCTGATCTTAGGGGAAAGGCTCCCAGTGTTTCCCCATTGAGAATGATATTTGCTGTGGGCTTTTCGTAGATGGCTTTTAAGATGCTGAGGAATGTTCCCTCTATCTCTACACTCTGAAGAGTTTTGATCAGGAATGGATGCTGTATTTTGTCAAATGCTTTCTCTGCATCTATTGAGAGGATCATATGGTTCTTGTTTTTTCTCTTGCTGATATGATCAATCACATTGATTGCTTTACGAGTTTTGAACCAGCCTTGCATCCTGGGGATAAATCCCACTTGGTCATGGTGAATAATCTTCTTAATGTATTGTTGGATCCTATTGGCTAGTATCTTGCTGAGAATTTTTGCATCCATGTTCATCAGGGATATAATTCTCCTTTTTGGTGGGGTCTTTGTCTGGTTTGGGAATTTCCCTGATTTCTGTAGCCCTCATAGGATCCTTTCTTTTTTACTCCCTAAAATACTTATTGTGATCCTCTTGATCATAGCACTTGGAACTTATTCTCATTTATTATTATTTAACACAATAACTTACTTGACCCAAGGAGGCCTAAATGTACTTGGATGTAACTACTCACGGATCACAACTGGAAGGGCCTTTACCAGATAGAAAATGGTATTTGAAATTCTGCCACTAAACTAAAGAAAGAGTAAAAAATGATGGACACGATTCAGTTAGCCAACTTCTCACTTGGTGCAAGAATCCCCTCAGCATCAGCATCACTCTTGGTGGATGTTCATTTAGCCTTCACAGGAATTCTTACCATTACAGGAATTTCATTTCCTTTGCAGGAACTCATTCCCATATTGAACACCACCAAAGCTTTGTGGGATATTTTTGTTTGTTTTTAGAGAAAGAGAGAGCACAAACAGAGGGGAAGGGTGGAGGGAGAGACACAGAATCTCAAGCGGACTACCTGCTGAGCACAGAGCCCAAAGTTGGGCTCCATCTCAGGACCCTGAGAACAAGACCTGATCCAAAATCAAGAGTTGGATGTCCAATCAACTGAGTCACCCAGGTGCCACACAACAAAGTTTTTACAGAGAAAATAATTCCTCGAGTTTAAAGAATTAGTGAAGGTAATCTTCAGCAGAGATAATATGTTAAATATGCATTTATTATTAGCCACTTTTACCTAATTCTGCATGTTCAATAATGTTAAAAAAACTAAGATAATTAAAAGATAGCTAACTTATAAATACCAAGGAAACAGAAAGCACTCTAATAAAAGTTGTGATTGGACACCCTACAAAAGAGGCATTTATATGGCAAATACATACATGAGAAACCTATTCAATCTAATAAGTAATCAAAGAAATGCTGTCACCAGTAAACTTGGACAACCAATCATTTTAGAAATCAAAAATAGCCAGTATTGGAAGATTTGTGAAGTCCTCTTATTCACATCCTGGTGAGACTAGAAGTTGTCATCATCCTCTGGAAGACACTTTGTATACGTGCTATGACTCTCCATATCCTTTAGCCAGTAATTCTGCCTTTTGAAATTTATCCCAAGAAAATAACCAAGGAAGCAGATAAAAATTTATATACAGGGATATCCATCCAATATCCTTGTATCCCTGTGACATTTACCTCAGCTAAAAATTGGAAACAATCTAGATGTCTTCAAAAAAAAAGAAAATAGATCATAGTACATCCCTGTGATAGAATGCTACCAATATAAAATACTGTTTTTGGAAATTATTTAATGATACAGAAAAAGGCCAAATCAGGGAAATACAAATCAAAAGCACAATGAGATACCACCTCACACCAGTGAGAATGGGGAAAATTAACAAGGCAGGAAACAACAAATGTTGGAGAGGATGTGGAGAAAGGGGAACCCTCCTGCACTGTTGGTGGGAATGTGAACTGGTGCAGCCACTCTGGAAAACTGTGTGGAGGTTCCTCAAAGAGTTAAAAATAGATCTGCCCTATGACCCAGCAATTGCACTGCTGGGGATTTACCCCAAAGATACAGATGCAGTGAAACGCCGGGACACCTGCACCCCGATGTTTATAGCAGTAATGTCCACAATAGGCAAACTGTGGAAGGAGCCTCGGTGTCCATCGAAAGATGAATGGATAAAGAAGATGTGGTCTATGTATACAATGGAATATCACTCAGCCATTAGAAACGACAAATACCCACCATTTGCTTTGACAAGGATGGAACTGGAGGGTATTATGCTGAGTGAAATAAGTCAATCGTTGAAGGACAAACACTATATGGTCTCATTCATTTGGGGAATATAAAAATTAGTGGAAAGGAATAAAGGGGAAAGGAGAGAAAATGAGTGAAAATATCAGTGAGAGTAACAGAATATGAGAGACTCCTAACTCTGGGAAACAAACAAGGGGTGATGGAAAGGGAGATGGGTGGGAGGTTGGGGTGACTGGGTGATGGGCACTGAGGAGGGCACTTGGCAGGATGAGCACTGGGTGTTATGCTCTATGTTGGCAAATTGAACTCCAATAAAAAAAAAAAAAAAAGGCCAGAATGCAATTTTAAGTGAAAAGGCAGGATTATATAATTGCAAATACAGTGGGATCCTATGTTTGTTTAAAAATATAAATAAGAATAATTAAAGTTAAAAATAGCCAATACCTCACCACCCTGAGATAACTACTGCATATGGGTAATGGGACCATGGATCGATTTATATTTTCTTCCTTTTTTTTTTTTTTTTTGCATAGTCCTAATTTTCTATAGTAATTTCAACCACTTTTATTTATTATTATTATTATTTATTTATGATAGGCACACAGTGAGAGAGAGAGAGAGGCAGAGACGTAGGCAGAGGGAGAAGCGGGCTCGGCTCCATGCACCGGGAGCCCGACGTGGGATTCGATCCCGGGTCTCCAGGATCGCACCCTGGGCCAAAGGCAGGCGCTAAACCGCTGTGCCACCCAGGGATCCCCTCAACCACTTTTATAACAAAGAAAATATTTACATAATTTGTAATGTTTTCTAGTGAATTAATTCAGAAGAAACTTTTCATACTCCCAGTTAGCTAAGACCACACTGAGCGGATGACTGCATGAAGCACACTATGTCTAGCACCTGGGGTCTTGCCTGGGCAGCAGACTGGTGACAGCTAGGGAGGAACTTTGGAAACACCTGTCTTTTCACCTTTGGATCTCCAGCACCTAATTATGATATGCCACACAGGAACAGTTTCATAATCAACAGGGCCCAGTCCAAAATCAAGCTTTGGGAGCTCCTGTTGAAGAAATATTACAAATTTGAAGACAACAGCAGTAGCGCATTAAGCTACCTACCTAAGGGTAGGGTTCTGTTGCAACTGCCCCTGGCCCCACATATTGTAGGTGCTCACTAAGTACTTGTTGAAGCAAGCAAAAAGAGGGATAGGTAGAAAGATCCCAAAAAAGACTTCCCAATTGTGCCTACTCAGTAACTTTGAAATCATGGAAGGGTATGGGGTCATAGATAGAAGAGAGAGGTCATAGATAGAAGATAACACTCTTCCAGGATATTCCCAATCTATATTCAGACTCTATTGTCCTGTCGTTGTCATAAATAGATCTGTTTAATCTCATTCCACAGTCTCAGTGTTTGATGTGGACAGCACGATCACTCTATGTATAGAAGAAATAAATATTATTTCTTCTGTCTGTGCCAATAAAATATCTGGCTCTGGCTATTACATCCTCTGTCTCTGCTTTCCCCCTCAACCCACTTTTCCTCCTAGAACCCTGTAAGCTTGGCAACAGAACTCTCGCCACCCATCCTTTCCTTCCTGCACCCCCTCCGCGCCCATGCTCAGCGCTCCCTCCGCCTGTAATGCCAGCCAAGCCGACACTGAACACGAGAAGGTGTCTGCAGAGGATATGAATAACCCTCATCCTGATCTCCGCGGTCTTCCTGTGCAGGCCTGGCCAAAGTCCAGGAGAACTGGAGTTGCCAGCTCATGGAAGCCGTAGCAGCCTGAAAGGAGATGAGGCAGCCAGGGGTCGTCACTTATCAAAGAAAAATGAGACCATTTGTTATAATTTATTAGACTGGGGAAGCTGAGACTTTAAGGGGGAATCCATCCCTTGGATGGGGAGAATGCTAAAGTGGGATGTTTGCCCTCAGCTGCTGGGGCCACATCACACCCCTCTGACACCAAAGGAATATGAGAAGTCTGATACTCCCTTGCACACACCAGAAACCAAACTAAGTTAGCAAATGTCTAGCATCTGTCAGCAGGCATGCTATGGTAATTGTAAATGACATCCCCTAAGTGTACAGAGTTTTTTGCTCCTTCTTAATCTCTGTTACATGTCACAACCATTTTGATCCTCAGAAGGACTCATGTTATAAGGTAGAACAGGCATGAAGATCCCACTGACAGCTTAGGGAAACTGAGACACCAAGAGATTAAGAGGCCCTACACAAGGTCAGATTTTTAGCTAATAGTGGGCCCAGGACACAAGTCCTTGTTTCCTGAGTTTGGTCCCATGGTTCCTTCTACCCTGCTATGGCTGAGGATGAGCAGACGCACTTTTAATTAGGACCAGTCTAACAGAGGCGGGGTAGGTATGTGGGAATGATGGGGGGGTGGGGGATGCAGCAGACTCTTGCAAGAGTTTCTGGACATTTTATATTAATAAGTAAGATATAAATAATTTGCCATTTGTCTTGCAAGTTCGCAGCTACTCAGCTTTTAATTAATCACATAAAAGCAGGGAAGCTGAACAAAAAGTACAGTGACCAATTTCAAAGTCAGTTTGTAAGGAGAAGAGGTTGTTTTTTGTTTTGTTTTGTTTTTTGCTTAATTTGAATATTTCTGATGGCCTGGGGGCTCTTTTTAAACCAGATAGTAAGCCAGACCTCTAAAAGCTGGTTCAATTCAATCCAACAAGTGTCTCTGAGCACATTCTCTGCATGCCACTACCAGGAGGAAGCCTCACACTTGTCTCTGGGTGAACTCTGTTTCCTGTATCCCTGACTTCCTCAGGCAGGTTCAGGGCTTCTTCATCCAGGGCCCCCACTCTACAAGCACAGGCCCCTTTGTAGCGGTTATTAGATTGGAATGTGTGTTTGTGGCTCTTTTCCCATTACACTTCGAGCTGTGGAAAGCAAGGTCCATACCCTAGTCATCCTCACATTTCAAAGCCTAGGAGATGATCTAGAACACAATATGCCCTCAGTGAATCCATCTGACAGATGAGAAAATGTATACACCAGTTCCCTTAAAACCTCTTCAAGGTTTAGATCTCCCATTTATGAAATGGGTATAGGCACACCTGTTCTGAGTCCCAGTGCTGTGAAAAGATTAAATGTGTACTTGTTCACTGTCAGGCCCTCTCTCACACACATCCCAAGCACGCTATCAAATGTAGAAAACCTGAAGGTAAGAGCCCTGTGGCTTTTGTAAATGGCTGTGTCCCGGATACATGCACTCTTGCCTCAGTACTCAACTCACGTTGGTGAAAGGGAAAGGGGTGGCCCAGACAGGCACAGGACACTTGACTGTGGTCTCTGACTGTCAGAAAGCACACTGTACTGCTAAGAGACTGTCTCTGTCCCTTTGTCAACCAGTCTCCTCTGACACCCACGACTCGGGGAGGATCACACTCACCTTCCTCTTTCTTAGAAGAGGACATTTTGTCTTTTTCAAACTTCCGGTAATGCCCTGGGGGTGTGGGGGTGGGTTGGGGCAGACAATCCCTAAGCTGGGCTCGAGAGACGAGAGAGAGAGAGAGAGAGAGAGAGAGAGAGAGAGAGAGAGAGAGAGAGAGACGAGAGACCCAGTGGGGCAGACAAAGAGCCTGAGCAGGGGCTGTGAGCCAGCCGGTGGGGCCTCTGCTGCCCCCTGGGAAGCTGGCGTGGGTACAGAGGTGCCTCTGAGGCACTCCTGGAGCCAAATAACCACCTAAGCGCAGGCGCTTCCGGAGGATTAATGAGGCACAGAAAGGAGTAACACCTCAGACCGTTAACCCTAACCAGCCATAAATCCTCAGGAATTGCACGGCAGAGTGGCTGCTCCTGCTATATTAAGGTGAAAATGCATTTTTAAAAAGCCTATGGATTTTCTTAATGGACAATAATATCACTGGTACCCAATAGGTCTTCCCACAAACTAGATACCTGAGCCTGGGGGCCTGGCCCTCTATTCAATTTGCAATGTTCCTTCTCCCCCCTTCCCTCTACCTGGTTTTTCTTGTGCCCTTTGCTCCTTAAATATTAAAAGACGCCATGTAAACAGAACACCCTGGAATGTGAGAAAAAGTCCAATCAGCTTGTGGAAGCCACAACCTGAGAGCAGGTACCAGCTCTGAAGGTGGGCTCTGTGGGCAGCCAGATGCGGAGAGAATCAAGGGCCAGGACCGCCAAAGTGCAGGAATCCTCAAGTGACTTCTTTGGCATTGAAATCCCCATTGAAGGGCGCCTGGGTGGCTCAGTGGCTGAGAGTCTGCCTTTGGCTTGGGTCGGGATCCCGGGGTCCTGGGATTGAGTCCCACATCAGCCTCCCCTCATGGAGCCTGCTTCTCCCTCTGCATATGTCTCTGCCTCTCTCTGTGTGTATCTCATGAATAAATAAATAATTTTTTTAAAAAAAAAAGAAAGAAAAAGAAATCCCCAATGAAAATGTAAATGTTATCTGGTGGAGGAGGCCTTTAAGCCATTTTTAGGACAGTAACAGCTTTGCTACAAATAAATCATCTAAAATAGCCAATCACTTATCAGAGCCATGGGCAATGGAACTCTACACAAGTGTTAATGAGGGAAGTGAGGAAAGTCAGGAATCTCCGGGGCAAGAGGGTGGAAAAAGAGACAAAACTGGGCTTAGGGGGAGACTTCGGGTCCTTGGCCATTGGATACGGAAGGGCAGCAGTTGGAAAGTAAGTATCAATGACTTTACTAGACTGATAATTTGTTTTAGAACAAGCCCAGGTAGAGGATGACCAAAGAGAAACAGAAGCCAGAGAGAAGGCAAAGCAAGTAGAAAAGAAATGAAGACCACGGGGCTCAGTAGGAGGCACAGAAGCATTATTTTTGGCAGCCATGGGATGTTGAAGACCCTGGGGCTCCAGCAAATATCAGGTCACCCTTTGCTAAAATCCATCACTACTCCATACCCCAATTTCTCTATGAAGAACAACTCTTCAAGTAGCTTGCCTCAGAAAGTCACTTTGGGGGATAAAGAGTTAATATCTGAAAATCTCAAGGAGACTTTGGAGAACAAAGTTCTATTCTAAGTGTGAGGGATTCCTATTATAAGACACTCTGTAGATTGACAGATCTAAATGGCCTCTACATCATACAACCATAATCCTCCTCAGTGTACAAAAGTCCAAAAATAAAGACCAGATGTCTTCAAGCTGCTGACGTTCGTTGAGCCGGTTCCACTCGCTCACAGTGATTGCTAAACCAAGCTTTCCCTGGACACAAAGCTGAGGATTTCCATCATTGTATTATTGGCTCTTTTCTTTTCTTTTCTTCTTTTCTTTTCTTTCTTTTTTTTTCTTTTTTTTTTTTTTTTTTTTTTTTTTTGCCACAGTCTTCCTGTTCATGTATATGGGCACCCTCCTGGCCTCCTCAGGAGGTCTAAAACCTCCTAATGTACTGGGATGGAGGTCTGGGATGGAGTTTCCCACTCTTTAGAGAACGCATCTGCAGAAGCTCAGTGGAAACCGTTAAGTCCTTGTGCTTGCTCGGCAGCCTCTCCTGGCATCAAAGAGCTGCTTTCTCATTAGCAGTGGGTTAGAACAGTGAGGCCTCCACCAGCGACTTGCTCAAACTCTGGTTCCCCCAGAAAACCTTTGTGAAGATTCTGCCCCAGGCCAGCTCTTCCAATTACTCCCTCTACCCACCAAAGCCCCAGTGCTTTGTGTAGGCCAGCTGGGGGCAGTTCCTCATCTTCCATGCAGCCACTCACTCTCTTTCTCATAAGTTTTCAAACAGTGTGATGTGGTACGGAAAGCTTCCTGGTTCATATTCCCATGCCTTGCTTGTATATATTTGCCCCATTAGATCCTACGTTTCTCAGTCATGAGAATTGTATTTTATAACTCCTTTATTCTCCCATTCCACTCTCACAGATGTCAGTACATTAAGAGGTTTTAGTGAAGAGTTTGTTGACAGGATAATTCTAAAAAGGGAGAAACAAAAGAAAAAGTGAATTGTGAGACCAAAGACAAATAAGTGTATGCTTGCATGTGTGTGTGTGAGAGAGAGAGAGAGGGAGGGAGGGGGAAGAGAATTCATTTATATATTGACTATTTATAGTCGTTGAAAGGCTCCCTCACATGGTGCCGCCTGCCTTGGTGCAGCAGAGGCTGGTTCTGAGCGGGGCATGTTCATGCATCTGCAGGTCCAGGTAAAGAGCTGACCCCAGGGTGGAGCAGGTCCCGGAGGGAAGGCAGGAAAACCTCCACACAGGGCATCTTTGTTCCACACCTACTGAGACGGCGGAGCTCCCCAGGAACCCAGGAATCCCCTACAGCATCTGTCCCTGGCTCTGGAGAGAGGCTTCATGGCACATAAGAGAATATGATGACAAATCTTGTTTAGAACTATTTATGTGAAACAGTATTTGGAAGTAACTTTGTAAGTAAACATGAGCAGCTAAAAAGAAAAAAGGTACAAAAAAAAAATAAAGAAAAAAGGTACTATGATAGGCATGGAGTGCAGCAAAGAACAGCAAATATAAAGTCCTAGTGCTCTTAAAACACAACCTCCTTGGGATTTCCTGTGATACGGTTTGCTAGGTCCATGGGCATCATGTTGCTTGTATGTTTGTAGGGTTTATTTCATAACTAAAAAGGGACAGCGTGTTTGGGTATGTCTCATGTGACGAAAGGTATGTGTGTCCTATAAGAATATTGACTTAGGCTCAGAGCACAAAAACCAGAAAGGAGTGCTTGGATATATTTTAGAACCCAATAGTTTTCTTCATGATGTGTGACTTTTTTATCTCAGACCTGGACAAAAACACAGTACCATTTATGTATGCTAATAAGGGCAGCTAAAACTTCATACTACTATGTGTACCTATATATAATGGTATATTACTCAGCCATAAAAAAAGAATGAAATCTTGCCATTTGCAACAACCTGGATGAATCTAGAGAGTATGATTCTAAGTCAGGCATAGAAAGATAACCACACTATATGATTTTACTCAAATGTGGAATTTAAGAAACAAAACAAATGAACAAAGAAAAAAAGGATAAACCAAAAAATAGACTCACTTAAACGGAACAAACTGATGGTCATCAGAGGGGAAGTGGGTGAGGGGAACAGGTGAAATAAGTGATGGGAATTAAGAGTACACTTGTCATGATGAGCACTGAGTAATGTATAGAATTGTTGGGTCACCATATTGTACCCCTGAAACTAATATAACACTGTATGTTAACTATACTGGAATTAAATTTTTTTAAAACTTGCATACCATTGAATATTTTAGAAAACCCCAAACTGCAGATTAAAAATAAATCAGATGCACTGGCTTCAAGCAAAAGATTTTAGACAATAAACAGACTGATTTTCAACAAATTGTTTGCTTTAAAAAAAAATTGTTTCCTATCTAATCTTAGTAGCAAAACATCAACTGCACATTGCTTTACTTTTCAATGCATGAAAATTATTTATAGATGGGGTCTAAAATCACTCTCCCTATTACATCAGGGTAGTTGGGAAAATACAGTATCTATTCCATGGCACTTAAAGGACAGTTAAGGGCACGCGGTACTTCTGGGTAGGATGAGACTAGGGTCAGATCCCTCTCCTCAATTAAGGCATCTTTTACATTTTAATGTGAATTATAATTTTATTTGGAACCTGAAGTATTTGGAGAGTTGAGTTATTATATGCCTACATTCACAGCATACTCTCATTAGCAGTACATGCAAGGCTTCTCTCTTATTATTCTGCTTTTATACCTGATCATTCACATTTCCCTCACTTTCTCTCTATGCCCCCCCTCACCCTAAAGGCACTCACATTTATGTGTTTGATTCAGATAGGTAGGAAGATACAGAGATACATATACATATATGTGTTTATGTATATAAATGTTATATATGGGTATGTACGTGGAGGGGTTATCTTTGAAAAGTATATAGTGTATGGTGTGTATATGATTTCTTAGATGGTACTTTGCTGGAAGTTTCATTACATTTATTTTATTCTTGGCTTTCAAACCCCCATTCTCTGCCTCTAATGAATGCTCTAATGAATATCCTTGCATATGCCCCCCCCTTTCATTAGTGTACAGGAATTACTCTATGAGATCTACTGAGGCCTGAGGTTCCTGGGTCATAAGGTATACCCACAAACATCACTTTAGCTACATACTGCACAATTGTTCTCCAGAATGATTACACCAACATACATTTCACCAGTACTACATACGAGTTCTAATGTCTCCAGATCCCCACCAATACTGTCCATTTTTGCTACTCTGGGGATATAAAATAATATTTCATTGTTATTTCAGTTTGCATATCCCTTATTTCCTAGTTTGAGCAAATTTTCATATACCTGTTAGCCATTCAGATTCCCTCCTTGTGTGAAATGCCTATTCCTATTTTTTGAATGTATTCCATTGAGTTCCCCAATCTACCTTGTTGAATTATAAGAATTCCTTTTCTTACCTAGATTTCAATCCCTTATTATTGTTTTTAATGCAAATATCTTCTCTATTAGCCTATTAACAATCTATTAACATGAACTATAGTGATTACATTGAAGAGAAATCCTCTAATTTAGTTGTAGTGAAATGCACCAACTGTTTTACCTTATGAATTGTGTTTTTGGTGGTCTGATTAGCAAGGGCCTCTTTCACTCCAAACCCACAAAGATACTCTTTCCCATTAGCTTTATATAGTTCCACTGGCATTTAGGTCTTTAATTCTTCTGGAAGACTAATCTTTAGTATCATATAGAAATCTGTCTTAATTTTTCTCCATACACTAACCTCATTTCCTTAACACCATATGTTAAACAAACCAATGGCATACATATCTGTGGTGCCACATCTACCATATACCACATTTCCAAATAAACATGGGTCTATTTTTAATTCTTTGTTCTATTACATGGATTTCTTTTCCTATTCTTTTTCTCATACTATATTGTTTTTACTACTATGATTTAATGTTTCCATATTTGGTAGAACAAATCCTCCTCTTTACTCTTGTTCTCAAATTTGACTTACCAGTTGATGGGCATTTGTTAATCCAAACAAATTGCAGAATAAGCTCGAAGTCATTTCTGTTACCTTGAAAGGCTATGAAATTCTATTCCACTTCCTCCTCTGGGCCTATGGCATGAAACTAGTCCTTTATGGCATGTCCCTTTATAAAGCAATTAGCAGAACCCCGCCTGAAAGCAATTTAAGTCAATAATAATTATGTAGTAAATGTTCAAACAACATTATAAGGACTTTGTCTTTTCATCCATCTCTTTACTCTCTCTGAGTTGGCTTCCATATCAGACATTTCTCTAGTAGTAGGTCCCCAGCTGAAGCTTACTTTCCCAGCAACCCAAGCGGGGGGGAAAAAAAGTGCTTTCTCTCTTAGAGCTTCATCAGTTCTGGATGAGCTTCCATGCCCTTGTCTGAAACACACCTCATCCTCAAACAACTGATGTGACCAGAGTTTAGGAGGCTCTGCTTGGCCATACCTCTATCTTTTGCCTGCCCACCAGTGGATCCACACCAACCCACATACATGGGCTAAGAGGGAAAGCCCATACATGGGCTTAGTTCCACAAAGAGAAACTGAAGTGCTATCAGAAGAAGGGAGAACAGATGCAAGGCAGACAAACCGTACAAAGGTTAACTATCCACTTGTGAAAATCCACTGCACTCACCTTCTCCTCCTACCAGAAGATAAATCCTTGAGGGTGGGCCTGTGGCCCTTCATCTTTGGGGCTATAGTATCTAGTCAAGTGCCTTTATATAGTGGACACTAAATAAACATTTATTGAATTTGAATGAGCGGGTGAGTGAACAAACGAACAAACATTGAATGAAGGAACAAATGAATGAATGAATGAATGAATACTAGGAGTAACAATCAGGGCTAGGTTGCACGAGATTGCACTTAAAGTGGAGAGAATAGGAAACAACAGTGTCTGCATCAGATTCTGTTAAATTGGGATTTAACAAGCTAGGACATCAGTCTCAGAAATGGGTCATCATTCTTCTGTCATATGGATAGAAAACCTAAGAGTTAATTCTGCCAACCTTCACAATGACTTGACCCCTCTTATAAGAAAAAGTTGGGCAGCCCGGGTGGGTCAGTGGTTTAGCACTGCCTTCAGCCCAGGGCGTGATCCTGGAGACCCGGATCAGGTCCCACATCGGGCTCCCTGCATGAAGCCTGCTTCTCCCTCTCCCTCTGTCTGTGTCTCTGTGCCTCTGTCTCTCATGAATAAATAAATAAAATCTTTAAATTAGAAAAAAAAAGCCTAGAAAAAAAAAAGAAAGAAAGAAAAAGTCTAGGGTTGTGGTTTGGAGTTTTAGAGGCCGACAGACCTGATTCCCATCCTGACTCTGCCACTTACTATGAAAGCTTGGCTCATTTAACCACTTTCAGCCACAGTTTCTTTTTCTGCACGATGGGGACTAATATGTACTTTTTAGAGTTATAATATTTTAAAAGATAATTATGTAAAGAACTCAACCCAGTGTGTGGCACTGGGCTATAAGAAAATTACTGCTTGTTGGTTTGTAACCCCAGGAGTTCCCTGAATAGGATACAAAACTGTCCCCAAACACAGAGGGTGACAGAAGAAAGAGGCAGACCATTCCAGACTAGTAGGTGGCAGTTTTAATAAGCAGGGGAACTTACGAGGTATTCAACCATGAAAAGCATCACCTTTTAAGATTTTTAAATCCTGGAGATCCCCAGACCCCAGCCCTATTGAATCAGACCTACTGATTTAGTCTTTGTTTTTTTTTTTTTTAAGAAGATTTTATTTATTTATTTGAGAAACAGAGAGCATGTGCACACAAGTGGGGTGAGGGGCAGAAGGAGATGGAAAAGCAGAATCCCCACTGCGCAGGGACCCTGACTCCCCAGGACCCTGAGATTATGACATGAGCCAAAGGCAGATGCTTAACTGAGTCACCCAGGTACCCCTAGACCTATTGATTCAGTCTTAAAGGATGAGGTCTGGGTCCACCATAATGACACTACTTCTTTGGCCTCCTTTCCTACGACTCACTTCCTTCCAACCAAATTGACCTTTTTGCTCTTTGCATTAGTTATCTCTTTCTGTGTAACAAATTATCCTAAAATGTAGTGTCTTAGAACAAAAAATATCTACTTTTCCCCATTTTCTGTAGGTCAGATGCCCAGGCACAGCTTAGTTTGTATAGGGACTGACATATGATACTAACTCAATAATCATTTGTTGAATGGAACAATGTGTGGCACTGTTAGAGTATTGTTTTTGTAAACCACTGATCTCATTTGGAAATTGTTTTACAGAAAAATAGGCAGCCACTCTCAACTACCTCTGCATCTAACAGCTGTATCTGTTCTCAAGTCCAGCTACTGCCCAGGGAAACTTTTACTGTAGTTTGTATGTAGCAAAAAGAACCATCTTAGCTCAGGTTCTCAGAAGCAGACTCTGAAATGAGGATTCACATCCAAGAAACTTATTAAGAAAGTGTTCTCAGGAGAAATTGGTAAGGAAGTAGGATAAGTCACTTAAAACAGGTAATCAGTAGTAATCAAGCAAGAGCAAGACCAAGAAAAGTCCAAGCCTCAGTTCTAGTCCCACAGAGAGATCAGGAGCACAAATTACAACAACAGAGACTGCCCTTCTCAAGACCAGAAATCTGGGCTTTCATACTCCAATAAATCCACCACTGGCTAAGTGTAGTTCAGGCTAAGCAGTTCTAGAAAGCCAAGGACAGTCCTCTGGTGGAGATGGAGTCATTAGAAGCAAAGCACATAGGCCACAATGAACCAGCAGAAGGGACCTGAGCTCTGGAAGGAATGCTGTCATGTCTACCAGAAGTGCTATAAGAAATAGCTTCTGGCTCCTCTGAATCCAGCTATGAGTTCAATTTAGGGCAAGACAGAATTGTTGTCTAATAACATCTAATCCTTAACAAACAAACAAAAGCAAAACAAAAAAAAAAACAAAACCAACCAACCAAAAAAAATCCATGAGGTAGCTATAACTGCTATTCCTACTTTAACCAAAGTTTAAAGAAATTAGGGGATTTGCCAAGATCATATCATATAGCAATTAAATATCTGAGCCAGGATTCAAACTCTGGTTTATACATCTCGAAATCCATGCTTCTGATTGCTATTTTATAATTGAAAATATATTTGCTCCTCTAATTTCACTACCATGATAGAGAAGACACAAAGGTTAAATAGTTATCTATGGACAGAAACGGGAATGGTTGCCCAAGTGTTCTGACTCCCTTGGTGTCTCTAGCATTGTAGACAGTCAGTAAATATTGATTTAGAAGTAAGTATAACAGGACAATCTAGGTGGCTCAGTCAGTTAAGTGTTTAATCTGATCTCAGCTCAGATCTTGATCGAAAGTCATAAGTCCAAGCCCTGTGTCAGGCTCCACACTGAGTGGGGAGCCTTTTTTAAAAAGGAAAAAAAAAGGAATTATAACACAGGGACATGTTCCATACAACAATCCTAGGTTGGACACACACAAATCAAAGTCCATCCCAAGACCTTGTAAAAGTGGCAACAATATAGATTTTATGTACATTCTGGAGTGGTCCAAAGAGATGTTTTCCATGCTGGAAGAACTCCTTATTGTTCAGTGTAGGTGTGGAAAAAACTAACACTAAAGTTTTTTAGTCTCATTTCTTCTATTAGGCAAATTCGAGTGAATTTGCAGTGGCAATTCCAGGGAAAGTGTTCTGGATTTCAAGAAAGAATGAGAATTTGGTTTTACCAGTAGTGATAACAGAAATGATATATGGAGATCACCAAATTCAGGCAAAAAGCCTCTTGCTGCAGGGAACAGATGCTGTTACCTGGGTTCACGTGATGCTGTGTTGGGCAAACACTTGCCTTTGACACGTGGTCTTTTCCGTTGGGTCATTGGGTCACTGGAGCATACATGCCTAAAGTGCTCTGATTATACACAGGCAAAAGGTCTATAAACCAGAGATGGTGTGAGGTGATGATACCAATCAACAGGGATTTCAAAAACCTTTGGTTTTAGGATTTAGTTGGTTTGTTTGTTCATTTTGATAGATTTGCAGGGAATTGACCTCCCAATTCCATTCTTTCTTGCAACCAATAATAATACCTTTCCTAGGTGCCTTTTAAGGTTGTACTTTAACAATGTCATCACGTAACAGAATGAAACTAACCCAGCTCCATGATTCCTTTCGTGTTTTACGAAAGGACGTATGCAGAAAAGTGCAAATACCACTCAATAAACTGAACATGTTAAATCACCACCCTAGGAGCCCCCCCTTCACATTCTCCTCAGCTTACCACACACCCCCTAAGAATAGAAACTCTCTTGACTTCTAACACCATTGATTAGTTTAGCTTGGTTTTGTACTTTACAAAACTGAAATCACACAGTGTGTGTTCTTTTGTACTTGGCTTCTTTTACTCAACAGTATTTGTTGAGATTTACCCATGTTTTTGCATTTAGTTGTAGATCATTTATTCCAATTGCTATATATAATTCCATTGTGTAAAAATGTCATAATTTATTCTTTCCATTGTCAATGGACATTTGTGTAGCTTCCAGGATTTGGCTATTATGAATAACACTGCTATGAACATTCTTCTACTGGGTATCTTGTATATCTTTCTGCTGGGTACATACCTGGAAGTACAACTTCTGGGCCATAGTGTGGGCACATGTTCAGCCTCAGTAAACACCACCAAACACTTCTCCAAAAGAGTATCTTCACCTGTGACTTTCTCCTGTGTATTTTTTTACCTGGGATTTCCACCTTCCAACACTGGCCTCATTAACATGGAACTGGACTAGAACTAACCACTTAGAGATGACAAAACTGCAGCCTACCCCCACCGAGGATACATACCCTTAAAGGATATGAATTCCCTGATATTCTCAAAAGTACTTTAAGCCCTATAGATGCTCTGAAAACAGGATCTTCCTCAGGGAGAATTTTTTTAAAAAGGCAATTTGGAGGCAATTCTATGCTGTTGGTGATATAGATTCCCATGACAAAAGAGTTTCTTGCTTTTGTAGGTGGTGGGGGTCAAGAAATAGTTTCATAAAGCCCAAAGAAATTACAAAGAAGCCTTTGCAAAAGAGATGGAGGCTGGATCAGAGTGCTTCCGCTCTCCACACACACCACAGCAAAAGTCCCAGGAGGTCCACTGGAACAGAGATTGGCTGGAACCCTTTACAATCCCAATGAGCAGCCATTCTAATGATCTCCGAAGTGGAGTGTAAATCACAGCTGTGTGGAGCTTTGAAAATCTATCTTTTGTTGCTAATCTGTCTGTTCTGAAAGGGTGGGTGGAGGATGCACTGAAGGCATGCAACACTCTACAAATCGGCAAACAAGTTCCAGACAATGGTTCCTGCCCTTGCCAAAGTTGTGGTTCAGTTTTTTAATAAGCTCATTGGGATTTATTCCTGTTACTGTACTTTACTCATTAGTTCCTTGAAGTTACTGCTGGATACCTCAGGGTGGAGACCCCAGACCTCAGCATTCTTCTGAAGGTCTCACCACCACAGAAGGGAGGGGGGAGGCTAGGGGAGCTCACATATGGCCTCAGCAAGGTGCCGCCTGCATGGTTCTCCTTCCCAGAAAAGAGAGGCAGAGCACTGAGGTGGGAACCAGCATGCACACATAGGACCCAACAAGGAAGGCTTCTAGAGGAGTCTAGACAAGAGCTCCACAGTGTATGGAGTTCCAGGGCTGTAGGAAGTCCTGGCCTTTAGATTAAGCCATTCCCAAACCCCTTTCCTTACAACTTTGATTGGCTTTCCTATGGACAAGGGGTAAAAAGGCATCGAGAAAACACCCTTAGACTGATCAAAGTTGCAAAGTTATAAGGGTATCATTATTTCCTTTCACATTAAGCTGTAAAAAGCCCACCTACTAGAGGACTTTCGATCTAGCTCCATGCTTCTAGTTTTTCTAAATTCCATCATGGTGGTATATTTGTGAGTTTTCTTCTTCAAAGAGGTTTACTCAAAGAGAGAGGGAAGAAGAGAAATAACAAGTTTTTTATTTTTATAAAATAATAATACCAAATTGGAGCTTTATAAGAATATGCTACACTTAACACTTGCTGATCTCCACCCTTTACCATAGGGACATTCTATTATGCTTATTATACTATTATTACATTATGCTAATTGAATTAGCCCCTTCCCTGGCTCCTCACTGCCTTCCGAAAACAATTTAAACTACTTGTCCTCTCTGTCAAGGCCCTTTGTCAACTCAGTTTCTGGCTGCATTTCCCTTCTTGTTCCAACCTCCTCTCCTATAGAATCCCTACATCTGAACTAGGTATATTTTTGTTTTGTCTCTTCTGCTCTATTCATTTTACTCTACTATCTTGGCTTGTAGGAAAACCAAATTATTCCCTAAGTGCCACCTTCCTGTGTCCTTGTACTTCCCATCCTTTCCCATGACTTCCACCTTCCAGAACATCTACCCTATTTCCCTTTCTGGTGGCCACTCATCATGGAAGGAGAATGGAAAGGTTTCCTTAAAACTCTGATGTTGCAGAAACATATGTTGTGTACACCAAACAGAACCTGAAAGAACTAGTCATAATTCTATAGCACAGCCTTCCTCAAAGACTTGTCTAACTTGTGTTCTAATTTTTCCATACATTGTGCCTGAAAGTTATGGGGATCATGCATGATTAGCCATATATGGGAATGGAGAGAGGAACAGTTCAGGTAATTTGACCAACTAGGCAACAGGGACATTGGAGATCATCTTACTGATACTTCTGCACTGAACTCTTTATTTTTGGTAAAGGTAAGCTGATGCATTTTTATGTATACTCACACACAGCTATAAGGTATACATTGTACAATATATATATATTACAATATATACAATATATATATATATACATTGTACAATATATATATATATATATATATACCGAGATAGTAATAATACCGAGATGAAATAAAGCAATGTAAGCTGGTGCACTGTGAGTTTTCAAAAATGTTAGTTCTCATCACCATGATGAGTTAAACTGTCATGGTCCCTTGAAAAACCGAGCCTTTATAATTAAGATGATCTATGGGATTAAAAAGGTCACCCTGGAAACAAAATTTAAAGAAGTTACAAGGGATCCATCTTTTGGATAACAAGTTAAATCTGTGAACCACAGAGCTTTTTATTATTCCACAACTGGAACAAAGTATGTTCCAAGGACTGAGGTCAGGACAGAAACAGACCTGGGAAGTTCAAAGCTGCCCTATGATATCAGTTCTAGAACTAAGCATCAGAGCAGAGCTACTTAAAAAGCTTTCAGAGGTCTCCAAGCAACCCGGAGGAATGGCAAAGCAAATCTGGCAAAGGCACAACCAAGATAATTTTTGACATAATCATTCATCCTCTTACTCATTCATTTTTTTTCATTTGTAAACTTAACAAATATATATTGAAAGCCAACAATGAGCTAAAACTTGGTAAGCTTGGGGGCTTTATAAGGGAGCAAAAAGACTGGGTTCTTCCCTCAGAGAGCCCACTGTCTAGTTTCCATGAATATGCAAAATACCAATCCCAATAAAACAGCCCTTGAGTACTTACTCAAGGCTTCTCACAGCCCTTTCTGACACCTTAAAGCAATGAAAACATTCATTGAAATCTTCCAACTATATGATTCCATTTCCTTTGCATCAATTGCCCTTGTCCTGCCCCCATACTCAATACTCCCTTGACTTGTTTTCAGGTACAAGACTCCTTTCTTGTCACATCTGTGACTGGGGATTATTTCCTAGTCAGTGGAAAATCCTTCCCGACTTCAAATGAATACATGCATCATTCTACCTGTCTAACCTTACCTCACCCACCCCCACCCCATACTCCAGCTAAATTGGATTTTTTAGTTCCTCAAACACACCATTCTCATTCTTGCCTCATGTAATCTGTACCCCCTACACATGCTATCTAAAAAGCCCTCTCCAAGACCATTCTCCTGTACTTACACACACATACACACACACACACACACACACACACACACACACACATGAACTACCCTCAAACCATGGCCAAGTCCTACTCACCTTTCAGGCCTCAGTGTAAACATCACTTCCACAAAGAGATCATCCTGACCCCCATGGCTGAGGTTAGCTCTTCTGTTATGCATCTCCCATATTCTCCCCATGGGTCCATGGGCCATGTATTTCATGACGCTCTTCACACTCACACTCACTTGTTTACTATTTCTCTTAAGTTCCATTAGGGAATAAAGTATATACCCCAGCACCCAGCACAGTGCTAGGCAGACAGTTAGCTAATAAACATCTGTATATAATTAAATGAATCTCAACTACCCCTGCACCACAGTGAACCTTAAATATGTTCGCTCAGTCATCTGAGTTGGTCTTAAATGTTCTTCCTACCTAAGAGAGTTCATTCCTTCACACTGTAGTATTAGTATTCTTCAAGTGTAGCCTTTTTATTTTCTCCTGGTGTGATTTTCTCTCCCATGTATATCCATGACTCCATATAAATATTAAAAGCATTCTGTAGGTTGTCTTTTAGTTTTGTTGACAGTTTCTCTTGCTGTGCAGAAGCTTTTTAAGTCCCAATAGTTCATTTGTGCTTTTGTTTCCCTTGCCTTCATAGATGTATCTTGCAAGAAGTTGCTGTGGCCAAGTTCAAAAAGGGTGTTGCCTGTGTTCTCCTCCAGGACTTTGATGGATTCTTGTCTCACATTTAGATCTTTCATCCATTTTGAGTTTATCTTTTTGTATGGTGTAAGAGAGTGGTCTAGTTTCATTCTTCTACATGTGGCTCTCCAATTTTCCCAGCACCATTTATTAAAGAAACTGTCCTTTTTCCAATGGATAGTCTTTCTTGCTTTGTCGAATATTAGGTGACCATAGTGTTGAGGGCCCATTTCTGGGTTCTCTATTCTGTTCCATTGATCTATGTGTCTGTTTTTGTGCCAGTACCACACTGTCTTGATGACCACAGCTTTGTAGTACAACTTGAAATCTGGCATTGTGATGCCCCCAGCTCTGGTTTTCTTTTTCAATATTCCCCTGGCTATTCAGGGTCTTTTCTGATTCCACACAAATCTTAAGATGATTTGTTCCAACTCTCTGAAGAAAGTCTATGGTATTTTTTTAAGATTTATTTATTTATTCGTGAGAGACACAGAGAGAGAAAGAGAGGCAGAGGCACAGACAGAAGGATAAGCAGGCTCCATGCAGGGAGCCCAATGTGGGACTCGATCCTGGGACTCCAGGATCATGCCCGGGGCTGAAGGCGGCATTAAACCGCTGAGCCACCCAGGCTGCCCCCATGGTATTTTGATAGGGATTGCATTGAACGGGTAAATTGCCCTGGGTAGCATAGACATTTTCACAATATTAATTCTTCCAATTCATGAGCATGGAATATTTTTCCATCTCTTTGTGTCTTCCTCAATTTCTTTCAGAAGTGTTCTGTAGTTTTTAGGGTATAGATCCTTTATCTCTTTGATTCGGTTTATTCCTAGGTATCTTATGCTTTTGGGTGCAATTGTAAATGGGATTGACTCCTTAATTTCTCTTTCTTCAGTTTCATTGTTAGCGTATAGAAATGCCACTGATTTCTGGGCATTGATTTTGTATCCTGCCACATTGCTGAATTGCTGTATGAGTTCTGGCAATCTTGGGGTGGTGTCTTTTGGGTTTTCTATGTACAGTATCATGTCATCTGCAAAGAGGGAGAAAAGCATGATCAAATGTTCCATACTTGGAATATGGTGAGTGAATGACTCAGTGAGAAGTGTCCATCTATTGCACGATTAAACAAGACACAGAATATTACATGTTGTCAGAACATCATGAAGTCAACATAATCTAGATTAATGTGGATGTTACTGGCTTGTCTATATCCAGAATAGATGGGAAATCTGGCATTGTCCCTGGCCAATGGAAAAAAATTAGACAAGTTCTGAAGCTAATGTTTTTTGATCTTTCCACACCCCAAACAGCATTTCTTCACTACTGTGGATTGGGAAGAAGGTAAGATTATTCAGAACACATGGAGTACTTGAGAAAAGAGAACACAAGATGCTAAAAACTCAACTCTCATAAACATAAAATTTGTGTCCTGCCAACATCAAATACAGTTTTTCCAAGATACAAATTTCATGGATAAATTCAGGGAACCAAAGGGACATTTGATCAGTTGGCAAATGAACTAATGCTGGTCCTGGATCCAAATTCTTTCCTCAAATCCTCACATCCAACCTCTCCCCCTACCCACAACCATTCGGGTATCCCATGGTGACAAATTCAGCCTTCAGATTCCTTCACACAAACTATCGTAACAAATCTTAATGAGAAGAGAAAAAAAATAGCAGAAACCAAAGTAACATATGAGTTCTTCTTTTACCTGTCTCCTGAATGGATTGAGTGTCTTCCTCTTTATAAAATTCTGCCCCAAAATGGTGCTGCATCATACATATGCAAGCAAAAGGAGAGTTGAGGCTGGGTGGGTCAAGTCATGAAGACAATGAGTTCCTTCAAAAAAAGAGAAATAAATTCTTAAAAAACAAAACAAAACAAAAACAAAAAGCCAGATCTGAGAGTCTGTAAAATGACATTCAACTGGAATCCCTTTCTTTAAACATAAACAGATGTATAATGTCCACCCACCCTCCAGTGGAATAATGCCTAAGTACCTAAAGGCAGAATGTGGCTAAATATCCAGTGAGAAATTATTTGAAAAGCCATATGGTCTAAAGAGCTACAGTTAAGATAATCAAATTCATTCTTTCATTCAGTAACATCATTGAATATCTATCTGCTTTGTGCCCAGAGACGGTGCTAAAAAGTGCCAGGGTATTCACACAGATAAGAGGCACAGGCCCTGGAGAAGCTTATATTTTAGTGGAAGAGACAAGATAACAAAGAGGTACAACAACACTGAAGAAAGAAGGGAAAAAGGAAGAGGTAATGAGATAGTAGTATGGAAGAGAAAGTGCCTAAATCTACCTGGGGAATTCTAGAATGACTTTAGTGGATGACACTAACATGAATAATTAATAGTGGCATTAGCAACAATCATTATTGCAATTTTTATTGTTGTACCCTGGTGAATCTGGGGTGACACATAATGGTATGAATAATATGGGTAAAGAGCATTAAAATAATCCCTCTTTGGGTTAGAAAGTTCCTTGCGTTATGTGAAGCACCTAAAACAGGCAGTGAAAAATTGTGTTTAAATGCTTTTCAGTGTTGCATAGGATATCACTGGATAACAGACCCCAGTCTCTTGACCCCAGGCCAGGTTATTATCCATAATATCATAGCACCCACCTACAATTAATCCCTAATCAACAGACTATGTAAAGAGGATGTTTTGATCACAGGGTTTTTAAAGATCTATAATCCTCTCATAGCTTTCCCCTGCATATCTTCCCCTCCTCCATGTAGATGCTAAAAACAAAACAAAACCAGAGAGCAGAAATTTGGAACCCCATTTTTAAAATGTTGATTACTGAAACCCTAAGTCTTTTGGTATTATCCCCAGATCCCATAGATCCCAAAACCAGTAGGAAGCCCCACAGAGTATGTGAAACAGGCCCAATTTTCCATGTTTTTTTTCCAATGTAGATCCCTAATAGGATTCTATTTTAAGACAGAAATCATACCAAAGTAGATAGTTTTCTACTGAATCAATTCTGCATAGCAAAAAAAAGCACCACTGGTTTATCTGTTCTTTCAAGCAATGGAGGGTCTTTCTCTTAGCCTGATATTTTCCTGTATATTTTTGTACTATGATGTTGATGATGGTGATAGTGATGATTTTATTTTTTATTTGTCTTTTAAAAGTTGCAGGTAAAAAGTCATTAGAGGAATTAAACTTTCCAAGGGTTTTCATTTATAAATAAATAAAGCATAAAGTTAGGTAAGGATAACAGTGCTCTCAAAACATCCTGACATCTAATTCACTGAGGGAGTTTTTATTCTCATTTTACAAGTAAGAAAACTAAGCCTCTGGTAATTACCCACATTCACATAACTAATAAATGATGGAACTGAGACTCCAATTCAAGACTTTGGATTCCAGATCCATCTGGAATTTTCTCTAACATGAGATAGGGTGATGGGTAATCAGCAAAATCCAGCAGGTGAAAATTATTTATGGGGAAATTATCAAGAACTAGAACAAAATGGATTCAGTTTTTGTGTCAAGCTCACAGAATTAAAGCTGTATTCTTAACATCAAACTTATTCTCTATATAGGGCCATCATGTTGACCCTAGAGTTGGACCATTTTTACTGCTTAGCAAGGAGAAAAAAAAAAAAAAAAACTAAAAACAATTAGGAGGACCAACCAGTAGGAGAATGTTTGAATCCAACCATTTTGATAGGTTCAGAAAAAAAATCAGACTGAGCCATCCCTTGTGAGGCTCTCCTATTCATCTGACAGGGTTAAATTTGATATTGACTCATAAGATCATATTATATAAGATTCTGAAAACTTGGTATTTCCGATATGGCTGTACCTTCTAGAGTATCCTTCTGGCTGAAGAGGTGTACAGTCATGAAGGCAGAGGATGTTTTGCCAAAAAAGTATCATAAACTGCTTCACTGTATTGAATTTCTGAATTTTTATAACATTTTTAACACTTGGTTCTTCTTTAGTTATGAGACATTGAGTTATATTTGAATCTTAAGCTATTCCACTGGTGCCAGCCATTGATCCATTTGTGAGCAAATAATCTGATATTTTCACTCAATAGGCAGGCATTCTGAGACGTATCTTGACCCAAGAAAACTTACTTTTTCTTTGACTTGTTAAAGATCTCATGCATCTCTTCAGAGAATTACTTATTTTCCAGGATCACTCTGACCTCAAACACTCAATTACCCAGAAAAAAAAGCAATAATTGGCATTAAAAATGACTGAATCCACAGATGGCTTAAATGAACATTCTGGGAGTCACTTGAACCACTCACTATTCTCCAAGGAGCATTAATAACATAATCCCTAACTGTTGTAATTTAATTCATTATATACTACTGAATACCAGATATATGCAAAGCACAACACTAAGTGAAATAGAGTCTGAGGAATAAGGGGAGTGGGGGGAGATGGTTCCTGCTCTCAAGGAGTTCACTGTGTAACAGGAGACATTAGATATGCTTATAAAGAAACTGAAAATAAGTAAAAGTGCCATAATAAATGTCACAAGGTTCCAATCATCAATTGTTGCTCCTCTCTGCTACCATCAGATTGCCTCTAGCCACACACAAATACCCCATCCTACAGACCTAGATTGAATTAGGCATTACTATCTGCTATAATGAGGAGCATCAAGAATCTTCTGGCTGGGGGCGGCCCGGGGGGCTCAGCAGTTTGGCGCCGCCTTCTGCCCAGGATAGGGTCCCACGTTAGGCTCCCTGCATGGAGCCTGCTTCTCGCTCTGCCTGTGTCTCTGCCTCTCTCTCTCTCTCTCTCTTTCTCTCTCTGTGTCTCTCGTGAATAAACAAAATCTAAAAAATAAAAAAAGAATCTTCTGGCTGGATCAGATTCTAACTCAGAATCAGTGTTCTCTTTTCTGAACCTGTTCTCCCTTCTGCTTTGGCCTGGCTTCTTAGCCCTGACCTTTCCTGAGTTCTTCTCTCTACCTGCCAAACCCTTAGGTTGTCAGTCTTGCTTTGCCTTATCCTGGGGGAATCTGTATCCTCCTGATTTCTGATTCTCTGCCCAGCTTTATTCTACTGCCAGATTGTAACATGGGACACACATATCTATGACACTGTCAGACTAATCATCTGGCTTCTGACTCCAGACCCTTTACCCTAGATCTGCTTCACTCTTTGGAGTAGCTCTGTCTAAGCCTTTTCAAACCACACTTATTCCCTATTCCATATCAGATACATTGACAACACAGGTACATTGATAGGCAGTTAGATATGCAGAATAAAGTCACCGAGTAATAAATCTGATCCAGTTGCTTGAACAGAGATAATGGAACTAAATTATTTCTGTCAGAAAAATAATCGAATTAAGAAGAACCTTTTGAAAATAGGATTCACGCTCTGAACCATGAAAAAGATCAAAATCATCAAATTTAATACCCAAACAAAACAAAAATGTGTTATTATGTAGAAGCAGACTATCTGAGAATTTTATCTCAAGTCCCAATATGTCATAAAATTGTGTATCTAAGAGCTAAGAAGGACTTTAGAGATTGTCTAAACTATATACTCAATTTTTTAAAAATCTGTAGATTACCATCGTTAGGGAGCCCTGCAAGCTCATTTATCCAACCCACATTTATTGATCATTTACTATGGGCCAATTTGGGCACTATAGCAGGAGCTATGAGACTGAAACAGAGAGCTGGTCCTCAAGAAGCTCCCAACTAGGTGGAAGGGGTAATCATGCAGCAGACAGCTATCATACAGTGTGATGAGTACTAGGTTAGAAACAAGAACGGTGTTCTATGGGGATTCAAAGGAACAAAGAATAGAACCTTATCAAGATAATTCAGAGTAGGAAGAAGGATTAGAAATGACTTGCTAGGGGGGCACCTGGGTGGCTCAGTCATTAAGCATCTGCCTTTGGCTCAGGGCATGATCCCGGGGTCCTGGGATCGAATCCCACATCAGGCTCCCTGCAGGGAGCCTGCTTCTCCCTCTGCCTATGTCTCTGCCTCTCTCTGTGTCTCTCATGAAAAAAATATAATCTTAAAAAAAAAAAAAAGAAAGAAAGAAATTACTTTCCAGTAGAGGAAATTCATTCAGGGAATGAGCTAGAATGAGCCAAGTCACATGGGGTGAACAGGTACGTATGGCTGAGGTGACAGCATGTACAAGGGTAAGAAGGCATAATGGAGGAAAATTAGGAAAGGTAAGCAAAGACTGGATAATACAAATATTTATCTATTCCAATGAGAAAATTGGATGGTACCCTGAGAACAGTGAAGAGCCACTAAAGGATGGGGGGGGGAGGAGGTATATGATATTTGCATATTAGAGAAAAAATTCAAGTTAGCAGTAAGGATGGAAGGATGAGCTAAAGCAGCATGAGACTGTAGTAGTAGAAAAAGGAAACTGATACATCTGATATAGAGGAGTACATTGGGACTGTGTGAGCTCTATCCCAGGCCTAAATCAAAATGCTGAGAAATATATAAGAAAAGGAAGCAGCAACACCTGGCTAGTGTAGGAGCAAACAAGATGGGTCACAGTCTCTGATCAGACCCCAATTAACTTCTCACCCTCCTTTCAAGTCTTCAGAAGATCCTAGGAATGCAGGAACTAAGTTATTCATGAGACCAAGATATCTTTCCTCAAGTTTGGTACACTCAAACCCAACATTGTATGAATTTTCCCTCTTCCAGTTTGCCCATCCATGCCTGCCAGACTGTTGCTAGTCAGTTTCCCCAGGTTTGCAAGAGAATGAGAAATTATGCAGTGTGCTGAAGAACCTGGGAATACCAGATCTTACATGGGGTCCTGTTTTTCTACTTGCACCACTGAACTGGAGTTTACTGAGCAAAGAGACAATTACAGCAATCCAGATTAGAAATGACAAGGGACAGGGCACCTGGGTGACTCAGCTGATTAAGCGTCTGCCTTCGGCTCAGGTCATGATCTCAGGGTCCCAGTACTGAGCTCCACATTAGGCTCCCTGCTCAGTGGGGAGTCTTCTCCCTCTGCCCCTCCCCTCCTCTTATGCTCTCTCTCTCTCTCTCAAATCAATAAATAAAATCTAGAAAGAAAGAAAGAAAGAAAGAAAGAAAGAAAGAAAGAAAGAAAGAAAGAAAGGAATGACAAAGAACTAACCAAAGCAAAGGAGGTGTGACGATGACAGCGAACAGATTAGGGTGGCATTTTAAAGAAAGAATTGGTAAGACCCAAGAACAGTAGAGACTAAAGAAGGCTGAATGCTTAGGTGACTGAATTAGTTCTCTGATTAAATACCTCCCCTGAATGGAAGTAGCAGTGACAGAAAGGCTTTCCAGACAGTGAAATATTTTAAAGAAGAAAAGAAAGTTCTTCTTCCTGAGGGTAATAGATTCTCTGTTGGTTTTTAAAATAGGTTGCATTGATCATCTTCCATTTGATATGGCTTAAGGCTAATTTACCTTTTAGAAAAAAGAGATAGATATTTTCACACAGTCCTTTCTAGCCTTGTGATTCTTCTGCTTTTGGGTTTTATGCTCTGTGTTAAAACACCCCTATTATGTACTGACAGCATTTGACCCTGTAAAACCAGTTCCTGGGCATTGAATTTCTTATTACACGAGTATATAATCCACTAATGATTACCCCTTGCTTTTTGTTTCACGCTAAATCCAGGGACTTAGTATTAGGGTAGCAAACACATAAAATAAATAAATAAATATATATAATATATATATATATATATATATATATATCTCCAACCAACCGAGTTCCTTCCAGGATTCAATACTATCTGGGCACAAGGTGAGCCTCATGATTTCTACCCAAGAATCTGTTACAAAGAAGCAATCCTGGAAGGCCTCTCCTGAAGCACTTGATTAATCCCAGGCAGACTGTGATGGAAAATTCTGTGCTGGGTTCCAGAGGTCACACAAAGAAATGCATATGTGTCAACCCCAAAAAAGTATCATCTGCATTCCAGCAGTAAACTGTTTTGGAAATGTCGTCCCTCAGAGGAGTTCATGCCAGACCCAATTAAAGTCATGGTAATAAAGAGTGGAAAGATGACACAAATGGCTAGAAATAATCGTAAGTGTTAGAACTGCAAGAGATGGTACACATGATCTAGTCGAATTCCCTCTTTATAATTGAGAGTTAGTGGCTTTAACAAGTCTCTCCAGATCTCCCAACTGCAGGTTCAGTTCTCTTCCTAGCACATATTATCACTTCATGGAATCCCAGAGTTGTGTGTAGTAATGCATTCTGGATGAGATTCAGAAACGCTCGCATGTGGAACTAGGCGCCCTCCTGTCCAGAGGTCATCTATGTACACCAGGCTATTAAGAGTAACTGTCATGGAATGTTTGTGGACACTCAGATAAGGATCTAGCTGCACCCTTTTACTGGTATGGGACCCAGGACCCCCATGGGAAAGAACTTGAACTGTGTCCATAATTGAGGTCTAGACAAATACAGACATTTCTGATAGAATGGGGAGGTCCCGAGGGAAGCTTTGCTCAAAAGAGAGACAACCAGGTCACTGAAGGAAAAGTTATCATAAGTATGGCGGAGTCTTGAGAGGAATAGACTTAGTATCAGGGACTGAGTGTAAGAAAGAGAGCAGTTATTCTGGGTACAATATGAGGATGTCCTTAAAACACTCTCCAGCTAGCCCCAACCAGCCCCCTGGGAGGTCTATATAGCCAAGGCAGAAGGGAACTACATAAAAACAAATACACGAAAGAAATCAATCACTCAAAGGCATCTGCATTTCTGACAAGAAGACAACCTCTACAGAGGGCTGGATGATGAAAGTGAAAGATCTTACCACTGGGGAGCTACAGCACTGAGTCATGGGACCCTTATAATGGAGAGAACAGGTTTTCTCAACCAGCAAAAGACAAACAGAACAAAGAGAACAAAGATGGGCAGAGATGGAGAGAAGCTTCAATTGGACAGCAAAAGAAAGAACAGACACATCAAGGGAAGTGGAGGTTGAGTATATGTCTTCAACTCTGCCAAGGCATCTGGGGTCTAGCATAGTCAGCATGGCAGAGCTGTGCCAATCGCACCAAGGTGACTGGTGGCACAGGCTCAGGCAGTCATGAGACACAGCCAACAACACAGGGGTCATGAGGAGTACAGTGGCAGCACCCCATCAATCCATCAATACCAGTGGCAAGGTGAACCCGGGAAGGCGGCAACCTGTTTTAACCCAATTGCAGCACAGAGTAGGATAGAAGGACAGTAGCTGGGACAGATAAACTATGGAATTGCAGCCTCTTCTCACTATATTACATACACTTAGCACTTGCTTGACACTTATTATATGACAGCAAATACTTATGCTGCTGGTTGAATTCCCTAGGAGGAAGTCTTTTGAGACAGCAATTTATATACAGGTCCTCCTGGGATTGTATCTATGGGAACAGATGAAAGCAATCCTGAACAAAGGGAGAAACTGATCTGTGATAAATCACATTAAAATCTTCAGCCAATTCCACAGGAGCTCTGGAGTTGGGATGGCATCATAGGGTTGTCCCAAGCTGGGGCAAAGGGATGGGCCTTTATACTACTGTATCAATTGTGTGGGAATTGATAACTTGAGTGAGGTGACACTTATCAGAGGACAGCTCCTGGTGAGAGACTTCACTACAAGCCATCCATTGCCAGCTCCCACCAACTTGGGGAATAAGTGCTTTGGTCCTCAAGGAAGGATCTGGACAGCACAGCAAAGCATATACCACAATTTGTTACATAAATGAAGGGTACAGCTTGAATGATATGTGAGGCTCCACCATTTTTTAGAGGATTCCTAAAGCCATAGGAAATAGGATAAGGTTGAAGTCCAGCCATTTGACAGATGGGTATTATTGATCAGCAGATTTAAGAACAAACCATTCAAGTATCATCAGCAAGAGTCTATAAATGAATGGAGTCTTGGAGCATTCAAGCTCCTTTAAGACTCTGAGAGGTTAACAGAGTCATTTTAGTCCAAACTTCCACCTCTAGAGACTAGGTGTCTGGGTGCCAGGAAAGCACGAATGCTAGTTTGCTTACACCACTCAATGAAAAAAAAATGTGTTATGGATTCATGGGCCTATGAATCATCTCTTCTCCACCTCAGAACTCTATCCAATAATGGAACTCCTAACCAAATAGAGATCAAAGTATCAACTTCTTAATGGCTTGGAAAGCATTCAAAGATCCTCAAAGCAGGAGTCCCAGTAATTATGCTGGAGAATACAGCTTATACCCGATGCAAGTTGGGACTCTATTTTCCATCTTCAATATATTCTTTAGAATTTTCACATTCAGATGTGCCATGGGGTCCTACAGAGCAGAACCTGGAGACCCACCCTCATCTGGATAAAAAGCCTACATGTCTGACTCATATAGTAATTACTAGCCCGATAAAAAGTTTTATATGTTGACTTGCCCCTAGGAAAACATGACCTCAAAATGTCCCAGACTCTAACAAAGCAGACTGGTCTCTCCTATATGGAGAAGAAATCAGATCAAGAAAAAGGTGGCAGGGGCTAGGGTCATATTAGAAATTTCCCTCTTTGTACCAAGGTGGGTCATAGGATGGAAAGCATGACATTTTTCCCCAAATCACATGGCAATTGCTTGTCAAGCTCCCTCCTTAATCATCTCCAGGATGAGAGGTACACTGTTCACTAGGAAACCTATTCCAGTTTTAAAATACCCTATTGTTTTATTTTGTTTTGTTTTTAAAGATTTTATTTATTTATTCCTGAGAGACACAGAGAGAGAGGCAGAGACACAGACAGAGAGAGAAGCAGGCTCCTCGCAGGGAGCCCGATGTGGGACTGGATCCCAGGACCCCAGGATTGTGACCTGAGCCAAAGGCAGACGCCCAACCGCTGAGCCACCCAGGTATCACCAAAAACACCCTATTTTTAAAAACTCTTCATTATTCTGAGCCGAAAACTGGTCCCATTTCATGTCTGTTCACTTGTTCTAATTTTAGGACACCCAGGAATATCTGTGTTCCCTTTACTAAATGGAAGATTATTAGACAGATAGACTCTCCATCCCATATGCTACTTAAGCATGTTGAACAAATCTCCACGATAATATTTATCCAATTTTGTTGTTAATAGGTGTGGTCCTAAAAATTCAGTTTTCTAGACCTCCTGCCATAGGCTGACTCAATAGGTCTGAGGGGGAGCCTGGGACTCTATGCTATTTAACAGGCACCCAGGTCACCCAAAGATCCTGCTTTTAGATACATAGCATTAGATTACAAGGTTCTGAAGGGTGGATATCTTATCCTACTTATTTCTGTATATCTGACACTATGTAGAAGGTTTTGAAGAAACCTTTATTGAACAAATTTTAAAAATAAACAAAAACAATGAATAAAGAGTTTTAAAAATAGCTATCATTAACAAATTATCTGTAAGCCTTTTCCTTTTCAGAATAAATGTATCTAGTTTTCTTCACAACAGACCCTTCATACTCTTGTCACTTTTCTCTGAAACACTACAGTTGTCAATATTCCTATTAAAATGTGGTATCTGAAGTCTACCCCATCTTCCACATGCAGCTGATTCAGGGAACAATTACCTCCCTTGATCAGAACACAAGAATGCTTGGAAGAGAGAGTAAGATTGCAATTACTCCTTTTGACAGCTAAATGATACTATTGGCCTACATTGTACTCATATTCAACTAAAACTTCTACAAACTACCCCCTGTCTTGAATTAAAGCAGTTGATTTTTTTAAATTAATTGTAGTACTTTCCTCCTACCCCTATTAAATTTCATCTTATTATTTTCAGCTATTGTTCCAGTCTGTCAAAAGACTTGAATCTTGATTCTGTCATCCATATTAGCTGTTCCTTCCAGCTTTGTGTGAAAATTTAGTAAGACATTTCTGTAAACATTCAGTAAGAGATTTTGTGTCTTCATTTCCAACCTGATAATTGAACTGTAAAACATGACAGGGAGAGGGCCAAGGCCAGAGACCTGAAGTATACCATTACAGATCTCTCTTCAAATGACACAAACCTCTTAAACGTTTGTGGGATGTAGCTATTGCACTAACTATAAACCTACCTAACTGTGCTTCATTTGGTCCTTACTTCCTCTTGGCAACAAAGGTGTCAAGAGAAGGTCCCAATGCTCTAGAAAGAGACTGGACTAGAACACTTGAATTTGTTTCACGCTCTACCTGCCATAAACTTACTGTGTGACATGTACTCAATCTTTTGGTCTTCCATTTCACTTACAAATGAGGAATTTGAACCAGGTGATTGCTAAGATCCCTAACCAGCTCTACTATTCCCCATCCCCGGTTTCTTTCTTTTTTCTTTTTTAAGATTTTATTTATTTATTCATGAAAGACACACAGAGAGAGAGAGAGAGAGGCAGAGACACAGGCAGAGGGAGAAGCAGGTTCCATGCAGGGAGCCCGATGTGGGACTCGATCCCAGGACTCCAGGATCACGCCCTGGGCCAATGGCGGCGCTAAACCACTGAGCCGGGGGACGCCTGGGTGGCTCAGGAGGTTGAGCATCTGCCTTTGGCTCAGGGCATGATCCTGGGGTCCCAGGATCGAGTCCCGCATGGGGCTCCCTGCGAGGAAGCACTCTGCCTGTGTCTGTCTCTAATGAATGAATAAATAAATAAAATCTTAAAAAAATAAATAAATAAATAAACCACTGAGCCACCCAGGCTGCCCCCATCCCTGGTTTCTTAATGAAATACGATACTTCCACCACTAGTAAACCCCTCAGAGAGTAAAAGAAGTTGTTTTGGCATGACTTGTTATTACTAAATTTCTACTGATTCCTGATGATACTCTTCTAAATTCCTAAAGCTATTTGTTTAATAATCCATTCTAATATGTTGCAGTCCTTGCTCCCCTCATAGGCAAATGGAAATCAAGAGCCACACTGAGGTACAGAATTTGCACTGAGGTAGAGAATTCTGGGAGCTGGCATGGGTTTAGAGCACCACTTACCTGCCAAGCCTTGAAAATGGGCATAGACAGATCCAGCCTTGACAGTTGTGGCAATCAACATCAAAGTCTCTCATCTGAAATTTATATTTTCCATTATAAAAGTTGAGATGTTTACCTCCCTCAAGTTTTCAACAATGTTCTGTTGTATCATTATTTCTCAAAGATCACTAATAGCGGTTACATACACACATTTCTGAGTTCATGGATTATTTCCTCCTGGTCTAAAGACTTGAATATATTTAAATCAGTTGGACGTCCTCTTACTTTCACTTACTCATCTCAATCCCTAATTCTTTATCCTGTCTTTTAGTTTTTTAATTTCTGTTTTTAAATAGACAAGAGTGAAGAAAGTAAGAGTTAGGTAGGCCTGTATTATCCTCAACTTTTAACATTACCTCAACTACCTTTAAACAATGGAGCAACCATTTAGCATCTTTCTTGCTCCCAAATTCCATTTTTTCAATCCTCATTTTAATTCCTTTTTTCAGTCTTTCATGATATGATGATTTTTTGTAAGGTGTCTTTAAAATATGCATAAGAAGAAAGGCTGGACTTTTGTAGCAGACAAGGTGAAAAACAGAAAAGACATTAGGTAAAAGGAGGAACTCTGAGTTTGTGAATTAAGATCAAGCAGCTGTTTGAGAAGGCCATTTCCAAGTCCTCAGAGAAGCACTCAGGAGACTAAACAGCACAGAGGCCTTGAGCTTCAGAGGGCAGACCAATAAAGAAATGTGGCTACCAGAAATTAAATTCATTTAGTGCTCACAGAATAATAGGCATTTAAAAAACAATTAAGCCTTTTCTTCTGAAAAATAACCAATTTAATGTTTCATTTTATCTTAGCTCTGAGATTATTTATGAGAACAAAAAAAGTAATTAACCAAATTATGTATTGTTTTCCAATAAAGATACCTTAATATAAAATTAAAACCACAAGATTGTACAATCTAGTGTTATATGCTTGACTCTCTGTTACTCATATCTAAAGAAGGACTACACAGTGAATCTAATCTACTTTCAAAAAACTATTACTGATCTATTGTAACTGGGCCAAAAAGTGGGGGGTGGTTATAATTTCTAAAGTTCATTTTCTCAAGAATTACTGCAGCCCCCTATAAATTATTTTAGTTGTGACATTGTCACAGAGAAAGTTAAATATATATGATATAGAATTCAAATTTGGTAATCAAAATCTTAGTTAACAATAAAACAAATGAACAGAAAACATCAAAACTTAAAAAGCTTTCATTTTTTCTTTCTTCTTCTGGAAGCACCATGTTGCAGTCATCTAAGGGAAATCCTAGGTGATATATTTTCCCATTCCAATCCCATATGCCAGAAATTGGAGAGTTTCTGCATGATAACCACATTTTTTAACTTTTAAAGTGACCTCAAATTATTTTTCTGTAGCATGTAGCTGTAAAGGAAGTAGGGAACTATACTTTATTTTAAAAGTATATTTATAGGGATCCCTGGGTGGCACAGCGGTTTAGTGCCTGCCTTTGGCCCAGGGTGTGATCCTGGAGACCCGGGATCGAGTCCCACATCGGGCTCCTGGTGCATGGAGCCTGCTTCTCCCTCTGCCTGTGTCTCTGCCTCTCTCTCTCTCACTGTGTGCCTATCATAAATAAATAAAAAATTAAAAAAATAAAAGTATATCTTTGATTTCAAATCTTTCCCACCAAATCAAAGGCAACAATATCAAGGATAGTTTGTGAAATATCTTAAGGACTAGCTTATACTGATTTTTATATTGATTTTTCTTACATTGATCTCAAAATAGGATAAATGACTTTGTTAATCTAAAAAATGTGTTATACAAGCAACCTGTAAGTTCATCATCTTTAGAAATAATCATAAAAAGTACTTCAAACTTGTCTAGAGGAGCTGGAATTCAAGTAACTGATGTTCTTATAGAGTTGAAGCATTACTAACCAATGGAAGGGATTTCTTTCTCCCAAGACAACTATTTTAGGCATTTGTATTTTAGGCATTTGTTTAGGATTATGTGGTGGTCCCAAAAAATATATGTCACTGACCTAGGAATAGAGGGGAACTTCCTCAACTTGATAAAGAGTATCTACCAAAAAATCACAGCTAACATCATATTTAATGGTGATAATCTTGAAGCTTTCTCACTAAGATCAGGAACAAAGCAAGGATATCCCTCCTCACGGTGCTTTTCAGCATCATACTGGATGTCCCAGTTAATGCAGTAAGATAAGAAAAAGAAATAAATAGCACAAAAGTAGGAAGGAAGGAAGAAAGAAAACTATACTTGTTCACAGATGACATGATCATCTATGTAAAAATCCAAAAGGATCAACAACAACAACTCCTGGAAGTAATAAATGATTTAGTGCCTCCTCGGCACTAAATGCTGAGGAAGATGCAAAGCAACAGGAACTCTCATTCATGCTGGTGTGGATGCAAAATAATACAGCCACTTTGGAAGACAGTTTGGTGGTTTCTTATAAAACTAAACATACTGTTACCATACAATCTAGAAATTGTGCTCCTTAGTATTGACCCAGAGAAACTGAAAACTTATATCCACACAAAAACCCATCATCCTGATAATAGAAAAACTCAGTTCACCTAAAATGAGGTACAAAGCTCATGATCAAATCCTTTAAGAAGTTATCATTTTTAAAAAGTAAGATTTCATTTTTTTTATGGCTGAGTAAAACATAATGACATGGATGGAGCGAGAGTACAATGCTAAGCGAAATCAGTCAGAGAAAGACAAATACCATGATTTCATTCATATGTGGAATATAAGAAACAAAACAGATGAGCATGGGGAATAAAGAGAGAGAGACAAGTCAAGAAACATATTCGTAACTACAGAAAACGAACTGATGCTTACTAGAGGGGAGGGAGTGGCAGGATGGATTAAATAGGTGATGGGAATTAAAGAGTGCATTTGCTGTAGTGAGCACTGATTGTATGGAGTTGTTGAATTACGGTTGTCTGGATGGCTCAGTTGGTTGAGCATCTGCCATTGGCTCAGCTCATGATCTCAAGGTTCTGGGATCAAGCCCTACATCACACTACCTGCTCAGTGGGAGCCTCCTCCACCCTCTACCTCTGCTGTTCCCCCTGCATGTGCTTGCTCTCTCTCTCTGTCAAATAATATTTTGACAAAATAAATATTTAAAAAAAGGAATTGTTGCATCACTTTATTGTACACCTGAAACTAATATTACATTGTATGTTAACTAACTGGAATTTAAATTTAAAAGAAATTTTAAAAAGTAAATAAAGTGCAGGATAACATTCTTTCAGACAATGAAAGCACTCCAAAAGGTTACAGATGAAAACTGTAACCTAATATTTCAAAATTAGCTAGAAATCAATTAATAAAATGATGGAAGTGTCAGGATGCCTGGGTGGCTCAGTGATTGAGCCTTTGCCTTCAACTAAGGGCATGATCCTGGGGTCCTGGGATCAAGCCCTACATCACACTCCCTGCTCAGTGGGAGCTTCCTCCCCATGTGGGATCAAGTCCCACAGCAGGCTCCCTGCAGGGAGCCTGCTTCTCCCTCTGCCTATGTCTCTGACTCTGTGTCTCTCATGAATAAATAAAATCTTTTTTTAAAAAATGATGGAAATGTCAAAAGAACATATATCATATTTAAAAAGAGAATATGGAACTCAGAATTATAAATTAGAGAACATATAGCTTCAATAATTATAGCTAAATTAGGAGGAAAATGATGGATAATTAAAATAGACTATGCGTTAACATAGAAGGTAAAAAGAATGAAATTCTTAAAAAATAAATAAGTTATAAACTTCAGTACCAGCCCACATGGAATAACAGAGGCCAAATTTGCCATCTAATATGAAAAAATAAAAAAAGACAAAATAAAATATATGAAAAAATAGTTATCAAGATATTAAGTAATAAATGGTACTGATCCCTGAAAAATAGGAAATAAGCCTTACTATCGCCCCAGTGTACTGCCTAATGACCATTTCTAAGTCACACTGAAAGTTAAGGAATTGAGGAAGACCTCTGAGTTCTCAAGGAGTTGGGTAGATAGAGTTGGAAAACAAGGCAGCCAAAGTCCATAGGACAGAGTACTAGACAGAAGAGATGGAAAAGAGAGAATGATTGAGAGAGAGAGACATAGAAAGAGAAAGATTGACATTTGGAGATCTGCAGAGGGTCCTCCTTGAGTTTTCAGCTGATAAACCCATTCATGTAAGAATACTACCCAATCAGGGGAAAAGCCACCTACAGGGATTACAGGAAACAGTTGTTTGAGCTCTTGGGGTCTAGTTCCTATTCCTACCAGAGTGCAGAATTTAACACATGACACTGGATATAGTACTCAAAAGAGTTTGGCTTTTGCCATGGTATCAGGGAAAAACTAATCCTATACTCAATGCTGCTGTCTCATACACACACATACACACAAATTAAAATCAGGACCATAAAAGATGAAACTGCTTTCAAGAAATTAAGTTGATATCACAGAACAAGAGTCAATAATACTTACAACAGTACAAAAATATCCAGGACCCAAGAAGGTAAAATTCACAATGCCTGCCATCCAATCAAAATTACCAGCCATCAAAAGAAAGAAGGTATGACTCATAGTGAGGGGGAAAAACAAATTCACCGTGAAATGACACAAAACTAATAGAAAAAGACATCAAAAGAAGTGTTATCTAGTGATGTTCTGGGGTCATATAAGACTGGCTCAGAGAGCTAATTTTTTCAATTATCCTCAATTATTGGGAATTTTACAAGCTACTTGTTAAACATACCCATCATTTAAAATTAAATTACTTACAATTAAATAATTTATATTTAAAGCAAATATAACAAATGTAAAACTCATAACTTGCTAATTATTTTAATATATTTTAGCATAATCTACATGCAGAGATCAAGGTCATTACATTTGTATGGTGAAGATACTGTAATACAGTGTGTTAATATTGAGTATCTCTTTCCAACTCTACATTCAGTGATGACATGTTGGTAGCTTGAAATAAGCCACAGTGGGATCACTAAAAGCATAGAAATTGGTAAATGTGACAAATCAGGGCTATGTTATTTTATTTTCCCAGAGAACCATTGTTAAACATTTGTCAGCACAGCACAAATTATTAATGTTTTCCCTATGTTTAAGAAGCTAGAAGAAATATAGACCATGTTAAGTAGAGACACTGAGAATATTTAAAACAACATATTTAACTTCTAGGGATGAAAATACATAAAATGAAAAGTATACTGGATAAATATAAAAGTAAATTAGACCTTGAAGAAGAAAAGATTAGTGACCTGGAGAATAAGGCAATAGAAACTATAAAACACATTAAGAATAATTTTTTTAATAAATGCATAAATACATCATCAGTGAGCTCTAGAAAATTTCAAGTGGCCTCATATATGTATAATTCAAGTCCCAAAATGACACAAAGTAGAAAAATAAAAATTGTGGCTGAAAAATTATCCATATTTGACAAAAACTGAAATTCATAGGTCAGAGGACTTCAAAGACCCCCAAGTACATGAAACATTAAGAAAAAAAAAAGCAAGGGAAATCATAATCAATTAAATCCAGTGATAAAGACAAAATCTTAAAAGTGATCAAAGAGGGCCGCCTGGGTGGCTCAGTCAGTTGGGCAGCCAGTTCCTTGTTTTGGCATGGGTCATGATCACAAGGTGGTGGGATCAAGCCCTGTGTTGGGCTCTGCGCTCAGAGTCTGCTTCGGGATTCTCTCTCTCCCTTTGCCCCTCCCCCACCCTCCCTCTCTCTCAAATAAATAAATTGATCCTTTTTAAAAAGGGATCAAAGAAAAATGACACATTATATACAGAGGAACAGTCTCATCAGAAATAATTCAAGTCAGATGACAATAGAGCAGTATCTTTAAAGACCAGAGAGAAGAAAACTTTCAACCTAGAATTTTATATTCTGTACAAATATCTTTCCAAATAAAAGGTGAGAGACTTTGGAAGGGACATCAGTAAAATGGAGCATAGGAATTTCTAGCATTTCCTCCTCCTCTCCAAAAAAATTCCAATTTGAAAAACTATCCATAGGTGATAGTTCACTTTCACAAGACCTAAGGATTCCAGGAGGATTACAGCACCTGAATGAAGCACAGAAATAAGATGCATTGAGGAGAGCAGGAAAGATAGATTCACATTCCTCCCATCACCTTTTCCCTATGCCCAGGCAGCCTAGTGCAGAGAGACACTCTCCCTATGGGGGAAAGAGAGTGAAGTGAGCACCAGATTTCACCACGGATATTGGAGTTACCCTGCCCTACCAACAGACCCATTCCTGTGGCCACATGTGGCTCCCAGTGTATTTTACTGAACACAAGCCCCTGGCCCACATGAGGTCCAGGCCAACCCATGCAGACCTAAACTCCAAAAAGAGTCCATAGACTCTGGATCCCAGTCCACCCCAGAATCAGGCCAGTTCCTACCAACCCAAACTCCCAACCTATCTTGTGCCAAACAAATTTCCATAAACCCAGCCTCCAGGCTGACCCTACCCATAAGCCTCAAGTTATAGGCTTACTCCAAGTGCCCCCATCTCCAGGCCTGCCCCCAGGCCAGCTCCGTTAAAACCAGGCTCCCAGCCTTTCCCATGATGGAATCCTATGAACCAAGATACCGGGCCCAACCTAGGGGTTCCTGGCACCTGGTTGGCCCCTGTGGACCCAAGATCCAGTTGTACTCACACAGACCCATATCCTAGGGCCATCACCACAGACTCAAGCACCAGGCCCATTCCCATGAATCCAGGCTTATCCCTGCAAACTAGGTACCAGGTTGGTCTCTGTGAACCCAAGGACCAGGCTTGCTCACTTTCTGATGCAGGCAACAGACCTGCAAGTCCGGACTCCAAAAGCCTGCAGACAGCACCAGGTGACCCACACAGAATCCCTGGAGGGGCTGACAATGCAAAGCCATAAGATCATGAAAAATTAGGGAAACAAAACAAAAAACAAAAAACAAAATTAGGGAAACACAACACCACCAAAGAACTAATGGAACTCCAAAGACTGACTCTAAAGAAATGGAGATCTGTGAACTGTGGTAAGGTTCTTACAGTATACTTAAAGTGTATAGAATCACTTGGAAGTAAACAGTTATAATTTAAAGATGCATACTACAAACTAAATCAATCTCCTAAACAAAAAGAAAATAAAGAATTATGGATAAGAAACCAATGAAGATTAAATAGAATTTTTAAAAATAATCAATCCAAAAGATAGCAGAAAAAAGAGAACAAAAGCCATAATAGACAAATAGAAAATAAATAGCAAGATGGTATAATTCAAACCCAGTTACCTCAATTATCCCAATAATTATAAATAGTATAAACACCCCAATGTGAAGGCGGGTATTATCGAATTGGGTAAAAAAGCAAGACTCAAATATTTGCTACCAAGAAATCCATATTATTTGTCTATGTGTTTGTTTATTTATTTATAGAGGAAGGGGAGGGGGGAGGGAGTGAGGGAAAGAGAGAATCTTCAGCAGGCTCCACACCCAGCATGGAGCCAATGCAGGGCTTAATATCAGAATCCTGAGATCAGGGGGATCCCTGGGTGGCTCAGTGGTTTAGCGCCTGCCTTTGGCCCAGGGCATGATCCTGGGGTCCTGGGATCGAGTCCCACATCGGGCTCCCTACGTAGAGCCTGCTTCTCACTCTGCCTATGTCTCTGCCTCTGTGTGTGTGTGTGTGTGTGTGTGTCTCATGAATAAATAAAATCTTTAAAAAATATAAAAAATAAAAAATAAATTAAAAAAATAAAGAATCCTGAGATCATGACCTGAACCAAAATCAAGAGTCTGTTGTTTACCTGACTGAGCCACTCAGGCACCTCTTTTTTTTTTTTTTCTTCAAGAGAAAGAAGAAATCCATTTTTTTTTAAGAAATCCATTTTAAATATAGACATCAACAAGTCAGAAGTAAAAGAATGAAAATACAACATACCATGTTAACAGTAATCAAAAGAAAGCTGGAATTGCTATATCAATATCAAACAAAGTTGATATCAGAGCAATGAATATTACTAGTGATAAATAATAAAGAGATAAACTTATCAAAAGAACATAACAGGGGGGCACCTGGGTAGCTCAGTGGTTAAGCGTCTGCCTTCAGCTCAGGTCATGATCCAAAAGGTCCTCAGTTCAAGTCCCCCATTGGGCTCCCCACAAGGAGCCTGCTTATCCCTCTGCCTATGTCTCTGCCTCTCTTTCTGGGTCTCTCAAGAATAAAAAAAAGAAAGAACATAACAATACTAAAAGTTTTTATGCCTAATGATAGAGTTTCAAAATAAAAATAGTAAAACCAAATGAATTATAAGGAAAAAGAGTCAAATAATTAATTATACATGGAAATTTCAAAACCTCTCTATTAATATTTAATTGAACAAGTAGACAGAAAATCAACAAGTACGTAGGAAACTTAAATGACCTTTAATCCAAGCTGACCTAAACTGAAATATTCCAACCAACAACATTTGCACATGGAACATTTACTTGTATAAAACATATCCTGAGCTATTAAACTACTCTCAATAAACCTAAAAGGACTCAAGGTATCTTTTCAAACAACAATGGAACTAAATTAGAAATAAAACACAGACCTTATATATAGTACAAACTATCTAAATAGTAAAAGTATAGTAGTGGTAAAATAGTGAGTAAAAAGAAGAAATCAAAAGAGAAGTTAAGTATTTTAAACTGTACAAAAATTTTTTAAAACTCAGTATTTGTGAATTATAACCAACCAGGGCTTAGAGGGAAATTTATAGTTAATAAACACCTTTATTAGAACGTTAAAAACTTTCCAAATAAATGACAGCTTCCACCTTAGGGAACTGGGAAAAGGAGAGTAAATTAAATCCAAGTGTGTAAAAAAAAAAAAAAAAAAGTAAAAGAGCAAAAACCAATGAAACAGATAGGATAATAACAATAGAGAAAACTGATTAATGAAAAACAGGTTTTTCTGAAAAATAAATAAAAAATAAACTTCTACCCAGACTGGTGAAAAAAATAAGAGAAAAAATTTGTCTGTATCAGGAAAGATGACAAAGGTGCTATCACCCCAACATCTATATATATTATAATAATAGTAAATAAATAGTATAAGCAACTTTATGCCAATAAATTTGACAATTTAGGTGAATTAATTTCTTAAAAGACACAAACTCAAAGCTTACTCAAGAAGTAGATAAACAATCCTATAACTATTTTAAAGATTAGATTTATTCTATGCTTATTGCAGCATTATTTATAATAGCAAAACTATGGAAGCAGCCCAAGTGTCCAGCAATAGATAAATGGATAAAGACATGGTAAATATATATCATGGAATATTATTCAGCCATAGAAAATGAAATCTTGCCATTGCAACAACATAGATGAACCTAGAAAGTGTAAGTGAAATAAGTAAGTCAGAGAAAGACAAATACCATATGATTTCACTCATATTGGGAATTTAAGGAACAAAACAAATGAGCAAAGGCAAAAAAATAAGGAGAGAGAGAGAGACAAACAAAAAAACAGAATTTTTTTTAAACAGATTCTTATCTATAGAGAACTAACAGATGGTTTACCAGAGGGGAAGTGTGTGGGGGATGGGTGAAATAGGTGAAAGGGATTAAGAGTACTCTTATCTTAATAAGCACTGAGTAATATATGGAAGTGTTAAATCTCTACACTTACACCTGCAACCAATATAACACTGTAACTAACTAACTAACTAACATTTTTAAAAACTGAATTTAGTGCTTAAAACCTTTCCATAAGAAAACTCCAGCCCACATGACTACACTGGTGAATTCTACCAAACATTTAAGGAAGAAATATACAAACTCTTCCAGAAAATTGAAGAGAACACTTCCCAACTATTCAATAAGGCCCAGATTACAATGATTCCAAATCTAAACAAAGGCACTACAAAAAAAGTGAACTGTAGACAAACATCTATCATGGACATGGATGCATAAGTTCTAAGCAACGGTTAGCAAGTTGAATTTTACAATATATAAAAGGGATAGGGATCCCTGGGTGGCTCAGAGGTTTAGTGCCTGCCTTCAGCCCAGGGCATGATCCTGGAGATCTGGGATCAAGTCCCGTGTCGGGCTCCCTGCATGGAGCCTGCTTCTCCCTCTGCCTGTCTCTGCCTCTCTCTCTGTGTCTCTCATGAATAAATAAATAAAATCTTTTTAAAAAAATAAAAGGGATATTACATCATGACCCGCAAAGTAAGCTTTATTTAACATTTGAAAATCAATAAATATAACTTACCATATTAACACTCTAAAATAGAAAAATCACACATTTTCTTGATAGAAGCAGAAAAAGTATTTAACAAAAAAGCAAAAGTCAATCCTGAAAAAACTCTCCACAAACTGAGAATAGAAAGAAATTTCCTCAACCTGATAAAAGGCAGTTATGAAAAACCAAAAGCCTACATAATACTGAATAGTGAAAAGCTAAATGGGTCCTTCTTAAGATTAGGAACAAGACAAGAATATACATTCCTGTTGGGTGTTTTTTTTTTTTTTTTTTTTTTTTGGTCCCAAGGTACCTCCTTTTTTTTTTTTAAGCGATTAGTTAACATATAGTGTATTAATAGTTTCAGGATAGAAGTTAGTGATTCATAAGTTCTACATTCCCATTTTTTTTAAAGATTTTATTTATTTATTCATGAGAGATACAGAGAGAAAAAGAAGCAGAGACACAGGCCGAGGGAGAAGCAGGCTCCATGCAGGGAGCCCGATGTGGGACTTGATGCTGGGACTCCAGGATCAGGCCCTGGGCAGAAGGCAAACGCTAAACTGCTGAGCCCCCAGGGATCCCCTACAATCGCATTTCTATTCAATATACTGGAAGTTCTGGTCACTACAATTAGACAAGAAAAGGAAATAAAACACACCCATATTAGAAAGAAAAAAGTCAAATGCATTTATTCACAGGCAACTACAATAAAATGCAAACATTTCTAAATACCATATACATATATTATAGAAAAGAGATTTAAAACAAATTTTAAAAAATAGATCATATAGTGAAAATATACATATAAGAGATTTGTATAACAAACAGAAAATGGAAAAATAAGTCATCATTTTTAAAATAATTACCTAATAAAGTATATTGTGGAGTGGACAGAAAAATTCAGAACTTCTCAGAACTTCTCTTGTTTTATATATTTAATTTTGGACTCATGTACCTATTTTACATAGCTGTAGAAAATTAAATTTAAAAATCATTCCAAAAAAAAGTTAAAATAAAATGAAACTAAAGAATCTAAATATGTATCCATCTGGTCACTAACCACATAGAGAAGAAGACCAAAGTAACTTCAAAAATAGACTCCAAATCATATTGTTGGTGGAACGGCTGGTATTATTATCCTGAGATTTTTGTATGTGTATTGTGGGATAAAGCAAATGAGTGACTATGTGATATTCTATCATTCCTGTTGTAAACCAAGCATTCTCAGAATACTTAGAGAATTGGAATTCCTACAGCCACATAACTTAAGGTATCTAATTATTGTCCTTCAATGTCAAAGAAATCCAAAGATTGGAGAGTCTAAGAAAACGGGAACATTTAGTTACTTTTGGCTTCCAGGTAAATATGAGTTTACCATAGGAGTAGAATAATAGTATAAATAAGGTCATGACATAAAATGTTCATTGAAAAGTTAAGCTCCATTTCTCTTGGCTGCATAAAAAATTTTTAACAGCAAGAGCTTTGATCAAGTTAAAAATAGTTAGTATCGTAAGAGGAAAGGTTCAAGCCCTGAATCAGTTAAGGTTGATTCTGAACTGAGGGTAGTGAACTGGATAATATCCAAAGTCTCTTTAAGTTTTCAAATTCTGTCATGGTTCCAGTAATGCCATCAGCAGCCTACCTTTTTGGTTCACTTCCATTAGTAAAGGTTTTCATCAGAAAATGTCCAAACTTGGGACACCTGGGTGGCTCAATGGTTGAGCATCTGCCTTTGGCTCAGGTCGTGGTCCCAGAGTCCTGTGATCCAGTCCCGCATCCGGCTCCCCAAAGAGAGCCTGCTTCTCCCTCTGCCTGTCTTTGCTTCTCTCTGTGTGTCTCTCATGAATAAATAAATAAAATACTTAAAAAAAAAAAGGAAAGCATTCAATCTCACTTAAAATGTGTATAGTGAATATGGTTATGTGTATATATATTCACTTTCATTAGTAAATAGGCTTTCATCAGAAAATGTCCAATCTCACTTAAAAGGTGTGTGGTGCATAAGTATATGTTTATATATATGTATATATACACTATATACCTTTCAAGATTATATATATAATTGATGATATCCCAAGCCTCCACAACCAGACCACAGAAGAACATTGGCACCAATATGTTTATCTGGAAGAAAAAGTAGCAGAGACTATATCATTAGGAGGGTAACTACAATAAAAATCTCAAGATTGGAGAGCCTGAACAATACCAATTTACCACAAGAGTCCACAAATTGAAGGCCACATATGCCAGACATGGAATTCTTAAAAGGATTATCTCTGATGATGAGCCACAGTCGTCCTCAAAGGAATTTCTACATTTTGCCAAAACATGAGACTCTGAACACTTCACAGTCAGTCCACATTACCACAGAGCCAAGCCCTTTGCAAGGGGTTAGTGGTGAAAAGCTGAAAGACTGAAGCTCTGAAACACTTTAGGCTGAGCCTAATGATAAAGGCCCCTGCCTCAGACTATTTGGAGTAAAGAATGCACTGTGGGCAACTTTCAGTTCCCTTCCCCAGTTATTATAGTCTCAGCATCTTCCCTCAGCACTATTGTCTATGCATGGAATGTAGAGCCTACGGCAGTGAGTCTACTCCTCACACAAATATTGTAAAAATAGATACAATAAACAACTCACACCACCAGGCTCTGGTCTAACCCCTTAGTCTGTGTGAAATCGTATCCCTTGGAAGTTATGGTTGACACCAAACACTGAAACAGGAGATATTCTTGCTGGTGATGGTTTAAAATGACACCATAGTCTCACAGGGAACATTCTAGAAAAGATCAATATTTTGCTTAATTAGCGAAGCAAGTACCTTATCAGCACAATCCTTAGTCAAGGCTTTTTTGGTGGCAAGTAACAGGAGTCACTCAAGCTATCTTAAGGGAAAAAAAAAAATAGAATCTATTGCATAGATTATAGGGGCACATCCTGGAAGCCAAGAACAAGTAATGCAGTTGGTTCTCATGAGTGCTGTGATAGGAACTGGAAAGATAGAGTCAAGGCAGAATATGGCCCCCATCTCTATCTTCCTTCTACATCTTGTTTCTTCTCTCTCCCTGCTTGTAGTATATGATGGCTATCTGTGGTAGGTAGTCTCCAAAATGACCCTCAATGATCCTCACTTCTTCGTATGTATATTCCTGTGTAATCCCCTACATCCAAATATGGGCTGGGCCCTGTAACTCATGTCTAATATAGAATACAATAAAAATAATGGTATGTCACTTCTAAGATTAGGTTAAAGAGAAGATAGCTTTCATCCTGCAGACTTTCACTTTTTGTTCATTACAATTGAAGCTGCTGTTATTTTATTAATTGATCTATGAAGAGACCTCCCATGGAAAGAAACTGAGAAGGTCCTCCAAACAGCCAGTGAGAAACTAAGGCCCTCTATCCAATAGTCCATGAGGAACTAAATCTTGTCAACAATCATGTAAGTGACAGTAATCTTAGAAATGGATTCTAGCTCGTGAGCTTTCAGATAAGATTGGGGCCCCAGCCAAAACCCTAGTGGAATAGGAATCCTGTGAGAGATCTCAAGGCAAAGGCATCTAGCTAACCCACATCTGGATTCCTGACCCATAAAAAAATCAGATAATGAATGTGTATTGTTAAAAATCCTTAAATTGGGGGGAAACGATTTACATAGGTAACTAATACAGATTTTAGTACCATAACATACCCAAAAATATGGAATGGCTTTAGAACTGAGCAGTGCTATGAAGACCAAAAAGGTTTTAAGGAATATATTTAAATAAAGCCTAGTTGTCTTGAACATATTTTTAGTAAAAATCTGGACTTTAGAAATGCTGCTAGTGAAGGCTGAAAAAAAGTTAGGAGCTGGAAACTAGAAAGAGGATCTTTGTCACATAGGGGCAGAAAGTTTAGCAACACTGTCATCTGCAGTTATATGGAAAGCAGAAAATGTTCCTAATCAAGCAGATAATCTGGTTAAGGAGATTTCCAAGTGGAATACTGAAAGTGCCAAATGGTGTCTTCTTGCTGCTTAAAGTAAAATGCAAGAGGAGAGAGATAAATGAAGACAACTGTCAAATAAAAAGCAGCCAGTGATTGATGGTTGTGTAAATTCTCAGCCACTTCAGATGGCAAACATTGTAAAATAAGGAATGGTTTCTATGCAAAGAGCAAATCAAGAGCACTGTCAGGAGAATATGGTTAAAAGATAAAGCTGAGGGTTGTAATTGTTCAGACCTCAGACAAAACAACAGTGGTGACTAATCGTAATATTCAGTCACACAAAAGTCCCTTTAAAGAAACTAAGGTGCATCTAACAGAATCTCTTAGAAAACAGGTTTTCTAAGAAGCTTATTACATGCATTGCCCATCTATTATAACAGAATTTCAGTACGAAGACAGGCTTTTCCCAAAGAGATTTATGAGTATGGGCTTTGTCTAATGAAATCAACTCTAATGACATTCACAGGGAGCCCACAATGTTTTTGAGAGAATTATATCAGCAGATACACTACCAGCTTGTACTAAAAGAAACAGAGGCAGTACAAAATGGGGAAAAAAAAAACCCAAAACACAGTTAGATCCCCAAAGTTTAACTAGTAGAAAGCAGGCTGAGAAAACTACTCAGCTAAAATACATGTTACCTTTCAGACAAAAAGAACAAAAATTCACAGGGCACAACCAAGAGGCCTGAGAGCAGAGAACAAGAGCCATAGAGAATTAGACTTGAGACACAGGCAAGGAATTCAACATTTTCTTGTCTAGATTTCATGACTGCTATAAACTAGTGACTCCTTTTTTACTTCAATTTATGCATGTCTTTTTTAACAAGAATATCTATACCAGTAATTCTATGCATGTCTCACAATTGTGTTTATGTGTACTGAGGACAGATAATTTGTTTCTTTAGTTTTACATGTTTATCAACTGAGAGGAACTGTGCTCAAGGAACTGTACTTTAGGAACTATTCCTAATGTGCCTCATCCAAATCTGGATCTGATTTAGACAGTGAGATTCTAGACTTTGAACCGATGCTGTAATGTCATAATCCAGGGTGGGGGGTGAGTGTATGTGTACATAAGGGACATGAACCCTTGGGAGATCAGAGGGTAGACTGTGGTAGGCAGGCTCTAAGATGACCTGCAAGACCTATCTCCTAATACTTACATCCTTGTGTAATCATCTACCCTTGAGTTGAAATGGACCTAATCACTTCCTTTTGATGGATAGACTATGTCAGAAGTGATGCTATATCACTTCCAAGATTAAGTTACAAAATGATTTTGTGCACTCTTTCTCTCTCACTCTCATGTTCTTTCATGGAGACCAGCTTCTTGATGAAGAGGTCTATAAAGCAAGGAACTTAGGGAAGCCTCTGACCAACAACCAGCAAGCAACTGAGAGCCTCTGTCCAAGAGCCCATGAGAAACCGAATCCTACTAACAACTATGTGAGTAAGAATGGAAGCAGATCCTACTCCAGTCATGCCTTCATATGAAACCACAGCCCTGCACACAATCAAAGTGTGCAGGGCACTTTTATTGCAGCCTTGTGAGAGACTAATGAGGTAGAGGTACACATCTAAGCTATTCCCAGATTTCCAACCCACAGAAACTATGAGATAATATTTTTTGTTTAAAGCTGTTAACTTTGGGGGAACCTAGGTTACTCAGTCAGGTGAGTGTCTGTCTCTTGATCTCAGCTCACGTCTTGATTTCAGGGTCATGAGTTTGAGCCCCACACTGGAGCCTACAGGAAGAAAGGAAGGAAGAAGGGAGGAAGGAAGGAAGGAAGGAAGGAAGGAAGGAAGGAAGGAAGGAAGGAAGGAAGGAAGGAAGGAAGGAAGGAAGGAAGAGGGAGAGGGAGAGGGAGAGGGAGAGGGAGAGGGAGAGGAGAGAGGGAAGGGAAGGGAAGGGAAGGGAAGGGAAGGGAAGGGAAGGGAAGGGAAGGGAAGGGAAGGGAAGGGAAGGGGAGGAAATAAAAAATAAATAAAGCTATTAACTTTTAGGCAGTTCGTTATACAATAACTAATACACTGGCCAGCCCTGCATCACCAACTGATAGGTGTTCCAGTGTCTGATTTCCAAATGCCCTAGAGGAATATTCTGATTGGGCCAGATTGGCTTGGCTGTCTCCCATTGGTACAAACAGCCCCAGCCATTGAAGGAACAAAACTGTCTACCACATTACAGCCACAAGGTTCTGGTCCTGTGAGTAGAGATCAATTCTTAGAGAAGAGGAAGTAGGCTGGAAAAAAATGTTTCTCTTAAAAGGAGTGCCTCATGTATTAGGTAGATGAAACTCTGAAATAAACAAAGATTACCCAGGGCAATAATTGATTAGCTATGGGCCCCTGTTGTTATCTCCTCAAAAACAAAGTCAAGGGCTCTGCCGAGTGTGACTCTAAGATAACAAGGATGTTCTGTTTCTAGAATTACTGTTGGCTAGTTGTTGGTTTTTCTTAAATCCATTAAGCTAGTTGTTGGACAAAGTGCTGAGAAAAAAATCAATTGACTGGATTCATTTGTTGATACAATAAGAAAAAGGAAGCAAGCAGGTATAATAGCAAATAGTCCTCTTTGATGGAAAGGAAAATCTCAAAATGTTAGTCCTCTGCAGGGCATGGCTGCTCTAATAAACCATCTTAAAAACAGATGTCTTGCTATGATTGAGAAAAAAAAAGAATGTTGGAAGAAGGAAGATTATTAAGGGCTAAAGATCTTTCTGAAACCAGGAACATCATGGTTGGATGGTGTCAGGAAAAGGGATTCTCATTCCTCTCCCTTTTAGTAAAGTTTTCTGCCTGTTGAAGAGTGTAATTACCAAAATTGCTGGTCCCAGAGAACAAAAAGATAAGAAGGGAAATAGCAAAGGTAAAGACTGGTGTCCTACAAAAAAGTAGGAGGAGAAAACTAATAGATCAGAAGTGGGCTTTAAGGGACTCCAGGGTGGTTCAGTGGTTGAGCATCTGCCTTTGGCTCAGGGCATGATCCTGGGGTCCCCCAGAATCGAGTCCCACATCAGGTTCCCCGCAGGGAGCCTGTTTCTCCCTCTGCCTGTGGTGTCTCTACCTCTTCTTTCTCTGTATCTCTCATGAATAAATAAATAAAATCTTTAAAAAAGAAAAAAGAAATGGGCTTTAAATCTAGGAACAATAGAGAATATAATCTGATAATTTGTAGCATTAATTTATGCCTAGGATTTTAAAAGTAAAATTTAAAAATTAGATAGAAATTCAAAGAGTAGGACTTCTAATTTGTCACCAAGATAGACTGGAATCTACTGAGACCTCCTTGGCTTTGTGGTATCAGAACTTACCAAAGTTGTATAAAGAACAATTATAACCATTAGCTGCATAATCCCACTCCATCTCCCCCACCACTACCAAAACTTTTTTCCTACAAGTCTTTGCTACAACTCTATTCCATTATATCACTGGGCAATTCAAAGTGATAATAGTATCACTCGGGATGCCTGGGTGGCTCAGCGGTTGAGCATCTGCCTTCAGCTCAGGGCATGGTCCCAGAGTCCCGGGATTGAGTCCCACATTGGGCTCCCGGCATGGACCCTGCTTTTCCCTCTGCCTATGTCTCTGCCTTTCTCTTTCTCTCTCTCTCTCTGTCTCTCATGAATAAATAAATAAAATCTTAAAAAAAAAGTGATAATAGTATCACTACTAGTATGAACAGCAACGGCTACTGTTTCTAGAAAGGAAAGAAAATGCTGACCAAGTCTTGACCAAGTCTTGGGCACTGAAGTAATCATTTCTGGTAAATAACTTAATTCTCATAGAATGTGGATACTATTAAGTTCTCCATTTACTAGATGAAGAAATTCATCTTGAGAAGGATTTACAAGATATACCCAAGGATGCACAGCTAAAAAATGAAAAACTGAAATTTAAACTAACTTCAAAGTCCATGGCCACTATGTTAGATACCCTTCCGTTTCACTTATGGAGCACTTCTATCACTACAGTAAGAACTTTGCTTATATTATCTTATCAGATTATCGCAACAGCCTATAATGTAGGGTTGATTAGCCCATTCTATCAATCTAGGTAAATGTGCTGATCACCAGGCTACTGTCCATTGACCCTCCAGCTAAAATCAACCACTGTTTAAGTCACTAATGTGTGCAAAATAAATACTTGATAAAAACAAGCTCTCTAAATGATGTGTTTTATGAGGACCATGATTGGTAAACAATGTACAAATATCACAAGAGGGAACACCTAGTTTCATAAAATACTGAACTTGGTAAATTATTTCTCTTTTTCTCATTTTAGAGGTTAAAGAGGGCCCTTTCCTGTTCTATATTCACTTACATAGCCCCCAAACAGAAACCTTTGGGTGTTTCAGGCATAACCAAAGCAGACATGGCTGCTGGGCTGGGGTGGAAGATAACCAGCATACAGATTGTTGTGCTTATGTTGTTCTGTGTTGACATCTGATACGGCTATTCTTGTCTATGTTTACATGTCCCATTCATCTGGTTCAACCAGACAGAGTTTTATTAATATTATTGATGGTTGCCATAACAACAAGCATGTGAATATACTTTAGCGATGATACTGTGACAAGTATTTGGTTGATCACAGTCTGTAAATTCATCAGAAGGATGATCTTCAAGGGTGAAGGGAGATGGAACAGGACATCACCAGATGGACACTTGCTTTGATCTCATTGGGGAAATTTACATAGTGATTTCTCCTGAAAAATTCCTTTCCAGAGGCTTCCTCTGGAACTTTGGAGCTGTTTGACCCTTGGAGAAAATCCAGTAACTCAACCAAAGACTCCTCCTAGACCATAAATAGTATTCTGAATTTGCATCCTCCATTTCCATTACTCTCACTCTCCCAATCATTTCAGTCCTTTCAGTATGCAGGACATTAAAAGAACAAAGTCAAATACTAGAAATTGGGTGATCTTCCATTGCTGCGTTTAGGTCTGGCTTCTTAAGTGACATTCTTTTGCACTACAAATGCTTGCTAAAATGTATGGTGGAAGACAGGCAGCAACTAAAAGAATATGTGACCTCCAAACCAGCTCTGCAAGAAATTTTAAGGGGGCCTCTTAAAATTCCCCTTTAAGAAGAAGTTCAGTGGAACAGTCCACAAATACAAAGACTGAATAGATATCATGATGACACTAAACTCATATCTCTCAATAGTAACTCTGAATGTGAACGGGCTTAATGACCCCATCAAAAGGCGCAGGGTTTCAGACTGGATAAAAAAGCAGGACCCATCTATTTGCTGTCTACAAGAGACTCATTTTAGACAGAAGGACACCTACAGCCTGAAAATAAAAGGTTGGAGAACCATTTACCATTCGAATGGTCCTCAAAAGAAAGCAGGGGTAGCCATCCTTATATCAGATAAACTAAAATTTACCCCAAAGACTGTAGTGAGAGATGAAGAGGGACACTATATCATACTTAAAGGATCTATTCAACAAGAGGACTTAACAATCCTCAATATATATGCTCCGAATGTGGGAGCTGCCAAATATATAAATCAATTATTAACCAAAGTGAAGAAATACTTAGATAATAATACACTTATACTTGGTGACTTCAATCTAGCTCTTTCTATACTCGATAGGTCTTCTAAGCAAAACATCTCCAAAGAAACGAAAGCTTTAAATGATACACTGGACCAGATGGATTTCACAGATATCTACAGAACTTTACATCCAAACTCAACTGAATACACATTCTTCTCAAGCGCACATGGAACTTTCTCCAGAATAGACCACATATTGGGTCACAAATCGGGTCTGAACCGATACCAAAAGATTGGGATTGTCCCCTGCATATTCTCGGACCATAATGCCTTGAAATTAGAACTAAATCACAACAAGAAGTTTGGAAGGACCTCAAACACATGGAGGTTAAGGACCATCCTGCTAAAAGATAAAAGGGGGGATCCCTGGGTGGCGCAGCGGTTTGGCGCCTGCCTTTGGCCCAGGGCGCGATCCTGGAGACCCGGGATCGAATCCCACGTCAGGCTCCTGGTGCATGGAGCCTGCTTCTCCCTCTGCCTGTGTCTCTGCTTCTCTCTCTCTCTCTCTGTATGTGACTATCATAAATAAATAAAAATTAAAAAAAAAAAAAAAGTAAAAGATAAAAGGGTCAACCAAGAAATTAAGGAAGAATTAAAAAGATTCATGGAAACTAATGAGAATGAAGATACAACCGTTCAAAATCTTTGGGATGCAGCAAAAGCAGTCCTAAGGGGGAAATACATCGCAATACAAGCATCCATTCAAAAACTGGAAAGAACTCAAATACAAAAGCTAACCTTACACATAAAGGAGCTAGAGAAAAAACAGCAAATAAATCCTACACCCAAGAGAAGAAGGGAGTTAATAAAGATTCGAGCAGAACTCAACGAAATCGAGACCAGAAGAACTGTGGAACAGATCAACAGAACCAGGAGTTGGTTCTTTGAAAGAATTAATAAGATAGATAAACCATTAGCCAGCCTTATTAAAAAGAAGAGAGAGAAGACTCAAATTAATAAAATCATGAATGAGAAAGGAGAGATCACTACCAACACCAAGGAAATACAAACGATTTTAAAAACATATTATGAACAGCTATACGCCAATAAATTAGGCAATCTAGAAGAAATGGACGCATTCCTGGAAAGCCACAAACTACCAAAACTGGAACAGGAAGAAATAGAAAACCTGAACAGGCCAATAACCAGGGAGGAAATTGAAGCAGTCATCAAAAACCTCCCAAGACACAAGAGTCCAGGGCCAGATGGCTTCCCAGGAGAATTTTATCAAACGTTTAAAGAAGAAATCATACCTATTCTCCTAAAGCTGTTTGGAAAGATAGAAAGAGATGGAGTACTTCCAAATTCGTTCTATGAAGCCAGCATCACCTTAATTCCAAAGCCAGACAAAGACCCCGCCAAAAAGGAGAATTACAGACCAATATCCCTGATGAACATGGATGCAAAAATTCTCAACAAGATACTGGCCAATAGGATCCAACAATACATTAAGAAAATTATTCACCATGACCAAGTAGGATTTATCCCTGGGACACAAGGCTGGTTCAACACCCGTAAAACAATCAATGTGATTCATCATATCAGCAAGAGAAAAACCAAGAACCATATGATCCTCTCATTAGATGCAGAGAAAGCATTTGACAAAATACAGCATCCATTCCTGATCAAAACTCTTCAGAGTGTAGGCCAGTGAGAATGGGGAAAATTAACAAGGCAGGAAACAACAAATGTTGGAGAGGATGCGGAGAAAAGGGAACCCTCTTACACTGTTGGTGGGACTGTGAACTGGTGCAGCCACTCTGGAAAACTGTGTGGAGGTTCCTCAAACAGTTAAAAATAGACCTGCCCTACGACCCAGCAATTGCACTGTTGGGGATTTACCCCAAAGATACAAATGCAATGAAACGCCGGGACACCTGCAACCCCGATGTTTCTAGCAGCAATGGCCACGATAGCCAAACTGTGGAAGGAGCCTCGGTGTCCAACGAAAGATGAATGGATAAAGAAGATGTGGTTTATGTATACAATGGAATATTACTCAGCTATTAGAAATGACAAATACCCACCATTTGCTTCAACGTGGATGGAACTGGAGGGTATTATGCTGAGTGAAGTAAGTCAGTCAGAGAAGGACAAACATTATATGTTCTCATTCATTTGGGGAATATAAATAATAGTGAAAGGGAAAATAAGGGAAGGGGGAAGAAATGTGTGGGAAATATCAGAAAGGGAGACAGAACGTAAAGACTGCTAACTCTGGGAAACGAACTAGGGGTGGTAGAAGGGGAGGAGGGCGGGGGGTGGGAGTGAATGGGTGACGGGCACTGGGTGTTATTCTGTATGTTAGTAAATTGAACACCAATAAAAAATAAAAAATAAAAAAATAATAATAAAATAAAATAAAATAAAATAAAATGTATGGTGGGTGGGCAACCCAGGTTGTTCAGCGGTTTAGTGCCGCCTTCAGCCCAGGGCGTGATCCTGGAGACCTGGGATCAAGTCCCACGTCAGGCTCCCTGCATGGAGCCTGCTTCTCCCTCTGCCTGTGTCTCTGCCTCTCTTTCTGTCCTTCATGAATAAATAAATAAAATCTTTTTAAAAATAAAGTAAAACGTATGGTGGATACTGTGATAGGGGAGAATGACGGAGCTAGAGGTGGATATGGAAAACATTTAAACTATCTCTGCCATTTAGGAATTTGTAGTCTTGTTTAAAGGATAGACTGAGTGAAGGGGATCCCAAGGTGTGGAACTCTTAGTTTTATAACCAGGAAAGTCCAAGGCAAATTAAGATGAGTCAGCACCTCTATGAAGTGAGTCTGGGAAATACATAGACTTCATCTCCCAAATCTAAAAATGAATTTAGGGGCATCTGGGTGGCTCTGTGGTTGAGCATCTGCCTTTGGCTCAGGTCATGATCCCAGAATCCTGGGATCAAGTCCCACATTGGGCTCCACAGGGAGTCTGCTTCTCCCTCTGCCTGTGTCTCTGCCTCTCTTTCTCTGTCTTCATGAATAAATAAATAAAATCTTTTAAAAAAATAAAAATTAATTTAAAAATTTAACTCTTCTGCCTTATTTACAGTAAACCATATTCAACAGAAGGGAAAAAAGTGCATGAGAAATCTTTTCAAAGGAGCACAGAGATGCCAGCCATGCCTTATTCTAGAGCATTACCTCCAGAAAGACAGAACTGGATCCCTATGGTGAAACATCTCAACATCCATGACATCAAAAGTTTAGCTTCTCCCTATAGGGCATGTGATCTCTTCAAGGCACTGGAATACCATTTAACAAAATGATTCCCTGACAGTGATCTGGTTTGACTATGAACAACAAATCTTAAAACTCCCAACACACAGCTGCATGTTTAGGATGACACATGATCAGTAAAATACTTTGATTACAAAGACTTACAATTTAAACAAGGCACAGAAAGATACTACATTGTGGTGTTCCATTTAAGGTATTAGTTGAGAAGGTGAGAAGTGGTAAGAACAGACAGTAAAGTTATCTTATGGTGATTTCACATCACCACCTCTCTTCCAGTAAGAGAATAGTAGTCATTGGGCTTAGGATCATCCATTATTCATTTTCACTAGAGAAATAAGAGTGCTATGTACAGGCTGGTACAGGGGAAGTGTGTACTCAAAGCCTCCCCCTCTGCCAATGCAGAACATCCTTGGGAGAAGAAAGGAGCAGAGTCTTCTCCAGGATAGTAGCAAGAGCAACACTATCCATCCACCTTGACTCAACTCAATCGGTAAAGCAAAAGATACCATCCAAAATGCCATCAGAGTTTATGGGCTTCGTATGAATGAGGATGAGGAGACAGGTGTATTATGAGGCTACACAGATAATCCATCACTTTCCTTTGTGTACCCACGAAGGCTTTGGGCATGTTACAGGTTGAGTTGTGTCCCCCACAAAAAGGTATGCTGAAGTCCAAACACCTGGTGTTTGTGAATGTGACCTTATTTGGAAGTTAGGTCTTTTCAGATATAATCAAGTTGGGAAGAAGCTACACTGAATTAAGGCGGGCCCTAATGTAATGACTGGTATCTTTAAAAGAAAAGGAAATTTGGACACAAAGACACAGGAGAATAACATGTGATGATAAACTCAGAGATTGGAGTGATGCATCTGCAAGCCAAGGAACACCAAGAATTACTGGCAACTAACAGAAACAAGAGAAAAGCATGAAACAGACTCCCTTAGATGAACCTCTCTGACACCTTCATTCTGGAATTTTGGACTCCAAAACTGTGAGAGAATAATTTCTGTCATATTAAGCCACCCAGTTTGTATCAATTTGGTATACAACCCTAGGACACTAGAGGTCAAGGGTCTGTCCTTGGCAAAACAGTGAAGTAGGTACCTCTGAAACTGAAGTTCTTGCCTGATTGACAGTACTCACTTCATTCCATCTTGTTAATGGAGTTTTCTGACTGGTGAATACACTAATGTGCTGGGAGGATGATACAGTACTCTGACTCTACCAGGCCAGAGCATGGAAAGTCTATGCTCCCTCCCAGAACTCACCCAATGTGCATCCTTTATAACAAAATTGGAATAAAAAGTATAGCCCTTTTGTGAGTTCTCTGAGTTATTCTAGCAAATTGTCAAAACTGAGGTTATAAAAAATCCCTAGTTTATAGTCAGTTGGTTAGAAGAGCAGGTAACCTGGAGACTTCCAAAGTGAAGCTTGCATTGGAAGCAAGGGCAACCTTGTGGAAAAATCGACCCTTTAATTTGTGAAGTCTAACATTAACTCCAAGTGGTTACCATCAGAACTGTACTGTAGTACACCCAGCTGGGTTTTGAAACAGAACAGCCCCCATCACTACTCTTCACCTTTCTCCAGCTGGTGTAAGAGTCTGTATTATTTTTGTATGTCCCTTAGGAATCCTCCTCCACAATCAATCCATATTGTTTGAGTGGGAGAATTTCATTTCTTTAGCTTCATATTAAGCATCTGACCCAGACCTGGCCAACAGGAGGATTCCATTTCCCCTGGTTGCTTAGACTGAGCATATGATCCAAGTCAGCACAGTAAGATCATCTTCACAGAAAAGCACTTTCTTTCCTTCTTTCCTAAGTGAATCATATGCAAGACCACAGCTGCCTGATCCATCCTTACAACAGTTAGGAAGAATAATGTCAACACAAAAGAAAATAAGACTGGAAAGACTATCCTGACAGTTTCTGAGACCCTAAATATAGCTGTGTTTGAAACCATATATGCCTCCTGGACTTCCTAGTTACGTTAATCAAGGACTTCTCTCTTTTATTAAAGTGGTTTAAGCTTTCTGTCACTTGCTACCAAAAGAATTCTTACAATAGTCCATCCTTCCAAAGCACATCTGTGACTCTCATTTTTATTATCACACTCATGACAGGTGTCAGTTTGCCTACATAGCTACTGGATTGGGAGCTTAGGAGAAAAGTTGCAGATATTATCTTTAATATCTGCAATACCTATCTCAATGTCTAGAATACCAGTGTCCAACACATAGTTTTTGAATGAATGTTGGGTAACTAACCACCTCTTTACAGGTGTTCATTTCCCTTCCTTCTTGCCCCCCAGGATCCCTTTGCCCTCTCACCTTCACCCCCCAGCATTGTCTCATTCACAGGTTCATAGAGGGGGGAAGTACCAGTCTAGAAATTGGAAGAATTAAATTAGAGCCCTAGCTCTGCCTTGTAACCTTAGATGATTTTCTCTCTCTCCAGCTTCATTTGTAAAGAGACCAATATCTGAAGATCCTCCAAGAGAAAACCTACTGTGACTCTAATATCTGCTAAATTATTCATTAAAAACTAAGGCAGTGCCTGTTAAGAGCTGAACTATGAGGTTTCCCTGGAATCACTGCATTTTAATAAATGATTCCTAAAGCCTGAGAAACCTGAAAGGGTAAAAGAGGCCAGGCTACAAAGATAGAATGCTAAGCTACAGAGAGAAACATGTGATAGGCATGCCCAGCCCAGTGATCCCATATATCTCATCTTCCTCAGGATTTGCTATGGAAACTGCTATTGGAAAAATCTAGGACAGGACCAACTGCAGAAGAGGGAATCTGACAAAGTCTATTCAATATATGCACCACCCTACTCCCAGCTTAAATGTCAGAACTAGACCATAAATAAGAACTTGCCTAAAACCCACTGGTTGGATAAGTGACTGAGTCCATGGCATTGACATTGTTGTCCCAATCCCAAAGGAAAACCTCTGTTACAAGAAAAAGATGGAGGAATCCAATGAAGAAAACAGACTAAACTATTATGTCTCTAAACTCTTACCAAACAGGAGTAAGACCTAGACTAGTGTCCACTGAGATACTGTCATAGGCCTTTAGCTTCTTATGGACATTGTCTTTTATTCCTGAGGGTATAAACTGGAATTCTTTTTTTTTTTTTTTTTTAGGCCAAATTTCCCTTAAGGGTAAAGCTATAGATGAATATCAAGATAACTATTGAAAAGGACATATGTAATAAATCTGATGTTCCCCACCCCAACCTGCCCACCTGACAGAGTCCTGACAGGGCATTCAGAACGTGAGATCTGACTGGACAGAGTCCACTTTTGTTCCAACAAACCCAGAGGCCATACCCAGAAGAGAATTCAGTGGAGGCAGAGAAAATCAGCTCCATTATTCAGGCCCCAGATGACTCCTGCTACCATCCCAGGGATTGACAGAGGGTAGCCACTGAAAATGGGAAAAGAAAATAGAAGAATAGGGCAGCCCCGGTGGCTCAGCGGTTAGCGCCGCCTTCAGCCCAGGGTGTGATCCTGGAGTCCTGGGATCGAGTCCTGCGTCGGGCTCCCTGCGTGGGGCCTGCTTCTCCCTCTGCCTGTGTCTCTGTCTCTGTCTCTCTCTCTCTCATGAATGAATAAAATCTTAAAAAAAAGAAAATAGGGATCCCTGGGTGGCGCAGCGGTTTGGCGCCTGCCTTTGGCCCAGGGCGCGATCCTGGAGACCCGGGATCGAATCCCACCTCGGGCTCCCAGTGCATGGAGCCTGCTTCTCCCTCTGCCTGTGTCTCTGTGCCTTTCTCTCTCTGTGACTATCATAAATAAATAAAAATAAAAAAAAAAAGAAAATAGAAAATAGAGGAATAGAGATGTTTCTTCAAATTATTCAGACCAGATTACTACACAATTTTCACCTTTCTTTCTGAATGGACCACAAATGACACCACTCAAAGGTTCCAGGGGGTATAGCTATATAGTACAGGTCAAATACAGGACTTCTCATGAGAAAGTAACTTCTTAAAACTTCAGGGAGAAACCATATCACCCCCCAACCCAGGCCCACTGGATGCTGCTCCATGTATCTCTAAAAGCTTCAGTTCCTTGGTTCAAGACCTTAATTTCTATTATCATGTATGGCCTCCCAGGAAGATAACATTTTAAGTCAGTATCAGCTACTTTAACCTTAAGGAGAATGAGTTCCTATAACTTTACTAAAGTAGTTTTGATGAGTAAGGAAGCCAGGAAATAAAGAGAGGAAGGAGGGAAAGAAATCAGAGAAAGAGAGTGGTCATGAGTGAGTCTGTGCACAAAAGGGAAGGCTGAGATGACTGCCTTCATAACTGTGCAAAAAGTTGTCCTGGGAAAGTGGTATCAAAATTCTTAAACATGACCCCTTGAGAGAATGTACAGTAAGCACCCATGAATCAACTAAGATTCACCCCGACAGAGAACCGTATAATTCCTGGAAATAAATCCTGTATTAGAAAGCAGGAAGTAGCCTGTCCATCTTCAAACGTCCCTAGAATATCTCTATTTCTGAACTGTCTGTTCCTCCTTCCACACAGGCATCATCTGGGATTATTTCAGAGAGAATTAAGCATCTCCCTATAAATCTCGCCTCCCCAATACAGGCTATGGAAAGCTACAGGTCATCTCTCCACGTGCTTGGGCTACTATCGAAGCGTTTTTTTCAAACTGCAGTTCCTAGAGAAAGATCCTCAGGAGCAAAGCACAGTGGCAGAGTTCTTAAACTGTGGGGGGACTGCCAACTTTCTCTTGGGTAAGAGCACCCTCTGGTGGTGAAAGTCTGATCTGTGGCCTAATGGCTCCATCTCTGGAGGCATGCTGTCTCCTAACTGGACTCAACCATAAATTCCTCCAGATGGAAGTGTATTCCAGGATCTCTCTTGGTAGCATAACTATTCATCAAAATCAGAATTACAAGACCTTGGCTCAGGGCCTACTCTATTACTCCTAGCATGTAACTTTGGCCTAGTCACTGTCCTCCACCTCACTTCCTTTATTAAAAGGAAAACAATGCCAACATTAGGATCAAATGAAAATGCCTGCTACTGAGAAAAGTACTGTGTACATTAAAATATGAAATACCATTATGGTTTATCAGATATATGTGGATCTCAGATCCAAACAGAAAGTTCTTAATATTACATCCTTAATCCTGATGGATGCTTAGTGTATATGACCTTTACAATCTCTTACATAAAAAAAAAAAAAATCTCTTACATCAAGATTTTCCTTCTGCCTGCTTATTACCTTTATCTAGTTCCTTGTTACTTTGTGACTCTGTGCTACTATAGGTGGGTGCTCCTGCCTCCAGTTTCTCCTCCAAATCACCTTGCCAAATGCTATTCTATTAATCCCAACAGCTGTGTTCAAGTCACTTCCCAGCTTTGGAACCAAGCACAGTTGCCCATGAACCTGAGTATGGATCTGCAAGAGCCAAAGGGGGCATGAACAAGCAGATCTTGCACCACACGGCCAGAGTCAGGCTGGTGTTCCTCCTCATTCTTCCACCCAGTATCCCTAATATGATTGCTTTGCATTCTCTCCTTTTCTGTAGGCTATCAGGTAATCTCTAGTAAGGGACATTAATCTTTTGCCCCTGGCTACTTCTATAACCTCATTCTACTTTGATCCTTCATATATGTACTGCACCCCACCCAAACCAATCTACTTAAATTCTACAAACACAGTGCTTTATCATGTCTCCATGACTTTGCAAGTGGGTTTCCTCTGCCTAAAGCAAATTCACTATACTTCTGTGTAATCCTTACTCATCCTCCAACACTCAATGCAGCATGAACTCCCAGAAGCCTCCATTCATTCCTCACCTCCGAAGTTGGGTTAAGGCATATCTACACTATGGACCCCTATGATTGCCATTATCTGAGCATTAATCACACTGCATTTAATTGTCTTTTGTTAGTCTCTATTCCCCTATTGCCTGGCATTATATCTGACATTCCATAGCATTCAGTATAGTTTAGTGAACAGAGGATGGCTTCTGTGACCAAATTCAAAGGCCACTTTGTTGGACTAATCATACTTGATTAGATTAGAACAGTACTTGTTGACTGACTACTCCACTTTCTTCCTGACTTTCATGACACCAAACAACCCTCCTGGTTTTCTCCCAGAACTTATTCCTCTGCTAGAATTCTATATGCTGGAGTGTCCAGGGATCTGACTGGAGCCCCCATTCTTCCCCAGGCTTATGCTTTCCCTGGGTAAACTCTTCCAGTCTCAAAGATTTAAATGCTGCCCATGTATTGATGACTACTACTAGGCTGTATCTCTATCTTTTATCTTTTTACACCCCTCTAGACTCATATCCAACTACCTATAAGACAGCTTTGGTGAATTCACATCACCTATGGATCTTAAACTCAACATGGTCAAACAGAACTCTTAATTTCTCAATCTCTCATTCCTACCTTACTTGTCTCCTACTTTGCTATTTCAGTACGTGGCCCCAGCATCCACTCAGATGTTCAAGGCAACACTCAACAAATTATAATCATTTAATTGCCCTCACTTCTTTTTTTTTTTTTTTTTTTAATGATAGTTACACAGAGAGAGAGAGAGGCAGAGACATAGGCAGAGGGAGAAGCAGGCTCCATGCACTGGGAGCCTGACGTGGGATTCGATCCTGGGTCTCCAGGATCACGCCCTGAGCCAAAGGCAGGCGCTAAACCACTGCGCCACCCAGGGATCCCTGCCCTCACTTCTTAATCTACATCACTAAACTCTTTATCAATCCTACCTCCAAGAGTGCCAAATCCTGTCACTTTAATTCCACTACAATGGCCATCTTCTAAGCTTTCATCCTGTTATAGACTTCTAATGGGCCTCCTTTGGCCCACTCCCATTGGCTTTCCATATAGCACCCGGAGTGGATGTAAGGAGGCTGTTAGCAAGTTGTAACAGGGGTGTGAATTCTGATCACTTGATTAAAACAGTGGAGGAGATAAACTGAGACTACATAAAATCCCATTTCTCATCCCATTTTTACCCATTAGTTTTGGCACTCAGTAATTTATCTTATTTACATTAATTATTCCTCTGATGGTTGCCAATGGTGATTATCTAACACCATCATTCCTTCTATATTATTAGTTGGCTTTCTACTATAAGGAACAACTTTCTCTTCTTTTCTCCCATTTATTTACTCACTCATGTATATCAATGTAAACTCATGAGTTCCTTTTTCACTCAGTAGGTTATAATCCATAACTAACATAGTTTACTTTGATGCTCAGCTTATTCTAGATTTGGCCTGTGGGAGCCCCTCAAGCTGGTTTCTGTGTCCTTGCCAAGCTTCCATCATTTTTTGAGCACTTTTTTCTTTCTGATACAAGATATTGTAGGCTCATCTTAGGCTTTGCCCCAAACCTAGTATCCACATATTTTCAAGCAGAGAGTGGCATTTGGAATCCAAGATCTGGGCTCTAGATATGCTCAACACTATTGGGTATTGCTGTTCCCAGTGTCTTTCAGTGAACAGAACTAGAAAATATGTATACATGTATACATATATATATACACAAAGATACTTGCATCCACACATGTACGCATATACATACATATATAATACATACACATATACACAAGTATACATTTATACTCTTTTATGTATCCATAATTTCCTATCAATACCTTCAACTCTAACACATACATTTCATTCTAGCTTTGCCCCTTCCCATACTTGTTTCTTTCATCTCTGACAATGAAAAATACATTCCTTCCAACTCCCATCTTATAGCTTACCTCCTGACACTGCCAGGGAGTGACCCACTCTGGCCAGGGCCCCAAGCCCCACTTCTGCCTGCCTGCCAGTCCTTTTTTGTGCTATCCTCACACACATCACCATATTTTAATTCTCTTAAAAGGGCTTATTTTCAGTGTACCCTTACTAGAATAAATATTTGTTGACTGAAAAAATGAACTCACACATGCATGCTTCACAAGCAGGATCCTGAAATAAATATCAAATTGGGGAATCATGGCAGAAGGAGGGAGATAGCAAATCATGGATAAATAGCACTAGGCAGGCCTTGAAGTCTAAATTCCAGGATAAATAAATAAATAAATAAATAAATAAATAAATAAATAAATAAATTTATTTCCAGGACAGTATACTTTTTTTTATTGGAGTTTGATTTGCCAACATATAGCATAACACCCAGTGCTTATCCCGTCAAGTGCCTCCCTCAGTGCCCGTCACCCAGTCACCCCACCCCCCCCACCCACCTCCCTTTCCACTACCCCTTGTTCGTTTCCCAGAGTTAGGTGTCTCTCGTGTTCCAGGACAGTATACTTTCATAGGTCTTTCTTTATGGAAAGGTCATCAAAGACAACAAGTGAGAATCTTTATTTGTTAGAGCAGCTGAAATTAAAAAGGATAAATACATTTCAGAAAGCAGGGTTTTAAAAAACATAGACATCAATCTTCAGAGAGAGAAGTTCTAAAGCCAATCAAGAACAATATACAGGAGGCATCTGGGTGGCTGAGTCAGTTGGGCATCTGACTCTTGATTTCAGCTCAGGCCATGATCTCAGGGTCATGGGATAGAGCCTTGCGTTAGGCTTCACACTCAGCCAGGAATCTCCTTAAAGATACTCTCTCACTGCTCCACTCCCCTCTCTCAAATTGATAAATAAATCTTTAAAAAAAAAAGAAAGAAAGAAAAGAAAAGAAAAGAAAGAAGAGAAAAGAAAAGAAAAAAGAAAAAAGAAAAGAAAAAAGAAAAGAAAAGAAAAGAAAAGAAAAGAAAAGAAAAGAAAAGAAAAGAAAAGAAAAGAAAAGAAAAAAGAACCTCATGCAGAAGGGATGATGAGAGGAGCTTCCCCAGGACAGAAGGCATCTGGTCTGAGAAAAGTTAAAGAAAAAAAAAAAGAGTAAAAATAAAAAAGAACAAACAGAAAACTGAAAATGGAGTTGGTGACCAAACCAGTGAGCTCTCTCAGCCACCTCAGAAGACAAGGACATGGGGCACCAGGCTGGCTCAGTCAGTATAGCATGAGATTCTTGATCTCAGGGTTCTAAGTTCAAGCTCACATTGAGTACAGAGATTACTTAAAAATTATTTTTAATCTTAGAAAAAAAAAAAGACAAGTACACAAATGCACCCCATGACTGAAAGCAAAGGAACATTCATGAACAGAGGTGAAGTCAAAATCATGACTAATTGATGATAGAACTTGGTTACCAAACAAAGCTGCTTTTATCTTCTTATCAAAAGGAACATGGGAGTCATCCTTGAGGATTATACAAATTACAAGAAATTTCAAGGACACAGACAATAAGGAGTATATTGTAAAATAACAGCATACAGAAATGCATACTGCATATGATGTAAGGCACTCAGCCTCTCTACAACTGTGAGACCACAGTATTGTGGAATCCTCACAGATCACTCTAACATACCTATCTTCCAGGTTTCTGGCACATCACATTTACTGAGATTATTTGTATGCATCCAAATAATATTGGCTTTTGCACCTCTGGATGTAACTTCTGGTTGAGAACTTTGCTTAATACTAAACTATCTGCAAGATTTCCAAAATAACTGGCAGAAATTTCTCAACTCTGTGTGGAAAGTGTCAACAATTATAAGGTACCATCAGAAAGTTGTGATCTGTCAACACTCATATTTGGATCTCCGTGGCCTGCTAGAAAATGTTTAACAGCTATTTGGGGGGAGGTAGGAGCATTGATTTGTAGCACTGGCCAATTTCTGGGATGTAAATACTCCAAGCATGATCAATTTCAAAATACAATCTCAATGTCTCTGCAAAAGGATTTGGGAGAAGCATATAATTATCTCTTGTAAGATGGTGCAAACTTCAGTCACCTGCAGCCCACCATTGTCTATACACATATTACTGTTCTTGGTCTTTCTTTGTACGTGTACTTTAAAATTGTTAGTAGGGTCACCTGGGTGGCTCAGAAGTTGAGCATCTGCCTTTGGCTCAGGTCATGATCTCAGGGTCCTGGGATCAAGTCCTGCAATGGGCTCCCCACAAGGAACCTACTTCTTCCTCTTCCTATGTCTCTGCCTCTGTGTCTCTCATGAATAAATAAATAATTTTTTAATTGTTAGTGTATAACTGGAGTAGTGGTTGAGTTTGTTTTCTGTTTGGGGAGTTTCTAAAATTTATTTATTTTAAAGAGATTACAAGAGCAGACAAGTTGGGGTGAGGGGCAGGGGGGAAGGAAGGCAGAAGCAAACTCCCCGCTGAGTGTGAAGCCCCAGTGCAGGACTCAATCTCACAACCCTGAATCACAACCTGAGCCAAAATCAAGAGTATATTGCTTAACCTACTGAGCCACCCAGATGCCCCTTTTGTTTGGTTGTTTGTGGGGTTTTTTTAAGATTTTATTTTATTTATTCATTCATGAAAGAAGGGGGAGAGGCAGAGACACAGGCAGAGGGAGAAGCAGGCTCCCTGTGGGGAGCCTGATGCAGGACTGGATCCTGGGACTCCAGGATCACGTCCTGAGCCAAAGGCAGACGCTCAACCGCTAAGCCACCCAGGCGCCCCCCGCCCTTCTGTTTGGTTTTTAACAGAAAATAGAAGAGATACAGCTCCTTTTCTCATTTCATAATTGCTACCCATGTATGACCATGATGGGCAAAGAGGGTTTTATTTTCTATTTGACAAAGCTGCTCTGACAATGCCGATGAGTCTATTCCTTATACACGAAGCATTTTATAATATGTGCTAATGCTACATGACAAAATATTCTAATTCCTAATATCTAATATTCAGATTCAATGTGTGTAACTGAAAACACATCCATTTGAACTCATTTTTTAAATGGTTCTTAAAGTAAATAGCTCTTTCTTTGTAAAAAATGGAGGTTGCTAAAATTATTGAATAATAATGGCTTATTTCATGGATTTTGGTATAATATACTAATATGCTATTAACAGTTTTCTATAAAAGTTGCTTTTTAGGGATCCCTGGGTGGCGCAGTGGTTTGGCGCCTGCCTTTGGCCCAGGGCGCGATCCTGGAGACCCGGGATCGAATCCCACGTCAGGCATGGAGCCACGTCAGTGCATGGAGCCTGCTTCTCCCTCTGCCTGTGTCTCTGCCTCTTTCTCTCTCTCTGTGTGACTATCATAAATAAATAAAAATTTTAAAAATTTTTTTAAAAAGTTGCTTTTTAGCAATTTTTATTCAGACATTGTTTTTCCTTAAATTATACATAGAAAAGGGTGTGTGTGTGTGCACACGGGTGTGCACATTTGCTGGGTTTTCTTTTGCTTGTTTTATGGAATCAGGAAAGAATTTGGATCTGAATGTGTAATAAAATCATTTTTATGTTGGCATGCTGGGATGCAGTTGCCAAATTCCTGAAGAAAATAAGCATTTGAACTAAAGTAAAAAACACCTCTTATGCAGCTGAATCATGAACCTTCTAATTAAAACTGTAGCCCTCATTTTCATAATGCTTTGCAGTTTTCAAAGGGCTTTTAAATGCATTGTGCCTTTTGATGGACTTTTTGATGAAGTGTAGTTAAATGCAATATCATAGGAGTTTCAGGTGTATGACCTAGTGATTCAGCTATTTACATTACAAAGTGATGACCATGATAAACCTAGCTACCAACTATAACAATACAAAGTTGTTATGTATTATTAACTCTATTCCCTATGCACATTGTATCCCCATGTTTCATTTATTTTATAAGTGAAAATTTTTACCTTTTAATCTCCTTCCCCTATTTTCCCCATCTTCTCACCTTTCTTCTCCCCTCTAACAACCACCAGCCTGTTTTCTGTATCTATGAGTCTGTTTCTGTTTTTTGTTGTTGTTCATTTGTTTTGTTTCTTAGATCCCACACCTAAGTGAAATAATATGGTATTTATCTTTCTCTGACTTATTTTACTTAGCATAATACCCTCTAGGTCCATCCATGTTGTTGTAAATGGCAAGATCTCATTATTTTTTGTGGCTGAGTAATATTCCATTAGATAGATAGATGATAGATAGATAGATATAAATTCCACATTTCCTTTATCCATTCATCTATCAATGGCCAGTGCAGAGCTCAGTCTCATAAGCCCAAGATCACAACCTGAGCCAAAATCAAGAGTCTGAGGCTTACCCTACTGAGCCACCCAGGTGCTCAGGAGAATGCTCTTAAATCTAAGGTGCAACATGAGATTTTCTCTGGGTCTGGAAGGGCAACTGGACTTGGACAAAGAAGAGGCAAGGAAGTATCTTTAGGGAAATTAGAGAACTGAAGCCATGCAGCAGGTAGGTGGGCAACATGAAGTTAAACCACAGAGTGGACACTGAGGCTAACTTTTCAACTGATAGTGAAATTTTAAATAACAGATGTCTTCTAAGAAGTGCTTAATCCTCTGCCCAATATAGCATGAAAATCTGTAGGCTGGGTGTATACATTGGCCCCAAAGCTTGAAGCATCCTGGTTCCTTCATGGACTTGTGAGAAGTGACTAGCAAAATATGTACAAACTACAGAACATGTCAAAAAGTTCAGAGTTCTTCCTAATCAACAATACAGAAGGAAGAAAATATGGTAATTGCATCCAATTCTACAGTCCACTGAAGAGGAGAGAGCCCTAAGGAAAAAAAAAAAATGGGCCATGGTAGCAAAGAGGACAATACTGTGATAGCAATGATGGTGACAACAGAAGTGTGCCCGGAGGGTTTACGACACCCCAGGAATTGTGCTTTACCTACATTACTTCATTTTATCCCCACTGAACCTTTATGACATTTATTATTAGACAGGACTTCTGGTAACAAATCATGTAAAATTAGCTTGGAATCACTTAGCATCAAAGGGGATTAATCATCTGGTCTAACTAGAAAGGCCAGAGGTAGATATTCCAGGCTTCAGAAGTGGCTGAATCCAGGGAACCAAATGATATTATCAGGATTCCATCAGTGTTTTCATTTTTCAGCTCATTTTACTCTGACTGTTGGCTTCGTTTGCAGCCACTCTTGGCATACCTGGGGAAATTGACAGCTGGAAGCTGCAAGCCTACAATTTACACTTAGAAGTCAAAAGGAAAAGAAACTTTCTCTCCTGTTCACTCCCTCTCTCTTGCTTTGCCTCCTCTCTTCCTCTTCTTTACTCCATCATGGAAGGCTTTGGATGGCCCTACTACATGTCATGGGCACACACAACATTCACACCAGACACTCCAAGGGCCAGGCTGGAGACCTGTGGCCAACCATTTCCACCACAGATAATGGGACTGACAGACCTGCTGGCACCATAAAAGAATGGGGGTGGGGGGAGTTCCCAGAGGAAAGCAATCTGCTAGGCATATGTCCACTACAGGTAAACACTAACATTATCCCTATTTGGCGATGAGAAAATTGAGGCTCTGGATGGTTAAGTTTGAAACTAGGCTTTGGAATAAGACCGCTCATTGTTAAACCAATAGCTGTTAGGCTGAGAAGCTTTAGAAAAGGACTGGGCTTGAACCCTATCCAGATAATTAATCCAGAATCCAAGTGATAAGAACTGGGGAACATATTTTTTTAATATTCTTAAGTGATTGTAATATGCAGCCAGTTTTGAGAATTCCCATCCTACACACTAGGTCCCTTTAGTAAGATACCCCAGGCTGCACACAATGCTCCCATCAGCCACCTTCATCATTTAGCATCTAAGACTGAACTGATACTTTACCTGCCTCCCTGCCTCATCTTCATATCTACCCACACCGCATCTTCACAGCTACAAACCCTCATACCTCATTTGACACAATAGGCATTCAATAAATCATCTGCTAAACTATAGCTCCCCAGACTTTCATATAAACACCCAGGGCTCAGAGGGGAAAACATCTTCATGATGTAGTAGTGAGGATAATGACAGGAAGGAGAAAAAGGAAAAGGAAGAGTAATACATTGTCCATATTTTCTGAGTTAAAGACAAAAGAGAAAAAAATAAGGATCTCAGTAGGTAAGATTATCATGTAGCATAAATTATTTTTCCAAATTAACATACCCTTCAAGCCAGCTCCTCAGCTTTCATTCTGCCAGGTTCCTTTAATTATGACATCCTACTCCCCAGTTAAAGACTAATTAAGCTTGTCAGCACCTTTCTAGAATATTAACTCTTATTCTTTAAAAAGCTAGGCTTCATTAAATAAAAATATTTTATGGAAAAGCAGTATATTCTAATGACTTCTTGATCTCTCATTTCATTTGACTGCACCATACTAAACAATGGGTTTATTCTGATCAAAAGTTTAAGATTAATTTTATTGCAGTCAAGCAACTGCACATTGGTTAAGAGCTTATATTAGAGCTCTGCTAACATAATAGCTATTGGCTCTGTGTTCCTTTTGGTAATTTGTTTCTTTCTCACAAAATAGCTTGTGCTCTCAGACTTGCATTTTCCCCTGTCAGACTCCTGAGCCTGTGTTTCATCTCTATTTGGGTGTGGAGGTGTATGCAGGGTAACTCTAATTTTCCCTACTTGTCTCTTTCCTAGAACCTCTCCATTTTCAGCTGCCCTGGGATTTCCCTTTACACTGCACCTGCCCTGACTCTGGACTCCACCCCAGCATGGGCCAACCTCGTAAATGTTTATGAGATGGCCTGCAGCAGACCATAGGTGCCAACCACGAGCACCTGCTACTTCCTCACTTTTCTCCTGATCTTCAGTGCCCACCACCTGCTGGACTCGGGCATTCCTTCCATCCAGAGGGTTCCTGGGTTTTGCATATCTGCATAATCATCCAATTATCAGTCTGCCAGGGGGTTTATTTCCAAAAAAATATTGGACACTAAAGTATGTTTCAGGCAACTCAGCTGAGCCCTGAGGCTAAAGAAGTATTTGCCTAAAAGGATCCTTCCAGTGAAATTCCAAGGTTTATTGGCAATCATGGCCCTTTTGGTCATATTTTTTCCAAGGTTCTTGTTTGTTCACTTTTACTGTCAGTAACCACTAAGGGGGAAAAAAAGGCCTGATTTGGGTGCAGAAAAAGATTGTATGTTTCCTCCGAGTAAGAATCTAGGATTTCCTATAGGAACCTGATGGTCATGTACTCACTGCTCCTGTCCCCATGGACTGCCACTGCCACCACTGCAGGACATTAGACTTATTCTCACAGGAAAATGTGTTATGTGTACACACAGTAAGTGTGCAGCAATAGCAATGTCCCTTTACTTCATCTCCCAGTAAGGCCCTACCCCTAACCCTATAAGAGGTACTAGATGTCCAGAAGCAAGAGGAAACAGAAGTTCAGCTGCTCACCATTCTTAACTGCACTTATCTTCTTCATTCAGTTTTTTTGTTTTTGTTTTTGTTTGTTTGTTTTTTTGTTTTTTGAGGGGAAGAGAGATAAAGAAAGAAAGCGCTGATGTAGGGGGAGAAGAGGGAGGAGAGAAAGCATCTTAAGCAGGCTCCAGGCCCAGTGCAGAGCCCAACACAAGGCTCAATTTCACGACCCTGAGACCATGACCTGAGCTGAAATCAAGAGTCAGATGCTTAACCAACTGAGCCACCCAGGCACCCCATATTTGCAAAATGTTTAATATCTGGCTTAACAGAAAACAGATGGATTCTCATATCTGCTTCCACTTTGAAGCTTTTGTGGTACCACGTTTCATGTAATGGTGAAAAATTACACTATTCACTCACAGAATATTGAGAATGGAAAAAAGGAAAATGCTAATATTATTATAAGAATAGTTTTAACCTGGGGATCCCTGGGTGGCTCAGTGGTTTAGTGTCTGCTTTCGGCCCAGGGCGTGATCCTGGAGACCCAGGATCGAGTCCCACATCAGGCTCCCTGCATGGAGTCTGCTTCTCCCTCTGCCTCTCTCTGTGTCTCTCATGAATAAATAAATAAATAAAATCTTAAAAAAAAGAATAGTTTTAACTTTATGGAGATCCTGAAAAGAACCCACAGAAGTTCACAGACCATACTTTAATAAGTACATCTGACCCATGGTAAATACCACCCAGCCCAGCCTAGGCCTGGAGACACCACACTCCAATCTAATCCCAGGAAGATGACCATGAGATAGGAATTTGAACAGTATTTATATACAGCTGACCCCTAAACAACACAGGGGTTAGGAGCACTGGCCCCTTGTGCAGTTGAAAATCCACATACAGCTTTTGATTGCCCACTTAACTACTAATAGCCTACCATTGACTGGAAGCCTTATCAATAACATAAACAGGTGATTAACACATATTTTGAATTTTTTTTTTAAGATTTATTTATTCAGAGAGAGCGCGAGAGAGGCAGAGACACAGGCAGAGGGAGAAGCAGGCATCATACAGAGAGCCTGATGTGGGACTTGATCCAGGGTCTCCAGGATCACACCCCGGGCTGCAGGCAGCGCTAAACCACTGCGCCACCAGGGCTGCCCTATTTTGAATTTTATATGTATTATATACTGTATTCTTACAATAAAATAAGCTAGAGGAAAGAGAATGCTATTAAGAAAATCACGAGAAGAAAATACATTTAGAGGACTGGACTGTATTAATTGATAACAATGTGTATATGTAGACATGGCTTTAAATCCTAGTGTTTTCAGGATCCCTGGGTGGCGCAGCGGTTTGGCACCTGCCTTTGGCCCGGGGCGTGATCCTGGAGACCTGGGATCGAATCCCACGTCAGGCTCCCGGTGCATGGAGCCTGCTTCTCCCCCTCTGCCTGTGTCTCTGCCTCTCTCTCTCTGTGTGATGACTATCATAAATAAATAATAATAAAAAAGTCATTTGTCTTAAAATAAATAAATCCTAGTGTTTTCACTTAATCAGTGAGGATGCATTTAGCAACAAGTAGCTAAAAACCAACCAACACTGGTTTAAGGGATAAGAATATTTATTATATGTCCTAAATCCTAAGAAGGGTGGGGTCAGGATTGGCTGATTCAGCATAGTCTTCCTACCTCCCCATTCTGCCATCTTCATTACATCCCCCATTCTTTGCTTTCTCCTTTCATGTTTGCTCGATGGCATCAAGTGCCGCATGCATCACAGCCTCACACCAGAGCATCCAGAGGCACGGAAAGCGTGAAGTGTCCTTTTAAAAACAAGAATAAGCTTTCCAGAAACCCCACAGTGGATATCTTCTCATCTCATTGGCCAAAACTGTCTTTCCACCCATGCCGGAACCGATTTGTTGGCAAGGGGAAGGACATCACCATGACTGAATTAGACCAACAAAAACTCACCCCTGAAGCTAAAGAGGGAAGCTGCTCTGAATGGTGAGAAATACTGGGGTTCTCTTTGCTAAATAAAGGAGAGACTAGTTATTGGGTGGGTGACAAATAGTGTCTTCTCGCCTTCTTTCTAGCCGTGTTACCTTGGAGAGGTTACTTAACATTTCTCAGCCTCAGATTTCTTATCTACTAAGTGCAAATAATTAGAGTACCTACCATCTAGATATTTATGAGGATTAAATAGGATTGTTCAGAAGCAGCCACTTAGCATAGTGCCTGACACAAAATAAGCACCCAATAAATGTTAGCTATTAATGTGCTACCTAATTCTCAATACACTTTCTAATTAGACATCCTTTCAGATATCTGAGCTGACTTCCCTCCTTCTTCTAATAGCTAATAACATCCTCTATAATAATCTATCACATGATTGAAAGGTTTTCTTATGTTTTAATCACTGAGCTGCTTCTTTTCTACTGTCCCTTTACCATTTATCCAACCTAAAGAGTAGAACAAGAATAGACTCTGCTAAATTAGCAGGCAAACACTGAGTATAATAAGAAAATCACTCTAATTCTGGCTATAACACAGCTTACTCTATTTGCAATGTCCAAGGATAATATTTGCTTTTTCACAATAAATTGTTGTAGACTCATATTTGGCTAATACAAGTGCACTGTGACCCTCAGGTCTTACTACTGTTTCTTTTTTTTTTTTTTTTTTTACCACCATGTATTATTTCCTTCTGGCTGATCTGGGCCAAGTGTTTACATTATGTGCCACACAAAACAAAAGACTTCTTTCTGAGAACTGTCTCAGTTGCCTATGAAAAAGAACATCAGAAAGAGAAAAGTCTCAATTATAAAGTTTCATCAGGTTGGCATGGCAATATTATTTTGCAATTATAGAGAACTCTCCAGAATGATGTAGGGAATGCTGCTGAATTATGTATGCATGTTATAGGTTGGTTAAAAAAAAGGTATTGCTAGAATATGTCTCATATGAGATGAGTGAAATTTACATAAGTCATCTGACCTCTCTAGAGGCTTTGTGTTCTTTAGGTGTTTTGTGATGATTTATCTGAACAATTCCTCAGGATAATTTTAATATAGTCGTCTTTGTAAACAAGGCTGCAAAAAACAAGAGAAAGAGCGCTGGCCTGGGAAGTTGCTGTGCAAGGTTCCAGACCTGCTTACTGCTGGTTATCTGTGAAACATCCAGCAATGGATGTGTCCTTTTTTTTTTTTTTAATTTTTATTTATTTATTTTTAAAGGTTTTATTTATTTATTCATGAGAGACACACAGAGAGAGAGAGAGGCAGAGACAAGCAGGCTCCACACAGGGAGCCTGATGCGGGACTCAATCCTGGGACTTCAGGATAATGCCTTGGGCCAAAGGCAGACGCTCAACCGCTAAGCCACCCAGGCGTCCCAATTTTTATTTATTTATGATAGAGAGAGAGAAAGAGAGAGGCAGAGACACAGGCAGAGGGAGAAGCAGGCTCCATGCACCGGGAGTCCAATGTAGGATTCGATCCCAGGTCTCCAGGATCACGCCCTGGGCCAAAGGCAGGCGCCAAACCGCTACACCACCCAGGGATCCCTAATGGATGTCCTTAAGCCTCAGCTTCCTCATTCTCCACCCTGAACTTTGAAGCTCTGGTAATCTAAGCAGGGCTGATACTGCTAACTCTGGTTGCATTCTGGGATTTGAAAATACCTTCACAACACCATACTCATGCAATAGCTGATCCAGTGAGGTACATGGGTACTCTCCAAACATGCATCCCAGGTGCAGACAGCATGTAAGCTGTGTCTGTGTGACAACTTTTTGATCCTGCCTGCGTGTCTGCTTCTGTGTGTCAAGAGCAGTGTTTGGTGTCTATTGAAGATGTACTTCACCTGCATGGAAGTGCACCAGTAGAAATTTGTTAAAAAAAATACTTGAAGAAGGGGCACCTGGGTGGCTCAGTCAGCTAAGCATCTGACTTGATTTCAGCTCAGGTCATGATCTCAGGGTCATGAGACGGAGCCCTGAGTCATGCTCTGCACTGGGTAGGGAGCCTGCTTAAGATTCTCTCTCTCAAAAAAAAAAAAAAAAAAAAGATTCTCTCTCTCTTGGGTAGGTAGGTCAGTTGGTAAGGGACCAACTCTTGATTTCCTCTAGGGTCATGATTTCAGGTTTGTGAAGTCAAGCCCCGAATCAGGTTTTGTGTTCTACATTGAGTCTGCTTAAGATTCTCTCCCTCTGGGATGCCTGGGTAACTCAATAGTTGAGCATCTGCCTTTGGCTCAGGGTGTAATCCCCAGAGTCCTGGGATTGAGTACCACATCAAGCTTCCTACATGGAACCCACTTCTCCCTCTGCCTATGTCTCTGCCTCTCTCTCTCTTTCTCTCTGTGTTTCGAATGAATGAATGAATGAATGAATGAATAAAATCTTATAAAAAAATTCTCTCCCTCTGCCCCTATCCTCCTCATGCTCACACCCTCTCCCTCTCTCACTGAAATAAACCTTTAAAAAAAAAAAAAAAAAGATTCTCTCTGCCCCCAGTCCCCTCTCCTTATGAAAAAAAAAATACTTGAAGAAAATATCTCAGTGTTTTTGATGATCAAATGGCACAGGGTGCCAGAGATGATCTAGAAACCCTCCCATCATACACATTCTTCATTTTCCATGTTAGAAAACATTGCTGCAGCAGGCTGGAGATGGAGTAGGACTGGAATATCGACTGGGTCTGCCTGTCCCAGAGACAGTGAAATTTTCACTAAAGCATGATACTTCTCCTAAGTATACCACAGTGTCAATGTCAGGAATTAGGCACTCATATAAACATAAAATACAAAAATTATGTTCATAAGGCTTTATTTCTCTTGCTTACAAGCAACTTACACCTCTATTCTCTTTTAATTTATTTTGAATTCCAGTTAACATAGTATTAAATTAGTTTCAGGTGTGCAATACAGTGACTCAACAACACTTTATTTCTTCTTTCATTTGAGCCTCAGCACAAAGAAAGCAGACACTTGGAAGGATTAAGTGACTTGCACAGTGTCGCTTAGCTAGCCTTGGAAGCCAGCTCCTCCAGCCCTGGTCTTGTATGTTTCCTGGACTTAGCCGTGCCTTCCACCAAACAAGCTGATCACCAAAGAATGAAGTAGATCTTTCCTCAGCCTCTGGCTGCTGAGTGATCAACCTGAAAAGGGCTGGTCCAATTGGCAATATACTCCAAACAATTCACATGTTCTAATCTACTAATATTAACACTATAATTAAGTTTACTCTTAGGAAACTCCTGAACAGGAAACCAACCAGAAACCAGATGTTCCAGCTGATTTTTTTTTATTTTTATTTTTTAGTGCTCTGAAATGGCTCATTGCTACACATTTAACCATGTTAACACACAACTGTATGAATGGGTGGTTCACACAGACAAATCACTAAGCTAGTTTTTGATCCAGTTTTTACATCACGTAATATTGATAATTTCTTTGATTTGGAGCAGCAGCACAGTTTTCATGCAGGAGGGCCCTAGTGTTCATATCCCAGTTCAAACCATGCCTCTTTTACTAGCTGGGTAACCTTGGCATTCACAGAATGGAGATAAAATTGTACACATGCATCATAAAGTTAAGAGAATTAAATGTGGTAACACCTACAAAGAATGTAAAATTGTACCAAGCACACAGTAAGGACTTGATCTATGTTAGGTATTATTATTTATATAAAGGAATATCACATTATCCTCATTTTATAAACAGAGAAACAGACATAGAGAAGTTAGTGACTTTTCCTAAAGCTACAATGTCTTAAGTGGCCTTCTAGGAATTTATTTGCTAAAACCTTATTAAAGGTTAATTGATGTCAGGCTGAGAGCAAACACAAGAGTAAGGGAGAAAAGAGGAGGAACAACAGGCTAGCTAGGTGGGAGGGACTCCTTAAGGAGCCACAAGAAACAGCACTGAGTTGAATGTTGCCAATTTCACACTTTTGTTTTATTTAGTCTATTTAGTGATGAGTCTATGCTACCCTGCTTACCTCAAGTCATTTGGCTTTCCCTCAAAGTGTGACAACAGCAGAATAATCAAATCAAACAGAAAGACATATTTTAGGTCAATTATTAAGAGAACCTCTAAACAGAAGGCCTGCTGTGTCTAGGTCTATTCCATGTGACATAATAAATCTGTTTAAATTTGAGAGGTATCAGTTATATGGACACAACCTTCTTTTCTTATGAGGTCTATAATTTAGGGATACTTATTGCTGATAGTAAGTAAAAATAAATAAACAAACAAACAAGCTAAATTAACAACTGAATTATCTATGATGGTGGTGCTGTCGTTCTAATTTCAGATCCACCTTGAATTAGTTGATACCTTGTTCAGTGAGACAAATCTACTGTCACTGGTTTAAGACAATATCAAAGTTCTATAGAGGTATCTAGACACTTACTCTCAATTTCTCAGTATGTGGACTGGCACATACTTCTCACTTTATGCATAGTATTGCATAAATATGAGAATATTTATTGTCAATTTCATGAGAAGGTCAGAAGTGGTCCCAGGGTTAACTTAAGGGCTCTGTGTCATTAAAAAGACCCAGACTCTTTTCTATTATTCCATTTTGCCATCCACACGATATGGGTTTCTATCCTAAAGTTTGTAATCTCACAGCCACAAGCTTCCAGAGCCCCAGATATTGCCTCCTCACTCAACATTCTCTAAAACAGGAAGGGAAGTAAGGGGGTAAGAGGATTTTCTTTCATGTGGCTCTATCTTCACTCAGAAAGGAGTATCTTGTCTAGAAAATCCCCCAAAGATTCCCTGGCTCATCCAACACTATCCCTATACTGAATATGCAAAGGAGAATGGGATGACTATGGCTGAATGAGGCCAATGGAGATCCAGTCTCTTGGGGTTTGACAGTCACCTGAACAAAATCAGAGGCTTCAACAAGAAAACACAAGGAATGGACAGATGTTAGGCAAGAAAGGAAGAATCTGCCACAGAAGTATTAGCTCTTTCCAGACCACACAAGGCTTAAAAAGGCCTACCCCCGGGGAAAATGTGGCATTGTGCAGGAGGATAAAGGATACACACTCAAATTTTTTAATTTTATGTAGACTTCTAATACAGTAGAAACTTCTAGAATTCAGAAAAGACTAGAAGACAATCTCCCACTCATGACCTCCTAAGCAGGGTTCTTAACCTTATAAAGCATCCTTTTCCTTGTTTCTAAAATGGATTTATAATAGGACTTTCCTCAGAGGTGTGTTTTGAGGATTTGAAAAGCTAATAAAGGGCACGCCTGAGTGGCTCAGCAATTGAGCGTCTGCCTTCGGCTCAAGGTGTGATCCTGGAGTCCCAGCATCAAGTCCCACATCGGAAAAAAAAAAAAAAGTCCCACATCGGGTTCCCTGCATGGAGCCTGCTTCTCCCTCTGCCTGGGTCTCTGCCTCTCTCTGTGTGTCTCTCATGAATAAAATAAAATAAAATAAAATAAAATAAAATAAAGTTAAAAAGTTAAAAAAAAAAGTTAATAGAAATCACCTAGGTCTTGGCATATGGCAAGCCCTAAATAAATCTTCCCTTATTATTACTACTAAGTGGTTATTGGGATTAAGTTTGAGTTTCTACATAATCCAGGGTTAGAAAATCATGAGAGCTTGAGAATTTGAAGATACTTAGGGCAGCTTCTGGGACTCATTTAACCTAAGTGCACAAGGAAAGAATGGGCAGGTGCAGAGAAATACTATGGGCCATACAGGTGACTTCTGAGAGAAGGATATCAAGGAACGCACTCTGAACCAAGAGATATTCAGTGGACTCAGATCTGTCTCAAGGTCCAGCAACACCCAAGAAGCTAGCAGTATCAAGTCATTGGCCCTTACATAGTCTTGCTCCCATAAGTCACATTGGGGGCCAGTTTGATGAAGCTAAGAGCTTCAAGGGTGAGACCTGTGGAGCAGCGGGCTATGCCTTTAGAAGGGTTGCTGAGGTTGTGATGCTATGCTCTCTCTTGACCGGAGCGGCTGGGAGTTACCATGGCCAGCACGAAGTCACTGCATGCAACAATACAGAGAGGAATGGTCACCAGGGGCTGGGGCCTCTGGCATGCCCTGTCATGGAGGGCCATGAGCCACAAAAGCGGGTATTGTCAACAGTGATTTCGAAAAGATGGTGCTGCAACCTGACAAGACGACTGATGTTCATGATTCAAAGCAGCAGACCCTAAATGGGAACTGGAAGATCTTATCACTCATACGTTCTGGCTCTCCTCACCATCAGTGCAGGGGATCAAAGTGCTGGTTGCTGAACAGCAAACTGTAGAGGGAAGAGCATGGACTTGGAGTCAAAAGACCTGGACTTAAAAAAAAAAAAAAAAAAGACCTGGACTTGAGTTCTGGATTTTCCATTCTGTGATCTTGGGTAAGTCCCTTAACCCTCTGAGCTTCAGAGGATTTAATAAGCCAATATATGTATAAATGCTTTATAACAAAAAAAAAATGCTTTATAACATATAAAGTACCAGGAAAATCAAAATCACTGTTCTCATTTTTTTTTCAGTATATTCTTCAATGAATAGTAAAATTAAGAATTTTGCACATGGGAACCTGAAGGGTAATAGCCCCAGAAAATCTGAGTAGGGGCCCAAACAACTGTGGAAGCCCCCACCTCACCTCCAACAGGAACTTTAGTTACAAAAATTAGTTTGGAGAATGAGAGTCTCACTAACGAATAGGGGGATCAGATTCAAATTTGTGATCTCATCTTTAGGCCTCTGCATAGATGTGGTACAAGTTTTCAGCTGTTTTAATGTGCTTGAAATCCCATTTGTTTCAAATGAAAAACCACCTGAAAGTTTCCTGAAGAGTGTTTTTTTAGGGAAAATTTAAGCATAACATATCTGTGGTTGAACTTCTGTCAGTACAGTCCCTTCCAAAGTTCCTTGAGAAAACCAGAAGGCAACAATATTTCAGCAGTTGGGAGAGAAGGACACATTACAAGATGTGATCACAGCTGCTGTGTTGTCAGGACATCCTTTTGATGCGTGCAGACTAGTCTCTCCACCCCAAGCCACCAGTCTCAAGGATTCCCTGCACACATCAGGGTGGGGGCACCACCTCCTTGTCTCCCTTGCCTTGGGCATTGTCTTCTGTTTTGGCAACTAGTGCACTTCTGACAGACTCCATCTGCCTATCCACTTTGAGTTTCCACTGCACTGACATCTGGGATTCAAAACTATTCAATCTACTGTCAACAGAATCTTCTTTTTAAAAAAATAATAATAATAAGGGGGGGGGGGAGTCAAGAAGTAAAGGAATCCAAACACCATCTAAAATGAAACAGAGAAACAGCATTCTTTTGGTCTTGTTTTTTAAATAGAGCTTTCCATCCCCCATGTGTTTATTCTATAATTAGAAAGTATGTTGTAGAAAGGGTGTTATGATCACCCTCTAAAAATCTTGTTTTTGTAACACTGAATTTACCATATGATATTAATTTGGGGAAAGAAAAACACAGGAAAGCAGCCACAGCACAAAGAGTTCGCAATGCAGTGCTATGGAGTTTCAGAGTCAAGAGGAATAGCTAAAAAAATAATAATGTCTATTAATGTTTTCAGGCATGAAAGTGATGAAATTGTCTAATTTGAGTCTACATTGACTCTTGCCTAAACTATGGCAATAGACTGAATTGATTATCCTGCTTCCCAATTTTTCCCTCCTCTGATTCAATCTCCAGAAATCACTGTCCTGAATCCCAAGTCTGATCATGCCCTCGCTCTGGTCAGAACCATTTAGTAGACCCTTATCACTTGCAGAACTAAAGACTGCCCCAAATTTGATAACAATACCTCTAAAGTCATTCTCTACAGAAGGGGTACTGCCTTCCGGGGGGGGGGATTCTTTCCAATGGTTGAACTGACATGACTAGCTTTGAGGAAGCTGGGACTAGGGATACACACTCCCTGAGGTGACAAAGAACAATGCACCCCAAAATACTAATGGTGTACCCATTGAAAATCTCAGAGCCTACCTTTTCAAGCTTTCCTTTTTATTTTCTTCTTCTACCTCTGTCATATCCAACACTCCAACCCCCTTGACTAGTCCCACTTCTGACCTCAATGGTTGTACTCAGACAAGTCGCTAGTCTCAAATGTCCTTCCCAGTTCACCAAGCTTTACTCCCCTCAATCCTTAAAAACCCAAAATAAACTATTCCTATCATCCAATCAACATTAACTTCTGCCATTTCTGTGGTTCCATATCACTTTGCTTATACTCCTGCTTTAACACTTACTGTATTTTGCTTTAATTAGTGCTATTTTTTTAAGATTTTATTTATTCATGAGAGATACAGAGAGAAAGACAGAGACATAGGCAGAGGGACAAGTGGGCTCCATACAGGGAGCCAGATGTAGGACTCAATCCCAGGACTCCAGGATCATGCCCTGAGCCAAAGACAGATGCTCAACTGCTGAGCCACCCAGGCATCCCATAATTAGTGCTATTTTTATTACTCTTATCTCTATTACCAAATAATACATTCCTGGAGGACAGGAACTGCCTTATTCATCTTTATATACCTCTAACACTGAGCACTCAGCACCTGGTGCTTTGTAGATTTGTTGAATTTAATTGAATTAAACTCTTTATTTTTGGGGTGCCTGGGTGGCTCAGTCGGTTAAGCACCTGCCTTTAGCTCAGGTCATGATCCCAAGGTCCTGGGCCTGAGCCCCATATTAGGCTCCCTGCTCAGTGGAAAGCCTATTTTTCCCTCTCCCTCTGTTGCTCCTCTTGCTTGTGTCTTCTCTCTATCTCTCTCTCTCTCTCTCTAATAAATAAAATCTTTTTAAAAAAATAAACTTATTATTTTTAGATATTTTTTCTATCATATATACGTGGGGACATTCTAAATTTTTGTTAAACTACTAGTGGATTTAATATGTAAAGTCTTATTTTATTAGTTCTTCACGGACAAAAATCTGTTTGAGTAAATTGCAAAAATGGTTGGTTTCCTGCCCCTGTAACTTAGGGTTAAATCCTTTCAAAAAAAAAAAAAAAAAAAAAAACAGCCAAAAGGAGTTAGTCTTCCAAAAGTCACAAGGAAAAGGAAAATGTAATTTTTTGGTGTTACCCAGTGAGATCTTTGTGTACACATAGCTCCCCAAATGACTAAACTTTACAAATTCACTTGATTTTTAATTCAACTTTCAAAAAAAAAAAAAAAAATTCAGTCACCTTTGGACCGGGATGAAACGTGGAAAATTCCAACTCACAGTAAGGTTTTTTTTTCCCCCTAGGAAGCAGTGAGCAAATGAAAACAAGGTTTGGCGGGAGCATTTTACCACCTCTACCATAGGACGGGTCATTGCCAGCGCCATACTTGTTGATGAGACATTTGGCAAAAAGCCTGTTGCAAAAATATAGTCTGTGACTTTATTTTGCTGGAGATTTCATCCGTGAAGATTTTCTTTTCCAGTTACAAAGTTCTCCCAAGAGGGACATAGCTGCTTTTTTGGAAACCTGTGAAGTGTTGGCAAGTCTTGCCCTGTTTACCATGGAAACTTGTACTTGGATAGAATTACAGTGTATGACCTGGTACAAGCATAGATGGATGTTTGATGCCTGCTATTTTCTCTTCATGTTGATTTGGAAATTATAAATCATGGGACGAGATCCAATAAGTTTGATCCTTCCAGTTCATTTGTTCATCATGGCATACGGTCATACCTGCACAGACTTGAAAATACATTGGCAGATGACAGAACATATGTTACAATTAAAATTTATGGGTTTGGTTCTGAGTAATCTGCACAGGGTTGCCTGAAAAGGGAGTAGACTATTGGTAAGCATGGATGATTTAATGTCTGCTTATCTGTTGTTTTTTCTTTAGGAGTTCGAAAATATCATATGGCTTTGAAATTGCATTGATGGGTTTTTTTTTTTTAATAAGAAAGAAAAAAAGTAATTAGATGGGCCTGCAAGTAGATATTATCTGCTTTCCTCTAAGTAACTGTTTAAAGCATCTGGCCCAGGATTGTGTAAGAGATTTGTTTTTATGTCGTTGGGAAATATTTAACAGTCTAGCATAAGACCTCTTTGCTTCTTGCCTGGATTATGGCAATAGTTTCTAACTTGATCCCAGACCACAATTCTTGCACCCCTCCCTCAACCTATTTGCCACAGTCTTACTGGCACTGTGATTCAAATAGCAGATCTGATCACCTCAATCCAAAGGTTAAAACCCGGGGATCCCTGGGTGGCTCAGCGGTTTGATGCCTGCCTTTGGCCCAGGGCGTGATCCTGGGGTCCTGGGGTCCCGGGATCGGGACCTCCATGCAGGAGCCTGCTTCTCCTCCGTCTGTGTCTCTGCCTCTCTATGTGTCTCTCATGAATAAATAAATAAAATCTTTAAAAATTAAGAAAAAACAAAGGTTAAAACCCTTCAAATAATTTAGGAGGGTTTTAAGGAGTAAGTGCCAAATTAGCATAGCATACAACATTCTATCCTAATCTTTTCTCTCACCTCATATGACTATATATACTCCTCTGTATCCCTTGTCACTCACTCAGATATCACTCAATTGTGCCTCTCTGCCTTTGAACCAGCAACTCCCATGCATAGAACATCATCTCTCCCTGCCTTTCCATGGCTTGCTTCTATTCATCTTTCACCCCATGTGCCATTTTCTCTAGAAACCAACCGAAACTTTCTCATCTAGAAAAGCTGACCTGCACAAGTGTTGAAGTAGCACTTGTGCATATCTCTAGAATAGCAGCTATCACATAGTACTGCACTGTAATAACATGCAAGTTCCAAGAGACCACATTTTATCCAGAGCCTACCAAATATCCTGGTATGTAGAAGGTTCTCAATAAAAACTGATCACATTATGAATGAACTAAAAGGATGAATAAAGGAATAAAAGTTTGCATTTATATTATACTTGTTTTTCTGGTTATACTTTTAGACACTCAGAATTCTTGAATTTTCCATCTTGAAAGAATCTTAATGATCAGGAATTATTTTTTCCCTTTTTACCATTTTGAGAAAACAAAGTAATTTAAGAACCAAGTTGAACTATGGTTCAGAAATGGTAAATATGGTAAAGAAAATGTACACAAGCTAAGAACTGAAGAATTCTCATTTCATGACTTTTTACCATTTTGAGAAAACAAAGTAATTTAAGAACCAAGTTGAACTATGGTTCAGAAATGGTAAATATGGTAAAGAAAATGTACACAAGCTAAGAACTGAAGAATTCTCATTTCATGACTAGCACAGCCATGGCTCATGATCCAAAGAAGAATCTGAAGTGTGTATCAGTTCTAAAGCAGTAGATGCTAATAATCTGACTAGTGGGTTTGCTCCTTATCCATCTATCAGTCCCCAGCTGAGAGAATGTCTTCTCCTCATTGTTTTCTAAGGAATACACTTAAGTATGCTCAGATAAGAGATGAAATAAAGATCTGCATTCAGCAGTCCAGTAAAATTGATGGCAAGGTCCAAACTGATATAACCTTCCCTACTGGTTTAGTAGAGGCTATCGGCATTGACAACACTGAAGAGAATTTCTATCTCATCTATATGACACCAAAGGCCCTTTGCTGTTCGTTATATTATACTCTATTATGCCATGTACAAATTGGCAAAGTGAGAAAGGTCTTTTAAGGGCACAAAATGAATCCCTTTTCACAGGGATTTCATTTCATAGGGATACCCTATGATGCTCACACCAGCTGTCATCCTGATCCCTCATCAAGGTAAATGAAACCATTCAGGTTGATTTGGAGATTGGCAAGATTACTGATTTCATCAAGTTTGACACTGGTCACCTGTATATAGTGACCAGAGGTGCTAACATAGAAAGAGTTGGTATGACCATCAACCAAGAGAGATATCCTGGTTCTTCTTATATTTTTAAAGATTTATTTATTTTAGACAGAGAGAGAGCATGAGCAGAGGGAGGGGCAGAGGGAGAGGGGGTGAGAGAGAGTCTCATGCAGATTATCCACTGGCCCCTTAATGGACTGAGCCACCCAGGTGCCCCCATCCTGGTTCTTTTGATATGGTTCATGTGAAAGATGCCAAAGGCAACAGCTCTGCCCCTCACCTCAACATTTTTATTATTGGCAAAGGCAAAAAACCAAGGATCTCTTCCCTGAGAAAAAGGAATCCATCTCCCATTGCTGAAGGAGAAACAAAAGACTGGCAGCCAAATAGAACAGTAGGTGAAATGATCTCCATGTGATGTGAGCTGAAGGGTCTTTGTACTTAATTAAAGATAACACGGCAGAAATAGATCCATAAATACAAAGAACAAACTGATGGTTGCCAAAGAGGAGGTGGGGGGGCAAAATGGGTGAAAGGCATAGGCTTCCTATTATGGAATAAGTAAGTCATGGGGATGAAAGGCACAGCATAGGCAATATAGTCAATGGTATTAGTTGTATATGTGACAGATGGTAGCTATACTTGAGGTGAACATAGCAAAGCATACAGAGTTGTTAAATCACTATGTTATATACCTGAAACAAATGTAAAGCTGTATGTCAGCTGTATTTCAATTTTTTAAAAAGATGGCAGGATTAGAAAGAAACAAAGAATTGAAGAATGGCACAACTTAAGAACTAAGTATTTATGATTTATGCAGTCATCATTCAAATGATTTTGTGACCCTTCAATGGGGAACATCTAAAATAAAAATCCCAACCTTAGTTTGTGACCAATAAGCTGCCTCCAGTTATCCCATAGATATTGGCAATTTTCAGGATAAAACCATTTTAAATTCACTTGAATACAAAAGGAATTAATATAAAATTCTTTAGCTATTTTGGGAAAAAAGGATGTGATTAATTTGAACCAGTAACAGGGCTTACAAATCCTTCTTATAGTTAAAACAAACTGCTTGCAGGATTGTGATCTAGTGTGACCTTTCTCTTATTCCTACATATGCACTGACAGTTCAAAAAACCCAGTTTAGTGCCATTAAACCCAGCTCCAGTCCAGAACTTAAACTTCATGACATCTTCCACCCAGGCTCCAATGGATAAAACCATCCAGGGTGTGTTACAAAGTATGGCAGACTTTCTAGCCCCCAGACCACAGCCCTCCCCACCCACTGCCCTCACTGGTCAATGTCTGACACTGTTTTAACACAAAGAAACACAAATGAAGAGAGAGAGAATAAGGCTTGAGATGTTGAAGAGAACACCTGCTGACTTAAATTCACACTGTCTAGTATGTTTCCCTTTTACCTTCTTTGCCAGGGAGCTCAGAGTCCAATTTATCATTCGGTTGTAATCAAACAGTTCTACTCTCTCTGTTTCAGTTAGAAGCCTCATTCCTTCTATTATATTTTACGGACTACCTGTTTGTGTCCCCCTCAAAATCATGTGTTGAAGCCCTAACCCTCAGTGTGGTTATATTTGGAGATGGAAGCCTTAGGGAATTAAAGTCAAGTTAGGTCATTATGATGGGGACCTGATTGAACAGGATTAGTGTCTTTACAGCATGAATGCTAGCATGTTCTCTTTTTCTTTCCCTTTTTCCCCCTGCCCTCCCTCCCTGCACACACATTAAAAGAAAGGTCATGTGAGGACACAGTAAGAAGGCAGCCAAAAAGAGAGCTCTCACCAGAAACCAAACAAGCTAAAACCTTGATCTCAGACTCCTAGCCCCCAAAACTCTGAGAAAATAAATTTGTTAAGTCATCCAATCTACAATATTTTGATATGGCAGCCCCAGCTCTTACATATATGATTCTCTCTTTATCTGACTCTTTACTGTTTACCCAGCAACTAGTCCCTAAGCTCTGGTTGCTATAAATTCTGCTGGGCTACATCTCCCATTGTCCATCCATCAATCACAAAAACTTTGAAAAAATAATTCATAAACTTAATGAAATTAAGACAGGTAATAACTTAGCACAATAATTTGGAGGCTACGCTCAAAATATACTTGCAACCTTAAATTCAACCTTCCCTACCACTTTTTAAGGAGTATTGCTATAATTTTATAAAAAGCAGGGCACCTGGGTGGCTCAATTGGTTAAAACTTCAACTGTTGGTTTCGGCTCAGGTCATAATCTTGCAATTGGGAGATAGAGCCTTGAGTCAGGCTCCGTACTCAGTGCAGAGTCTGCTTCAGATTCTCTCTCTCTCTCCCTCGGCGCAAGCTCTCTCTCTCTCTCTCTCAAATAAAATCCTAAAAAAAAAAAAAAAAAAAAAAAAGGCAACGACAATCTTTTTCCTTCTTATACTTCAGTATCCAGTTTTATAAGTAATGCTTCTATAAAGCTGGCAAAATTTCCAAGTGTGCTCCTGTGGCTTGATTTCATGGGACAGTGAATCCTTATCAAACACTGATAAAAGGGCAGCCCAGGTGGCTCAGCAGTTTAGCGCCACCTCCAGCCCAAGGTGTGATCCTGGAGACCTGGGATTGAGTCCCATGGCAGGCTTCCTGCCTGGAGCCTGTTTCTCCCTCTGCCTGTGTCTCTGCCTCTCTCTCTCTCTCTCTCTCTCTGTCTCTCATGAATAAATAAAATCTTTAAAAAAAAAAAAAAAAAGAACACTGATAAAAAAAAGCCACCTCTACCCCCATTTGCTTTGTTCTTACATTTTTCTCTTTTTTGTAATCTATATCATCCACAATCCATCCCCATTCCTCTATTCTCAAGCTTCTCCCTCATACCACACTATTAGCAAATGAGTTCATTTCTTGCTGTCATTCAGTTTAATTTATGCAAATTCTTTTCTTCTCATAAGACATAGTCCAGATAGCTATCTCATAAACCTTACAAACTATAAGATCTGGGGCAGCCCCGGTGGTGCAGCGGTTTAGCGCTGCCTGCAGCCCGAGCTGTGATCCTGGAGACCAGGGATCGAGTCCCACATCGGGTTCCCTGCATGGAGCCTGCTTCTCCCTCTGCCTGTGTCTCTGCCTCTCTCTGTGTCTCTATGAATAAATAAAATCTTTTAAAAAAAAAAAAAGTAAGATCTTGTAGGAGAAGTATAGATGTTTAGAGCTACAAAAAAGCTAGTTGTTTAAAGAATAGTTTTTGTGTCAAAAAAAAAAATCAGGGGATCCCCGGGTGGCTCTGTGGTTTGGCGCCTGCCTTCAACCCAGGGTGTGATCCTGGAGACCCAGGATCAAGTCATACATCAGGCTCCCTGCATGAAGCCTGCTTCTCCCTCTGCCTGTGTCTCTGCCTCTCTCTCTCTGTATCTCTCATGAATAAATAAATAAAATCTTTTAAAAAATGAAAGATCACTGATTAAGATAGTACGAGTTTCTAGTGCCTGGGTAGCTTAGTCAGTTAAAAGTCCAACTCTTGATTTTGACTCAGGTCACAATATCAAGGTCATGGGATTGAGCTCCATGTCAGGCTCCACACTCAGCAGGGAGTCTCCTTGGGATTCTCACCCTCTCCCTCTACACCTCTGCTTGCTCTTGCTCTCACTCTCTCTCTCTAAAACAAATAAATAAATCTTCAAAAAACAAAAACAAGTGTTTCTACTACAGCTCACACGTTTAAAACTTTCCTTAAAAATTCTCCTCATGGGGTGGCACCTGGGTTGCTCAGTGGTTGAGCATCTGCCTTTGGCTCAGGTTATGATCCTGGGATCCTGGGATTGAGTCCCACATCAGGCTCCCTGCAGAGAGCCTGCTTCTCCCTCTGCCTATGTCTCTGCCTCTCTCTGTGTGTCTATCATGAATAAATAAATAAAATCTTTTTTTTTTAATTCTCCTCATGAGCCAAAATATTTTGAATTTGCATTGAATTAAAAATCATATAGTTAAGAATATTTGAGATGAATCCATTTTGGCTTTTTTTAGGTATAAAAGTAAAGAAATGATACATTTATTTTTTCAAAACTGTATTTGGTCATTTTGGCAAAAACAACTGAAAAGTGGTTGAATCTTACAGATTCCTATACGGACAGACTTAAATGAGAAACAACATTAGTAAAACAGGAAAAATAACAAACTAAAGTTAAATGTGATTTGAAAATACTTTATAAGCAATTAAAAAAAATTCTTAAAAATCTCCTAGATACGCATGTCAAAATTAGACTCTTGGGCATTTAGAAATTGAATAAAGGGGATCCCTGGGTGGTGCAGTGGTTTAGCACCTGCCTTTGGCCCAGGGCGCGATCCTGGAGACCCGGGATCAAATCCCACGTCGGGCTCCCGATGCATGGAGCCTGCTTCTCCTTCTGCCTGTGTCTCTGCCTCTCTCTCTCTCTCTGTGTGTGACTATCATAAATAAAATTAAATAAATAAATAAATAAATAAATAAATAAATAAATAAATAAATAAATAATAGAAATTGAATAAAGTTAAATAATGACTCAAGATGCCAAAATGTCCAAATACAGAATGACCATTTCCATTTAGCTGTCAGGCATAGATACAAGTGTATCTCTATACATGGTTCTAGAAAAGACCATTGGTCAGGAAAGTAAGCAACAGTTCTCACTTTGAGAATTGAAGTACTTAGTGTTTCCTAGAAATGTCCAAAAAGAGCTTAGCAGGCCTGACATTCAAGGTGTTTCATGGCATCCCCAATGTTACTTTTCCAGTTTTCTATCCCACAGTCCCATCATAGACTCTATTCTCAAGTCAAACTAAACTCCTCCTTGACCATATACTATCTAATGTTTTCTACCCCACTCATGGTTTATATACCCCTGCTTTGTTTTCTTCATAATACATATCTGAAATTACATAATTGATCTTTTTAATGTCTATCCTCTTGTCTCTTAGAATGAAAGCCTCATGCAAGTAAAGATTTTGTCTTGGTTAGTGCTGTATCTCCAGGGTCTAGGATAGTATTTGTCACAAAAGAAGTACTCTATAAATATTAAAGAAATGAGGGGTGCCTGGGTCCAATAAGCATCTGCCTTTAGCTCAGGTCATGATCCCAGGGTCCTAGGATCAACCCCCATGTCGGCTCCCTGCTCAATAAGAAGTCTGCTTTTCCCTCTCCCTCTCCCTCTGTCCCTCCCCATTGCTTATGCTCACTCGCTCTCAAATAAAATCTTTAAAAATATATATTAAAGAAATGAATTAATTAGTAAAATACCTCCCATAAATATCCAAGCTTCATTGAATATTTATGCATTGGCACATATTTTCCTCCACCTCGAAGGCCTTTACTCTCCTTCTATACATCTTCATGGTCCAAATGAAATTTTATAGCATCTAGGCCCATGTTATAGTTGCCAGTGTGCACACTTCAGCCCCCTCCACAGAGTGAAAGATATTTAAAAGATCAGCCTTCAATATTTTCTTTCACTTACACAGATATACTAGCAAAGTATCACTCAGCATTTATTACATTAATGAATGGGACTGAGGTACCATTCAGGTTCTAAATGTGATTTCACCGTAGCTAGAAATTTAACCAGAAAAGTAGACCTATCATTTGGTTAGTGCTGTGGAATGGTAACAGAAACATATCAATTACTAGTTTTCAATCTACACAGAAAGTCAGAATGGCAAAACTTTGAGGCAAATTCTGATTAGTAGTTAATAAAGTTGGATTTAATTTGGTCTTATCAAGCTCAGTTGACCCTTGCCTGGCTCCTGGGACATAGCTAGAATTCCCATTCTGATAGGAGTTTGGAAAAAGAGAAGGAAAAAAGACAAAACACAATCTTCCCAAATCTACATAAATCTGAAAGGGCCTCTTGCTTCTGGGTTTATGTCAGGCTGACCTCTCTGCTGCCCTAGTGGGGGAATCTGGCTTGAGTGGGTTAGCTAAGATTTATGGAAGCAGAAGGAGAAGTACTTTTGCTCATTGCTTGAACTGACAGATCTTACTTAGTACCAGGCCAGTCATTCTAGGCCCAGTCATGTTTTCAACCACCAAGTTCCCTTTTCTTGTCCCTCTCCCTGCAGGCACTCAGCCTTGAGCAGCCTATTCAGTAATAAGTTCTTTCCACTACACTCTAAATAAGAATGCTTGTGACATGTGATGACTGACAGAGTGCTCTGACTATAAAAAGTATCAGTGTTTAATCATATGCTTTTTTTCTCTGCATTACCTCTATGCTCACTCTTGGTCTTGTAACACAGAAGTATATCCTTTTTATTTCAACTTGCTCTTTTGTATTCCTTGCTGGATCTAGAGGTGAATGAAATCTGTAGATGATAATATAGCTGGTGCATTTATTTTGTTTGTTTGTTTTTGTAAAGATTTTATTCATTTATTTAAGGCAGAGAGAGAGAGAGAGTGCACATGAGCGAGGAGAGGGGAGCAGAGGGAGAAGCAGATTCACTGCTGAGAAGGGAGCCAGATTCAGGGCTCAGATTCAGGGCTCCATACCAGGACTCCGGGATCATAACCTGAGCCAAAGGCTGATGCTTAACTGACTGAGCCACCCAGACCCCCCACTATTTTTAAAAGATTTTATTCATTTATATGATATTTTGGTTTTTTGATCAGTATGAATGGTGGGCTACAAATTGACCAGTGATTTCCAAGGCTTATTTTTTCATACCTAGGTTGTGATACCCTCAAGGGTACCATAAAGTTGTTAAAACTAAATTAATCTGGACTTACCTTTAAATTTCTGAAATAGAGCAGCCTGGGTGGCTCAGTGGTTTAGCGCCATCTTCAGCCCAGGGCGTGATCCTGGAAACCCAGGATGGAGTCCCATGTCAGGCTCCCTGCATGGAGCCTGCTTCTCCCTCTGCCTGTGTCTCTGATTCTCTCTCTCTGTGTCTCATGAATAAATAAACAAAATCTTTAAAAATAAATAAATTTCTGAAGTAAATACTGGACAATAGCATTCCTTTACACAAAACATAGCAAAAGTTGCTGTGTCTCCAAACAGATTAGGAACTATTGTTTTCAGAAACAAACCTAGTTGATTTCATGAATACTGTCCAGTTATCACAAAGTTTAGATGTTTTGTGATGATAATAAATTAATTCATATTTGCTGCCTGAAAACTCCTTGAATTTTAAAATATCCACCCTTCTTTAAGCCCTTAGAATTAGAAACTTGACATGTGGGAAGGATACATAGACAACTGTTAGGAACTGCACTAAGCATTACTCCCAGGTTGGCTTGCCAACATTAGAAAACAGTACAAGAATTACCCCATGGGCCAAAATAGACGCATGTTCATTAACACTAATCCATCTCACTGATGCTGGTGATAGTCAGACATGAGTATGGTTTAAAATACCCTATAAAGGACGCCTGGGTGGCTCAGCGGTTTGGCACCTGCCTTCGGCTCGGGGCCTGATCCTGGAGACCCGGGATCGAGTCCCGCATCAGGCTCCCTGCGTGGAGCCTGCTTCTCTCTCTGCCTGTGTCTCTGCCTCTCTCTCTCTCTCTGTCTCTCGTGAGTAAATAAATAAAATCTTAAAAAATAAATAAATAAATAAATAAATAAATACATACATACATACATACATACATACCCTATAAAAATTAGGGCTTAAGTCAGAAACAAGAGGAAGAGATAGGTAAAGGTTAATCACGAATTCTCAATCCCAACTGCAGGTACATAGAACTGGAAAGTATTTTTCTCGGTACCAGCATATCCAATACAAATAACATTAGTACTGATTTACTTAATAATATTTAGAACTTGTTACTTAGTATTTATTTAATACTTGTTATGTGTCAGGAACTTTTTGAAATCCTTTAACACATTAGCCATAGAAACTTCACAGCAGGTGGTTGATGGTAGGCTACTATTACTGTTTTTAATTTACCATCATGCAAATGAAGAAACAGACACACAGAGAAGAGGCAACTTGTCTTAAATCATACATACATTAAGTGGTAGGCAGTGAAGCTGGATTCAAAGCCAGGGATTTATGGCTCCAGAATCCATACTATTTACCACACTATACTACCTGCATAAAGGGTACAAACCATGTTCATAAACTCTAGAGAAAGATATCCCGGAGGTATAAATATTCAAGAAGCACTGCACAGGAACGAGGAAAATGATGCCAATCCAGAAGGTCGTGTTGCGTAAACAACTTCAAAGAGGCAACAGGCTAATCTGATCTATATATGTAGATGTTACCAAAATGGGTACAATACCTGCTTTATCACTAAAGGAAGACATTCAACAATTGCCAAAATAGGAAGGTATTAAAAGCCATCCAGAAAAAAAATTATGCATTTGTTGTGAACAAATAAAATTCCCAAGAAATATGGCCAGTACTATAGTGCAGATTTTCCTCAGTTATAAGAGGGAGCTGGATATACCCTTCTTGGCATGTCAGCTGCAAACAGGTGTGCAAGAAAGGAAACTAGCATTGAGTAATTGAACAAATATCAATTACAGCAATGAAGCACCATTGAACTTATGTCACAACCATCATGAAGGCACTGTAGGTGTTCTGAAGAAACATCATTACTCCTTCAAAGTTACTCATTTCTTAAGATTAAGAGAGTCTAGGGGCACCTGGGTGGCTTAGGCAGTTGACCATTCCATTTTTGATTTTGGTTCAGGTCATGATCTCAGAGGTTGTGGGATCAAGCCCTGAGTCAGATCTGTGCTTAGCAGCAAGTCTGCTGGAGATTCTCTCTCTCCTTCTGCCCCTCCCCTCTTGCTCTCTAAATCAATCAATCAATCAATCAATCAATCTTTAAAAAAGAAAAAAGAATAATGAACTATATCCATAGCCAACACAAAAACTTCAGACAACGTGAGGAGCTGTACATCAGTGAAGATGAGATTAGAACTCCATTACTAGTTATTTATTTTCTTTGTTGTTGTTTTTTTTTTTTTACTAGCATCATCATTTCCTATTTGTTCATTCTTCTTTCTTCTCATGGCATTAACATATGTGGTAATGAAACACAGTTTTTTAATAAGACGTCTAGGCACTCTACCTAAACCAGGTATGCCCAAATGAGGCACCTAGACATGCCTGGATTGGTGAATCCTACCATATATTAGCATCAACTTAGTAGAAACAAACAAAATTTCAGAAATTACTTCAAGGAGCCAGTTCTAGGGGATTATGGCTTAAAAACCAATGCTTTGAGCCTATCTGAAACTCAAAACTATGGGTATTATTAAATAACTAAGTTCAGGGGCACCTGAGTAGCTCAGTCAGTTAAGTGTCTGCCTTTAGTTCAGGTCATGATCTCAGGGTCCTGGGATCAAGCCCCACATCTAGCTCCCTGCTCAGTGGGGAGTCTGCTTCTCCCTCTGCTCATGTTCTTTCTCTCTTTCTCTCTCACATGTGCTCTCTCTCTCTCTCAAATAAATAAATAAAATCTTTTTAAAAATTAAGTTCAACTATTTCAGCAACAGGAAATGTCACAACCATCATTCTAGTTCACACTGAAAATAATACCCAAGTGTCCATGTTAACATACAAGATTATAAATAAAAGGAACTGCTTGCCTTATGAGATGTAGGTTTGATGTTAATAGTCAATGAGATGATCACATGAAATGCAGCATTTCTAATTTATTCAATTCTTAGTAAATCAATTGGACAAAGAGCTTTAACTAAAAAATCTTTTTTTGTATGTAATAACTACAAATATTTCACTAATACAAATTCATTTTTATAAAGGAAAATACAAAATTAAAAATTAAATTAAACCTGCAAATGGAAAGCAAATGTGATAGCATATTTAATCATCTAGAAGCAATATTAAGAAACTTGAAGGAGAACATGTAACCATATCTTCAAATAACACCTTTGTTAATGGTACATGAGTTGCTAGTGAAAATTACATTTAAGTCTTCTTATTTTTAACAAATCCACACAGTTGAAGCTTCAGCAACACAGTGTTCTAGCATTTACTACCTTACTCATGCCAGTGATTATACAAATAAAAATATAAAACAATAAATATTGTATTATTAGAATCCACTAAGACAATACTCCATCATTCTGACATTTATTTCTTTATAAAAGTAATTAAAAAGTAATAATAATACTGAATTATGTAATATTACAATTAAGAAAACTGGAATATTGCATTCAGATTAAACTGCCTAAGCTAAAAATGTTATGTTATAAAACCTGAGGAAATAAAAATATTTCATTTGTTCATTTGTTCATTCATTCAACTAATATTATTAAGTACCCATAAAACAGTGTAACATGTGTTGTACTACCCACTTTTAATAAGTATTAATATATTAACTTATTTATGTCTTATTCACATAGTCTATTATAAGGCCAATAAATACTATTCTTAGATATATTTAATGAACTCAGTGATAAAACTCTTGAGAAAATCTCACAGTATTCTCCAAATGTCCCTAAGACCAATTTTTATTTGAAGAAAATACACATTAAAAAATTGGAGGCCACATCAAGAACTTACTTACTCCGAAATGTTTCAAAGGAAAAAAAATTGTTCTACTGTATTTGAACCTTTTCTGTGTAAGATTTCTTTTTCAAAATAGATTTTTTTAATATTGAAAAAAAGTTATAAAAAGACAGGCTAGAAATTGCATCCTTTGAGACTTTTGAAGGGTTCTACTGCAGAGTTAAGCCTTAAATCTCTAAGGCTTCTTGCTTTGCCTTCCACTTGATAAATCCTTTTCCACTTTAGAGTCTTCGCACTTGCATTCCCTCTGCCAGAAATGCCTTACCCTGAATATGCCCATGGCTTTGTTCCTCACTGCATTCATGTCTCTGCCCAAATAGCATCTCCTCTGATGGCACACTCCTCCATCACTCTGCATCCTTTTCCCCACTGCAATAGACTATTAGGTGAATCTGCTTTGGATCCTCGTGATTGAAATAACAAAAAGAAATTCATTTGTAATAGACTCAGTATTAAGATGGCTCCGTGACATGGATCCTGAAATAAATCATAGCATTACTCATCCTCACACTTCAATAAATGTTCTGTTCCCAGGCATAATGACATTTACTGATTTGGAAACTATTTGCACCTTAATATTAAAGAATATTACTTTCATTAGAAATTTCTTGGAGGTCTGATGACATTTGCTGATTGAATTTGAAAGTTGAGTAAAACAGGATGTTCCATCTCAGACACTATATATATATAGCTTTTAAAGTTTCACAGACCTGGCTTCAGACTCAGGTCTTCAACTAACTACGTGAACATACCTCTGCAACTACTCTAATTAAAAGCATCAAAAGCCTCCAAAAATCCAATAGACATATTCCAGTTCTTATGTTATTAGACTACTGAATCATTTGGTGCCAATAACAACTCCTTTTTCTCAAGAAACTATGTTTTCTTCCTACATTTTTGGCTATTCCTTATCAGTCACCTTTACAGACTTCCCCTTTTTTGTCTACCAAATACTGATGTCTCTCAGAGTTCTGGACTAGGCACTCTTTTCTCCTCACTCCTCACTCTTTCTTGGTGCTACCATCCTCTTCCATGCTATGGCAGTTTGGCAGTCTCTCAAGGTCCAGATCCAGGTACACAATTATCTACTCAATATCACCACATAAGTTTCCCAGAGACACTTCCAATGGATCATGTTCAAGCAGGAACTTGGCACTTACTGAATAGCTAGCCTATATTCTCTTGTTCCTTGTGCTAAGAAGGCACCATGATCCATTCAGGCACACATTTCATAAAATATCACCCTTTATTCCACTCTCACCTTCCTCCATCCCCATTCAGATCAGTTACCAAATCTTGTCATAACTATTTCCCATGTGTCTCTCAAATCTGTCCATGTCCCTTCATCTCCACTGTAATCGCCCTATTTCAGGGGGGAAAAAAATCATCCCTGTAGAGGATTATGTCTAGAGAACAGAGGCTTAAACCTGCAACATAGCTATGACAAATGGTTAATGAACAACTTCGGGTATTTGAAGTAAATTAATATTTTACTATAGTGATTCCTTTTTCTTTTCTTTTTTTTAAGCAAGGGAGAACAAAGAGAGAGGGAGAAATCTTAAGCAGGCTCCATGCACACAGCAGGGAGCCAAACATGGAGCTCAATCTCACAATCCTGAGATCATGACCTGAGCCCAAATCAAGAGTCAGACACTTAACCAACTAAGCCACCCAGGTTCACCTACTCCAGTGATTCTTGACTCTCAGGGAAAGTAAAGGTCATATCCTTTTTCCCTTGGGTGTCAGAGACTATGGGCGTTCACAAGGTATTTCATTAATTAATGCTAAGCCATAAAATACAAGCATTTACTATTTGGGGGCACTGACCATGATACTATGATAGCCAAGTGACCCCATGCAAGTCCAGAAAAAAAAATCTAGCCAATTTTATTCTATGTTGTCCAAAGTTTAAACTGAGAACATTAAGAGTTAAGATTTAATAAGAGATTTAGGAACAAACACATTTATAATAAAATACTAGTACTAATGAAGTATTATAATGTCATATTAATAAATATGTAATGCCTATGCCTCTTATGACAGACCTGAAAGCATAACAATAACAATTTGTAAATATCCTACTTGGTTTAGGGCAGCCCAGGTGGCTCAGCAGTTTAGCGCCGCCTTCAGCTCAGGGCATGATCCTGGAGACCCAGGATCAAGTCCCACATTGGGCTTCCTGCATGGAGTCTGCTTCTCCCTATGCCTGTGTCTCTGCTTCTCTCTCTCGGTGTCTCTCATGAATAAATAAATAAAATCTTTTTTAAAAAATCCTACTTGGTTTATAGTATATTAAGTTTTAGTATATTATGTTTATTAAGTAATTATTTAAATAGCTAGTACTCTTAGAGCTTGGGCAGAGCCTGATGTGAAGCTTGATCTCACAACCCTGAGATAAGACCTGACCCAAAATCAATCAGTTAGATGCTTAACCTACTGAGTTACCAGGTGCCCCACTACTCTTACAATTTAATATAAAAAGACAACCCAATTAAAAAATAAGCAAAGAGGGAAACCTGGGAGGCTCAGTGATTGAGTGTCTGCCTTTGGCTCAGGTCATGATCCCGGGGTCTTGGGATCGAGCCCCCCAATAGGCTCTCCACAGAAAGCCTGCTTCTCCCTCTGCCTATGTCTCTGCCTTTCTCTCTGTGTCTCTCATGAATAAATAAAATCTTTTTCAAAAAAATAAAAATAAAAAATAGGCAAAGGACCTGAATAGACATTTCCCCAATGAAGACACATATAAACAGCCAATAAGTCCATGAAAATATGTTCAACATCAGTAGGTATTAAAGAAAGGCAAATCAGGGATCCCTTGGCGGCTCAGTGGTTTAGCACCTGCCTTTGGCCCAGGGCATGATCCTGGAGTCCCAGGATCAATTCCCACATCGGGCTCCTTGCATGGAGCCTGCTTCTCCCTCTGCCTGTGTCTCTGCCTCTTTCTCTCTCTTTCTCTGTGTGTGTGTGTGTGTGTGTCTAATGAATAAATGAATAAAATCTAAAAAAAAAAAAAAAAAAAAAGAAAGAAAGGCAAATCAAAACCACACTGAAGGGACACCTGGGTAGCTCAGCAGTTGAGCATCTGCTTTTTGGCTCAGGACATGATCCCTGGGTCCAGGAATTGAGTCCCAGTTCAGCCTCCCTGCAAGGAGCCTGCTTCTCCCTCTGCCTATGTCTCTGCTTCTCTCTTGGTGTCTCTCACGAATAAATAAATAAAATATTAAAAAAAAACACACACTGAGGATACCACTTCACATCTACTAGGCTATTATCAAAGGAATGGACAATAGCAAGTGTTGGTGAGGATGTGGAGAAACTGGAACCCTCATATATTGCTGGTGGGAATGTTAAATGGTACAGCTGCTTTGGAAAACAGTTTGGTAATTCCTCAAAATATTACCATATGAAATAGTACCATACCAGCAACTTCACTTCTAGGTATCTACACAAGAGTAATGAAAACAGATGTCTATGGGCAGCCCCGCTGGCTCAGCGGTTTAGCGCCGCCTTCAGTCCAGGGCATGGTCCTGGGGACCTAGTCCCACATCGGGCTCCCTGCATGGATCCTGCCCCTCCCTCTGCCTACGTCTCTGTCTCTGTCTCTGTCTCTGTCTCTCTCTCTCTCTCTGTGTCTCTCATGAATAAATAAAATCTTTAAATTAAAAAAAAAAAAAAGAAAACAGATGTCTACACAAAAACCTCATACACTAATGCTTAGCTGGGTAAGTGTCGTCTGCCTTCGGCTCAGGTCAAGATCAGAAGGTCATGTGATTGAGCCCAGCATAGGGCTCCCTGCTCAGCGGTAAGCCTGCCTCTCCATCTGCTTGCTGCTCTGCCTGTTTGTGCTCTTTCTTCCTTTCTCTTGCTCACTTAGTCAAATAAATAAATAAAATCTTTATTAAAAAAACAGAAAAGTCTAGAAATAGAAATAGTTTTAGGCATGATTTGACAAAAGTCCAAAAGATGTAATCCAGCATCTTTCCTGTCTGTCTTTTGATTCTGGCTTCCCTCTACAAATTGATCTTCCCTTCTAACCACAATCTTCTTCCCTGTGATTGGGAAAAATGGGCACTGGCAGCAGCAAACTCACAATATCCTAGTACTATTATAATAAAGGAAAGAGACAGTCTTCCTCAACTTCTCCTAGCACAAAGTCCCAATTTGGTTTATGAGTTTGGCTAACATATCAACCCTTCTAAGAAGTTGGGATCTAAAACATAGTGGCTGAAAGTTCTTATAGGACCCCATAGAATAGGAAAGAATGGTTTTCCCAAAAAAGTTAGATGCTAGGTAAACAAATAAGATTTATGCATACATTTATTTGTGTCTTCCTCAACTTCTTTTATAAATATTCTATAGTCTTCAGAGTACAGATCCTTTACTTCTCTGGTTAGGTTTATTTCTAGGTATCTTTTGGTACAATTATAAATGGGATTGATTCCTTGATTTCTCTTTCTTCTGCCTCATTCTTAGTGTATAGAAATGAAACTGACTTTTGTACGCTGATTTTATATCTTGTGGATTAGAAGAACAAATACTGTTAAAATGTCTATGCTACCCAAAGCAATCTACACATTCAATCCAATCCCTATCAAAATACCATCAATATTTTTCACAGAGCTGGAACAAAACAATCCTAAAATTTGTACAGAACCAGGAAAGACCCTAAATAGCCAAAGGAAGATTGAAAAAGAAAACCAAGGGATCCCTGGGTGGCGCAGCGGTTTAGCGCCTGCCTTTGGCCCAGGGCGCGATCCTGGAGACCCGGGATCGAATCCCACATCGGGCTCCCAGTGCATGGAGCCTGCTTCTCCCTCTGCCTATGTCTCTGCCTCTCTCTCTCTCTGTGTGACTATTATAAATAAATAAAAAAAAAAAATTTAAAAAAAAAGAAAAAGAAAACCAAAACTGGAGGGATCACAATTCCAGACATCAAGTTGTATTATAAATCTGTAATCATCAAGACAGTATGGCATTGGTATAAAAACAGATGCAAAGAACAATGGAATAGAATAGAGAATCCAGAAATGGGGGCACCTAAGTGGCTCAGTAGTTAAGCATCTACCTTTGCTCAGGTCATGATCCCCAAGATCGAGTCCTGCATGAGGTTCCCCATAGGGAGCCTGCTTCTCCCTCTGCCTATATCTCTGCCTCTCTCCCTGTGTCTCTTATGAATAAATGAATAAAATATTTAATATAAATAAATAAATAGATTTTTAAAATTAAAAAAAAAGAACCCAGAAATGAACACTCAACTCTATGGTCAACCAATCTTTGACAGAGCAGGAAAGAATATTCAATAAAAATAAATAAATAATAGACTCAACAAATGGTGCTGGGAAAATTGGACAGCCACATGCAGAATGAATAAAACTGGACTACTTTCTTACAACATACACAACAATAAACTCAAAATGGATGAAAGACCTAAATGTGGGACAGGAATCCATCAAAATCCTAGAGGAGAACACAGGCAGCAACCTCTTTGATGTTGGCTGCAGTAACTTCTTCCTAGACACTTCTCCAAAGGCAAGAGAAACAAAAGCAAAAATGAAGTACTGGGACTTCATCAAGATAAAAAGCTTTTTGCAAAGCAAAGAGCGAACAAAATTAAAGGCAACCTGCAGAATGGGAGAAGAACTTTGCAAATGTCTTATCAGATAAAGGGCTAGTATCCAAAATCTATAAAGAACTTATCAAACTCAACACCCAAAAAACAAAAAATCCAGTCAAGAAATGGGCAGAAGACATGAGCAGATATTTCTCCAAAGACGACATCAAATGGCCAACAAATATATGAAAAGACGCTCAAAATCACTCAACATCAGGGAAATACAAATCAAAACCACAATGAGATACCACTTTCCACTGGTCAGAATGGCTACAACTAACAATCCAGGAAACAACAGATGTTAGCAAGGATGTAGAGAAAGGGGAAACCTCTTACACTGTGGGTGGGAAGGCAAACTGGTGCAGCCACTCTGGAAAACAGTATGAAGGTTCTTTAAAAAAGTTAATATGTCATTTAAAACTGTCTCACAAAAAAAAAAAAAAAAAAAAAAAAAACTGTCTCACAAAATAAACATTACAGATTCAGATGACTCCACTGCTGAATTCTACCAAATATTCCAAAAAGAAGGAACACCAATCTTACCTAAACCTTTTTCATAGAGGAAAAAAAAAAACAATATGAAGCTAGCATAACTCTGATTTTAAAAACTAAAAGCACATTTTTTAAAACTACAAACCAATATTTTTCATGAACACGGATTTAAAAATCCTCATTAAGTATTAGCTAATGGAATTCAACAACACAAAACAAGGATAATACACCATAACCAAGTAGAATGTGGCTAAGGAAGGCAAAGTTGGGTCAACATAAAAAATCAATCACTGTAATTCACCACATTTACAGATTAAGAGAGGGAAAAAACATAATTATCTCAATAAAATGCAGAAAAAGCATTTTAAAAAACTCAGTACTTATTCCTGCTAAAAATCACAGAAACTAGGAATTAAAAATAATCTTGATCTGATAAAGGACAACTAAAATCCAATAGGGATACACTGAATGCTTTCATTGGAAGATTATGAATAAGACAACAATATCTGCTCTCATCACTTCTATTCAACACTATATTTGAAGTCCTAGATAGCACAATAAAATGTTTTTGTTACATTAAATGAAAGGAATTGTGATTTGGGATTGATGTGCTGGTTTCCCTGTTACTTTGATACTCTACACTCTTGAATCTGTCAACTCACCCATCTGATCCACAAACTTATGGTTTAGGGAAGCTATTCACTACAACAATTTTCAGAGAGAGGATATGGGATTATTTTGGAAGCACATATGATCCTATGTGATTATCTAGAAGGTGAAGAAAAAATAATGCTTCCAAGAATAGACTGACCTGCAATTGTCTCTTTTTTAAGGCACACTCACAACATTGCCTTTGGTTACTAGGGACCCATAATGACCATTCAAATTCTCTTTCCATTTCTCCTTTTCAGCCTTTTTCAAAGCTTCAAATCTCCACCTTATTTGAAGAGCAACAGTTCATTATCGAAAATAGTCTTGTTTTTTATTGTAAAATATTTTCTGCATTTTATAACAAATTTACTTATGGCTTGTGTTTATTGTTGTTTGTTGTGAATATAAAGTTTATGGTAGCACATAAACTTTATATGTTACTACATTCAAAGCAATTGCTTGTTAACAACCACATTAGCTATTTGGTGATTGGGAAGATGTTGTAAGCATTTTATATCCTAATGTGGTAGTCTGTTATGTGTGTGTAAACAATGGCCCAAAATATGTTACTGAAGATAGATAGATGATAGATAGATAGATAGATAGATAGATAGATAGATAGATAGATAGATAATAGATAGATAATGTGCAGTATGGTCTTAACATTGGACAGATACACAGATACATACATGGAAACAGAGAGGGACACAGAGGTAAAGACAGACGTATAGAAAGACCCAGAGATGGATAAGTAGATGGGCAGATGGAGATGGAGACAGACAGAGAAGAAGAGACAAAGGTAGACACAGGCAGATAGAGACAGAGACATCCTGGGCAGATGGTGGCACTGCTGCTATGCTGGAAAGTCCTTGAACCACGAGCAAGCCAGCAGTGCCTGGCACTGCCAGGCACTCCCACCAGCACTAAAGTGAATTCCAAGAGCCTGTCTGCACCAACTTCTTGTGCACTCAAATAGGAACTTTCCTTCTTGCTGATCTTATATTGCGCCCAGTGATTCTCAACTGCTTCAATACCCTTGCACAATCTCAAGGGCCCTCCTCCCTGTAAGTGGTTGAGATGGTCCTTGCTTTCCTCCTTGTCATCTACATATGTGACCTGCACATCAAGATGCAGTTATCTACTAGCCCTGAAGTGTTTTCTTTCAAATCTGCATAGTCGTCAACCACTACCTGATCATGTCCATTGTTGTTCTGTTAAACAAGGAAACCCCTCCAAAAATGTCACCTACGTACCTAATCATCAAGGATCTCTTTGGCTATAATGTCTACCTCACCTTTCTCTTATAGCAAAAAAACATACAGTAGCCTCCACTAACTCCACAGATGAACAGACTAATACCCCTCACTTCTCTGCAACCTGCAAGTAACTCCTCCTTCCAAATAACTCCTTCCAGTGCCAACAATACTCCGTGCCAAGTGCCAGCCCCTTAGTGAGTTAAAAGTGTCTTGATCAGGATTATTCAGCTTCTGGTCTGCTGACCAACCCTATCCTCCTGGGTTTAACTACCTTCAGGGCCACTTTCTGCAGTACCCAAAAGACGACACCAGTTCTAACTGGTTCATGCCCTACCTAAGCCATAAAGTAAAGGGAGAGGGTACCTCAGATTTTAGACTCCAAAACCCAGGCTGTGACACCACTCCAAATAACCTTCTCTGTGTAGAGAGTAGCTCTAGGGAAGGATAAATAAAAAATAAATAGATGGTTAGGAAACAGGATAATAAATAATTTTTGATGTTAAAAAAAAGAGGCATTCTACCAAAGAAAATTCAACCAGGAAGATATTCATTAAGGTATGTCTGATAAACTTTTGGGATTACACAAAAATAAAAAGCTTTTGCACAGCCAAGGAAACAATCAACAAAACAAAAAGACAACCTACTGAATGGGAGAAGACAGTTGCAAATGATATATCCAATAAGCGTTAATATCCAAAATATATAAAGACCTTATACCAAAAAAACCACAAATAATCCAATTAAAAAATAGGCAGAGAATCTCAGTAGCCATGTTTCCAAAGAAGACCCACAGGTGGCCAACAATACATAGAAAGATGATCATCACTAATCATCAGCAAAATGCAAATTAAAACCGCAATGAGATATCACCCTACACATGTCAGAATGGCTAGAATCAAAAAGACAAGAAATAACAAGTGTTGGTGAGGATGTGGAGAAAAAGAAACCCTTGTGCACTGTTGGTGGGAATGTAAATTGAGGTGGTCATTACAGAAAACAGTATGGAGGTTTCTCAAAAATTAAAAACAGAAATACAATATGATCCAGTAATTCCACTAGTAGGTATTTACTCGAAGAAAATTATGCTGAGTGAAGTAAGTCAGTCGGAGAAGGACAAACATTATATGTTCTCATTCATTTGGGGAATATAAATAATAGTGAAAGGGAATATAAGGGAAGGGAGAAGAAATGTGTGGGAAATATCAGAAAGGGAGACAGAACGTAAAGACTGCTAACTCTGGGAAACGAACTAGGGGTGGTAGAAGGGGAGGAAGGCGGGGGGTGGGAGTGAATGGGTGACGGGCACTGGGTGTTATTCTGTATGTTAGTAAATTGAACACCAATAAAAAATAAATTAAAAAAAAAAAAAAAAAAAAGAAAATAAAAACACTAATTCAAAAAGATATATGCACCCCTATGTTTATTGAAGCAATATTTACAATAGCCAAGATACGGAAGCAACCCAAGGGTCCATCAATAGATGAATGGATAAAGAAGAGGTGGCATATATATACAATGGAGTATTAGTCAGCCATAAAAAATTATATTTTTGCCATTTGCAGCAATGTGGATGGACCTAAAGGGTATGATGCTAAGTGAAATAAGAGAGAGAGAGAGAGAGAGAGAGAGACAAATACCATATGATTTCATGTGTATGTAGAATGTACAAACCAAATGAATAAACAAATCAAAAACAGAAACAGACCCATAAATACAGAGAAAAAACTGATGGCTACTAGCAGGGAGGAGGGCAAGGAGGATGGACAAAATGGATAAAGGTGAGAGCGAGATACAGGCTTCCAGGTATGGAATTAATAAGTCATGGGTATAAAAGACACAGCACAGGAAATATATAAGGAATATACTGTAATAGCATTGCAGGGTGTCAGATGGTAGCTACACTTGTGAGCATAGCATAACATACAGATTTGTGGAATCCTCATGTTACATTCCTAAGACATGTATCCATTATACTTCAGTTAAAAAAAAAAAAAAAAACCTGGGATCCCTGGTGGCGCAGCGGTTTGGCGCCTGCCTTTGGCCCAGGGCGTGATCCTGGAGACCCGGGATCGAATCCCACATCGGGCTCCCGGTGCATGGAGCCTGCTTCTCCCTCTGCCTGTGTCTCTGCCTCTCTCTCTCTCTCTGCAACTATCATAAATAAATAAAAAATTAAAAAAAATGTTAGCTATTATTAAAAAAATAATAATAAAAATAAAAAATAAAAAAAATAAAAAAATAAAAATAAAAATAAAAAAACCTAGTATGCCTGAACTGCAAGCAGCTTGAGGAAGGTGGAGGAAGATTAGGAAGTAGAAAGAAGCAAAAAAATACATAATCTAAAACTGCAAACTATTGTGACTGAAAAACTGCCTTTTTTTGTTTTATATGTCTACTTTAAAAAAAAAAAAAAAAGGTTTCAATGGCAGGATGACTTACCTACAAGAAAAAACTTGTTTAAGATAAATTCCATTTTCAGAAGCTGAATTCAATCAAATGCCAATCCCCCCCCCCTTTTGAGTTCATATTCCTCACACTAAAAGAGATGGCTATGTCATCATATATATATATCCCTAAAGCACACACATCTCCCCCTCTATCATCTCTATTTCAAATTTCAAGTCTCCCTAACAATAGGGCAATGTTTGCAGTCCAATGGCTAATCCCCACTTTGGTCCTGAAATAACCTCCCATAGGCTGCCACCAAAGTCAGATAATGACACTTAACATACAGACTTTCTTCACCTCTCTCTATCATTAGCACTCTCACCCCACCTTCTTATCTGCAGGATTTTCTCCTCTGCAGAACCACACCAAAAGTGAGCTTATTCTACAAGTCAGAGGGGAAACAGGATTAGGGTAAAAAGTCTGGTCTTACACTTCAAAGTCCATTTCTGGCAAACCCAAATGCATATTTGGTCAAGTAGAAAGTGAACCAGAGAAACTATACAATCACAAATGTATAAATGAGTCACTGAGATATTTTATGGTGTGCTTTATTTGGAGAGCAGCCATTCTGTAAAAGGTTAGAAGGATGGCTTCTCCCCACAGGACACCAGACTTCCTTCGATGATCCGTATTGTCAAGAGCAATTTACTGTTCTTCCTTTCTTTTTTTGTAATAAAATAGCATATATGCAGGGGAAAAACTTTAAACAGAACAGGGAGTTCCTTCCTACTACAGCCCTTGGCCAGTTCTTTCTCAAAATTACCTCCAGGGGCTCCTGGGTGGCTCAGTCAGTCAAGTATCTACCTTCAGCTCAGGTAATGGTGCCAGGGTCTTAGGTTGGAGCCTCGCATCAATCTCCCCATTGGGAGCCTGCTTCTCCCTCTCATTCTACCTGCTGCTCATCCTGCTTGTGCTCACTCTCTCTGTCAAAGAGATAAATAAAAATCTTTTTTTAAAAATTACCTCCATTAGGAGTCTCTTACTTTCCAGAATCTCCATGCATTTATATATGTATATGTGCTTTAACAGTAATCTAATTCTGTTGTTTGACACAAATGGAGGAATATGGTTTATTCTGTACTTTTTAACAATATATCAATCTCATTTTTTAAGGGCTGAATGGTATTTCTCTATTGTATATTTAGGTTGTCCCCAAATTTTCTATCATTATAAATTATGCTGCAACAACTTGCATACAATCTTTTCTGACCTGTGGATATATATTCATTTACATAAATTTCTAAAAGTAGAACATCTGCATGAGAAGTTTTCCATATGGTTAATTTTAATAGATATTGCTAATTGTCCTTCACAGGGTTATGTGTACCAATTTGTCCTCACAATAACAGTAGACCAAAGTACCTCCTTCCCATGCAAATCAAAACTATAATGTGATATTACCTCACACCTGTCAGAATGGCTAAAATCAACAACACAAGAAATAACTGGTATTGGCGAGGATGTGGAGAAAGGGGACCCCTCTTGCACTGTTGGTGGGAATGCAAACTGACGCAACCACTCTGGAAAACAGTATGGAGGTTCCTCAAAAGGCTAAAAGTAGAACTACCCTACAATCCAGCCACAGCACTACTAGGTATTTACCAAAAAAATACAAAAATACTAATTCAAAGGGATACATGCACCCCAATGTTTATAGTAATCTACAATAGCCAAATTATGGAAACAGCCAAAGTGACCATCAACTGGTAGTGAATGGATAAAGAAAATGTGATACAGATATACAATGAATATTACTCAGCCATAAAAACAAATGAAATCTTGCCTGCAATGACATGGATGAAGCTAGAGAGTATTTTATGCTAAGTGAAATAAGTCAGTCAGAGAAAGACTAATACCATATGATTGCACTCATATGTGGAACTTTAGAAAATAAAACAAACAAGCAAAGGGAAAAGAGAGAGAGAGAAAAGCAAACCAAGAAACAGACTCTTAAATATGGAGAACTGATGGTTATCAGAGGGAGGGGGATGGAAGGGTGGGTGAAATACGTGATAGGGATTAAGGAGTGTACCTGTTGTGATGAGCACAGGGTGTTGTATGGAAGGGTTGAATCACTGTACTGTACACCTCAAACTAGTATTACACTGCATTAGCTGGAATTTAAATAAAAACTTAAAAAAAGAGAGAAAGTATTTCCTTGCCCATAGCCTCATTGTTACTGTATTACTCAATTTTTAATTCTTTTGAATAATCTGATAAGTAAAATATAACTCCTTTTGTGTTTTGTTTCAATATGCATTTGTTTATAAATGAGGTTGAGCACTTTGATATTTACATCTATTTGTATATATTTTTCTGTAAAGTGCTGATTTATATTATTTGCAAATTATTTTTTCTTTGTGTCACTTGCATTTTTCCTATTAATTTATAAGAGTACTTCTGTATTAAGAAAGTTAGTGTTTTGCCTGAAATGTCACATGTATTTTTACAATTTGCCAACTGTCTTTTGATTGCTTGGAGTAGTTATTACTACACAGAAAGCTTTTTATAAAAAAAAAAAAAAAAAGTAGGCTCCATGCACAGGATAGAGACAACATGGGGCTTAAACTCATGACCCTGAAATCAAGAGCTGAGCTGAGATCAAGAGCTAGTTGCTTATGCAGCACCTGGGTGACTGGGCTGGTTAAGCTTCCAACTCTGCTTTTCTGCTCAGATCATGATCTCAGGGTCCTAAGATAGAGTATGTTGAGCCACTCACTGTGCGTGGAGCCTAATTAGAATTCTCTTCCTCCCTCTGAGCTCCCCATCCTACCCATTTGCTCACTCTCTATCTTAAAAAAAAAAAAAAATGGGATGCCTGGGTGGCTCAGCAGTTGAGGGTCTGCCTTCAATTTTAGGGCTTGGGCTGCCTCAGTCGTGATCTCATGGTCCTGGGATGGAGTCCCACATCGAGCTCTCTGTGAGGAGCCTGCTTCTCCCTCTGCCTATGTCTCTGCCTCTCTCTGTGTGTCTCTCATGAATAAATAAATAAAATCTTAAAAAAAAAAAAAGGTTTAGATGCTTAACCAACCAAGTCACCCAGGCACCCCAGAAAGCTTCTTTCTCTTTGGTATATAGATATTTATGAGTATTTTTTTCTACCTTTGTGCTTTTATATCATAGAAAATTCTTCCTTACACAAAAATTATTAATATTTTAAACATATACATTTTCCTTACTTTCTTTTTTCCACTTATTTCTGACAACTTAGAAGTTGACAGATTCAGCTATGTTTTTCCCCAAACAGAAAGTTCCAATTCCAAATTAATAAATAATCCCTTTTTACCGCATTGATTTGAAATGTCTCCTTTACCACATAGAATTTCCCTAATATTTTTTTTTGCAGTTTTATACCTTTATTTGACAATCAGCAATTAGTTCTCATCCACATTAACAGTCTGTAGATTTTTGAAAGTGGTGACAAGTACGTAGGTAACCAGCGTGTAGAGCTTCTTTGGTGAATCTTCATTTTTGTTTCGGTTTCTGGACAACTGCACACGGATACAGTATGGAACATTCCTTATTCCTTTGGCCCAGACAGCTTTGGTGAGCCTGGTGTCAATGCAGACATCTGGAGTTCCCATCTCCTTCATGGCAAATTTCTGGATCTCTTTGAGTGCCAAAGGGGCACGCTTCTTGAAACCCACTCCATGGATACGTTTGTGAATGTTGATGGTGTATTCTCTGGTCAATACCTCATTGATGGCAGAACGGCCCTTCTTCTCACCACCCTTCTTTGCGGGAGCCATTCTGCCGGGCCCTAGTTGGAAAGAATTCCCCTAATATTTTAAGTCTATATGTATAGTCAATAACCTCTTCAAGTTACAGATGTGCCAAAATATTGACTCTTTAGTCCATGAGGCAGTATAGTCAGAACTGAGGCAGCCCAAGCCCTAAGCTGGTGGTTCTACAAGCAGCCTTGCTTTGATTTCCCAGTGTGCCACAAAAATATTTTCAATTCTTATGTGTACCAAAACATGAAGAAGTCTGGGAAGCACTAGTGTTTGCAGGGGTATAAGATTAAGTGACCTCTGCACAAAGGCCCAAACCCAACTCCATCTTTACTGCTTCTGTGACCTTAGGTGAATTATTAATTTACCTTGTTTAAAATAGAATTAAAATCTTGCTATTATTGTCTTTTTGTTTTTGTTTTCTTATGAATGGATGTTGAATTACCAAATGCCCGGATCCCTGGATGGCTCAGCGGTTTAGTGCCTGCCTTCTGCCCAGGGTGTGTCCTGGAGTCCTGGGATCGAGTCCCACATTGGGCTCCCTGCATGGAGCCTGCTTCTCTCTCTGCCTCTGTCTCTGCCACTCTCTCTCTGTGACTCTCATGAATAAATAAATAAAATCTTTAAAAAAATAAAATAAATAAAATAAAATAAAAAGAATTACCAAATGCCTCTCAGCATCTATAAAGATAGCACTCTGTGGGAGCACCTGAGTTGATCTGCACTCAGGTCTTGATCTCATGGTTTTAAGTTCAAGCCCTGCATTGGACTCCACAATGAGTGTGGAGCCTACTTTAAAAAAGAAAAAAAGATAGCACTATGTTTTTAAACCCTTTAACTTATTAATGTATGAATTAAATCAGAAGATTTCTTAATATTCAACCAATGATAATTCCTGACAGGAACTTTGCTTGTTATATATTATTCTTTTAAATCACTAATGGATGCTACTAGGACTTTTTTAAAGTTTTGATATCCAAAAGTTACATTTGTCAATGACTTTCTTTTTTTACTGTACCACCTTTATCAAGTTTGGAATAATTGCTTTCTGGCACCATAGAGAATACCTGAAAGCTTTTGTTCTCTGTACATTGGAACAAGTGAAATACACTGGGATTATTTATTCTTCAGAGGTTTGAAAAATACCACATGTGAGCATCTCTATTTCTTCCAAGAAAAGCAGTCTGTTTACATTTTATGTCTTCTCTCTCATTAATTTTGGCGATTTACGTTTTCCTTAAAAAAACTCTAATCTGAACAGATTTTCAAATTGATTTGTTCAGATTTGATCAAGGAAGTCTATAATAATTCTTTTAATTTCCTCTAATCATGGTGATTTTTCCACTCTTGTATATAGCGAAGTTGCATACCCGATCATATAATTTATAAGCTAACATTGACTCTAACCCCTCAACAAACTGAGATTACAAAACCTAGCATTGTAATTGAGCAGAGTAAGCCAAGCAAAACTCTGAAATTTTCCATGTATCCCTTTAATCTTTCAGGATCTAATAATCATCTTAGTTAACAAAAATTTGAGCATCCACTCAATATTGTTGTAGGCAAGTAATGTAGTACAGAATGTGGTTTAAATACCCAAATGTAATGAGAACTTTACCCACAGCACTCCAATAATCACATTCATATATATCACTTTACTGAGAGATATTCAAATTCAAACAAATTTAAAATAGGGCAATAAAAGATGTTCAATGACTGGATTTAGCTTGGTGTTAACATCTTCATGTCCCTACATACCACAAAGACACACTACTTGGTGAACCTCAACGTTAGCCATTTGCCCAAAACAAGACCTATAATATCTAAGGATCTACCTACTGCCTCCCTCAAATGACTTTTTCCTTTCCTTGCATGTAAAGTACAACTAAGACCTTTCTTAAATAATATGTTTGATTACATAAAATTACTTTGTGCATGAACAAGTCAATTCAACAGAACACATACATAGTATATACTCCTATAATTTGTTGAATGCCTGTCCTTGAAGGGTTTGCCCTTCTTCTACATTTTCTGTCCCATTTGTTGCCATTTCTTCTTCAGGGATACCAATGGTAAATAAGATGGAACATCCTCTGCCTCTACTCTCCAGATTTATCCTTTACCACCTGTTCTGTAATAATGAAGATGGACCCTATAAACATTTCTCCTTCATTGGCCGGCACCATGTTAGTAGAGGATTGCTACACAACTCCACAGCCTTGGTGAACTTCCCCTTACACTGAACCACAGCACATCCTCTCCACAATATTTGGACCTTGGACTTGGGTGAAAGAGAAGGTTTTCCAGAGTTTGGATAACCTATCTTTCTTGACTAACAACATACCTTATTCCTAGGGATGGTAGCTGCTACCTATATCCATTATTTACATATTTAGCATTCTTTTTACTCCTTACTAGCTGTTACGGGCTGAACTGTGTTCTACCAAAATTCATACTGTTAAGTCTTAACTATCAATATCTCAGAATGTGAACATATTTGAAAATATGGTCTTTAGAGAGGTAATTAATTAAAATAAGGTCATTAGGGTGGGTGCTAATCAAATATGACTGGTGTCCTTATAAGAAGAGGAAATTTGGACACAGACACAGAAGGAAGACCATGTGAAGACAGGGAGAGAAGACAGCCATCTATAATCCAAGGAGAATGGCCTTGAAATGAATCAACTCTGCTGATTTCTCCAGAAATATGTGAGAAAATGAATTTCTGGGGGCGTCTAGGTAGCTCAGTCAGTTAAGCCTCTGCATTTTGGCTCTGGTTATGATCCCAGAGTCCTGGGGTGGAGCTCCACATCAAGCTCTCTGTTCAGTGGGGAGCATGCTTCTCCCTCTGCCCCTCCCTTCTCTCTCTTCCAAATAAATAAATAAATAAAATCTTTAAAAAAAAATTTCTGTTGTGAAGCCAACCAGTCTGTGGTACCTGTTATGTCAGCCCTAGCTGACTATACACTAACCAATTCCCCATTATTATAACCCATTGTTATGGTTAATAACTCATTGTATTATACTTTCCTGGTTGTTGATTACTGTCTATTTTCTGTCTCCATTCATACTGTTTTCTTGAACATTCTTAACTCTTTATTCTTTTTATTTATCTATATCTAATATTGCAAAACTATCTCAAACCTGTCTTCCATATACCTAATTGTTTTCTCTGCTTTTTAATACTAATCTCTGGAATATTTTTTTCCCTTCCATTTCTTTCTTGCAGGCTTCCAGATCACTTTTTATCTATGTTGTCTTAGTAACTATTTCTTTAAAGTTGAGCCACCCAGGGACACCTAAGTGGGGGATCAGCGGTTGAGCATCTATCTGCCTTTGGCTCAGGGCATGATCCGGGATCTGGGATCAAGTCCCACATTGAGCTCCCTGCATGGAGCCTGCTTCTCCCTCTGCCTATGTCTCTGCCTCTGTCTATGTCTCTCATGAATAAATAAATTTTTAAAAATCTTAGTAAGTAAGTAAATAAATAAAGTTGGTATCTCTTCTTGTGCTCTTTTTTTGCAAACACCTTTCTAAAAATTTCTTAAGGAGCATCTGGCTGACTTAGTCAGTAGAGCCTTGATCTCAGGGGTCATAAGTACAAGTCCCATCTTGGGTATATAGATATTACTTAAAAATAATTTTTTTAAAAAATCTCTTTGATATCACTGACAAGTGTTGATAAGAAATATTCAACTACTGCTTAACATATTTTCTTCTGATGTATATTCACCCTCTAACTTTAGTGCATTTGATTCCTTTCCTCCCTTCCTTACTGTACTTCAGCTACAGTCTGGTGTTGGCTCACTTTTAAGCCATTCTTTCTATGTTTGTTATTTGCTGAAGAAAAAAACAGGGAAGAAAGGCACGTGATATAATAAGCACTGGGTGTCATAAGCAACTGATAAATCACTGAACTCTACCTCTGAAACTAGTAATAAGCTGTATGTTAATTAACTGAATTTAAATAAATTAATTTTTTTTAAAAGAGAAAAAGGGGGCACTTGGATGGCTCAGTGGTTGGGTGCCTGCCTTCGGCTCAGGTGGTGATCCTGGGATCCAGGATCAAGTCCTGCATCCGGCTGCCTGAGAAGAGCCTGCTTCTCCCTCTGCCTATGTCTCTGCCTCTCTGTCTCTCTGTGTCTCTCATGAATAAATAAATAAAATCTTAAAAAAAAAAAAAAGAAAGAAAAAGAAAAACAGAGAAGTTGGTAAAACAGAGAAGTTCAATAACTAACTGTTTTTCTCAGATATTTGTCCATGCTACTGGGTACTCTACAGCACATCTCCATGTTCTCACTATGCCTCATTCCACATAAATAGGATGATTTCTCTATGATAACATCATTTACTAATTCAGCTCATTGATGAGCTGATACAAAGCTTTCACTCCTTCACCATGTCATAGTGATATTCTTCTCCATGCAATGATGACTTTGCTTTCAAGTTCCTTAATTCTGCCTCCCCTGCTACTCTGTCAGTATAGAACAAAGTTCAGGGTTCCACCTAAGCCTGTCTACATTTAAGGCTTTGCCATGTCAATTAAAAGATTTGTTTGTACTGTTCAAGCCTGAGCTATCTATGTTGGGAAACCTTGAACACTGTTCAAAATATAGAGATATACACCCCTGTGACATTTTTCCTTTGGTTTGATTTTACTCATTTGTCAGTTATCCTTTATCATTAGGGTATGAGTTACTGCTATTTCCATCAAAATTGTTAGCTACTCTTTATTTAACCTTTGTATTACTTTTAATTATTTCAGAGACAAGAGTGGAGCAGAATTACCTTTACTCTATCATTGCTTAACCATAATTTCCTCATATAAAGCATTTCAAACATCATGGATACTTCAAACCTTTTTTTTTTAAGATTTTATTTATTTATTCATGAGAGACACAGAGAGAGAGAGAGAGAGAGAGAGAGAGAGAGAGGCAGAGATATAGGCAGAGAAACAAGCAGAGAGAGAAGCAGGCTCCACGCAGGAAGCCCGATGTAGGACTCGATCCCGGGACTCCAGGATCATGCCCTGGGACAAAGGCAGGCACTCAACCACTGAGCCACCCAGGTGTCCCCACTTCAAACATTCTAATCATGGTTGAGCAAATGATGGAATGTAAGTATGCTATCTCCCCAATGCCATGTGCTGCCTCTGATCAGCCATATAGCACTGGGACTGGATTTAGTCTCAAAATCCTTCTCAGTTTAGCTTTCCAGGGACCACTATCAACTAATCAAAGTTGGCATATGACAAGAAAATCATTTGCCACAGGCACCTGGATGATTCAGTTCGTAGAGCGTGTAACTCTTCTTTTCTTTTTAAAGATTTATTTATTTATTTATTTATTTGAGAGAGAGAGAGTGCTCTAGAGAGTACTTGAGTGGGAGGAGGATTTAGAGGGAGAGGAAGAGAATCCTCAAGCAGACTCCCCACTGAGCACAGAGCGTGACTCAGGACTCTTGATTCCAAAACCCTAAGATCATGACCCGAGCCAAAACCAAGATTTGGACACTGAGCCGACTGAGCCACCCAGGGACCCCAAGTATATGACTCTTGATTTCAGGGTTGTGAGTCTGAGCCCCACACTGGAGGTGATTACTTTTAAAAAATGTTTTAAATCCTTAAAAAAAAAATAATTTGCCATTCTGTGTCTACATTTGTGATTCTAGCATAAATAAAAAATTTTCTTGTGAAATCCCTCCTTTGTAACCACTAATAGTACCTTATCCAGTTAATCTTAGGGAAATTTTTCCAATGACATCACTGGTAGATCATCTATGTTTAGACTACCAAAAGTCCAAACTGATTCACAGCCTTTACTTCCAACATGATCCATAATCAGAACACGTTTTAAAACTTGTGACTGAAAGGCACAGACACATATAAGAGAAATCTGAGAGAGGAATATTACCAGATGCTAACCCTAAAACGTCTCTTCATCTGTGAGCCATAGTCTAGTAAATTACACTTGAGCATACTCTTCCTGTGAAGGTTTTAGCTGGAATTTATAATCTGCAAATGGATGGAAGAAATTACTAAAATAAATCAAATTTCCTATTCATTCTGGACTGCCTAAGATTAGTCAAACTTTTAGCTTTGAATTTATAGCCTTTGCTCTCTGAAAAAATACATGTATTTTTGAACATCACAACCGGGTGATAATCTAAAAACTTTGCATTTATTTCCTTTGTAAACACAATTGTAAAATAGTTTATTTTATTTTATTTTATTTTATTTTATTTTATTTTTTAAAGATTTTTTAAATTTATTTATTTGATATATAGAGAGAGAAAGCATGAGAGAAAACAAGTCAGGAGGAAAGGCAGAAGGAAAGGGAAAAGCAGGCTCCCTGCTCTGCAGGGATGTGGGGCTCCATCTCAGGACCATGGGATCATTACCTAAGCTGAAGGCAGACACTTAACTGACTGAGTCACCAAGTCACTGAGTTACCTTAAAATAGTTTTAATAGGGTATTAAATCTGACATTTCTTGTTTTTTGGTTTCTCCTTTTTTTTTACACACCAGATGTCATATATACATGATAAAACAAGGTGCTTGAGTACTTTTTCATTCATTCATTCATATATTCAAGATACAACTACCAAGTGCTTCCTATGTGTCATGTACTCTTTTAAAACCTAATGATACAAAAAAAAAAAACTAATGATACAACAACATACAAAACAGACAAAAACTTCTGCTTTATTGCTACTTAACACCGCAATGGACATCAAAGACACTGTGAACCCAGTTCTTCAATCACTTATTTCTTGACTGTCTAAGAGATGGCTAAGAATCATTGAGGGGGGTGAAGTTGCTAATGATGATTTTGTTGTTGTCGTTCTTCTTAGAGTGTTACACATTTCCTTTTCCCCATGAAAGAGAAGTTCCCTGGTCACCTCAACCCACTTGAAGTTTCAAAAGGACCACTTGAAAAGCTAAATGCATTTTCTGGAATTTGAGGGGCATAAGGGAAGTTACCTGATACATGAATGAACAAAGAAGCAAAGGTAAGTATAGCTAAGAACTATCTATAGAAGATAAAGTTTGTATCAACAGTAAGTTGTATATCTGTTGAGAGCAAGGCAAAAGGGTCTGATGATCAGCTACAGACCCTGTAGAATGGAGCTGCCTGATAGTCAAGCTGATTAGTTGACCTTGAGTCTCACCAAAATCTCTGGCCAAGAGTAAGGCAGTCTCAACAAGAGGATGAGAGGTATCCCATGGATGCAGAAGTGGAGTGGAGGGATGGAACCGGCCAAAAGGAAGCAGCATCACTCGTGTCAGGAACTATAGATTAAAATCTGTAAAGACACAATTACTAAACTGAAAGAAGCAGCACAGGGGAAAAAAGGGCAAGCCTTGGTTTCTATCATGCTCTGATGGCATCACTGCCACCTTGTAACTTCACCAGACCAGAAGGACTCTTCTGCCCCTTACTTCTCACTCCTCTATTCTAATATTAAAGGGCTCTGAAACAGCAACTATTAAGTGGAGAATGCAGTGAAGCAAGAAAAGATAAAAATCAGGTCAAAACCTCTCCCTACCTCATCCTTTCAATCCCTTTCAATCCTCTAAGTCTGAGGCAGACAACTAGGGGAGAAGAGATTTTAAAAGGAATGAGATCCCCAAAAAAAAAAAAAAAAAAAAAAAATAAATAAATAAATAAAAGGAATGAGATTTTGGACTTTTGATACTTGTCTATGATGTACTTTTAATTATTTAGTGAGCCAGAAAAACCTTGGGACCCAACTGAGACTTAACCCCAGGGACTAGAAAAAACTAATCCAAAGAACAAGTAAAGAAGAATGAAAGGGCTTTCAGCCTCCCTCAATTGAGTGCAGCTCATTCAGTAAACCAACTAAGTTTAGCTTATCTTAAGTAGGAAGAAATCCACAGTTAAGAAAATTTCTGAATTAGATTTACTGGGAGAACAGAGTGATGCAGTTGTGGATTCTTTGATACCAAAAATAAAGCTAAATGATGCCTCCTTGACCAGTTTCTAATTACCTATGGCAACAGAAAATTAGAGGTTTGTAGAAAAATAATAATTTTTACTACACTATTCAGCATCTTCCCAAAGTTTTCCCAAATACGTCTAATTCCTTCTATTATCTAATCTCAGAGCAGGGAGATTATGACCTGTGAATTACAGAGTTCCTAGGTGAATAATTGTTTTTCTTTTTTTCTAAAGTTGAATCTGAGTATGAAGCCTATAAAAAGTTCAACTGTGATCAAATAAAGTTTCAACCACCAAAGTTTCAACCACCTTACAATAGAAATACAAAGTTCATCCAGAACCAAAGGTAAAATGAGTCAGAGATTAAACATAGTCGCTGTTTTCAGATCACTTTGCCCTGTAGCATGAATCCAGGAATATTTAAGACATGTCCTCAACTTGTCAGAGAAACAATCTTTCTGAACACATGATGGACAACTGTGAAGCTTAAAAACAGAGAAAGGACATGTGTAAGGTCTAACCTTGAAAGAAAATAAACTAATAACTCTAAAAATTATAGCTTGGTCTTCTTTACTTTGATACCTGAAAAGACCAAACCATCAATCATTTCATTTATAAAATACTAAAAGATCACAGGGTGCCAGTGAATCGTAAGTGGGACTCTGGGAAGGACAAATCAATCAGGCCCCTATGGTATCTGTCCATGACAGACAGCTAGGCATTACTGATGGAATGAGAAGAAAAAAGACTTTAATCCTAGTTTTAAAGGACATACTCATAAAGTTGGGAAAATATTTTCAAAGTACATCACTATATGAATTCTCAACTTATTTGAAAGCAGAATAGATGGGAGTGTTATTCACTTCTTTTCTTTCCTGGAGAAAGGACAAGAGGGGTGATTAATCAAATTAAATTAATTAAATATATGGGAACAACAATAACAAAAAGCCCTTTACCCAATTTTTATAAACTGGGAGTGTGTCATTCTGCAAGTGGAGAAAACACGCTTTCTTCATGATGTTTCATATATATATGATATTAAATAATTATTATTATATTAAATAATATATAATTTATAATTATATTATTTAATATATATTTCTATATAAGGAATATATATATATTTCTCTCCCCTAGTCAACAGCATCTCTGCACTTTGAATCTGTAAATTTACAATATTCAAAATCTGTACTATCCATCTGTAAATGGCTTTGCAGATGAATTTCTTTTATACTACATTCATCCAAAAGGAAACAAAAGCTAGGGGATTTTGCTCCCCCTGCAAAATTGACAGAGGGTCAAGGGATGCAGAAAAAGTAAGCTAGCTTGTTACAACCAAGATAGTCTAAACAAAAATGAAGGAATTCATGGGCTCTGACTTTTTCATACCAAGGAAATGGTAAGAAGTTTAATCCATGTAGACAGAATCACAAGAAGACAGGAATTGAGTGCATGATTCCATTGACTTTCAGATGGCTTTGACCTGAAGCCAAGGGGTACACTCCCACAAGAACCAAAGAAGCCTCAAGGGGATTACTCAAATTATGAGAAACTTCTATAAAATCTCAGAACTTTCCACAAATGTTGCCTCAACTGAAACACTGCTTTGCTATGATAACATAACTACCTCAATAATCTTTTCTACCAGTGGAAGCCATTCGTTTTCAATGTCGCTTTCATTAACTGCTCAAGAGGAAATATGGCTCTGAATGTTCCTTGCTCCAAACTGTTCTATTAACAACTCATGACAGCTTTTTACCACTCCTGTTACCATTACTTATAGGTCATACCACCATTCCTGATGACTTACTGACTTAACACCCAGTTAGTTCCCTGGCTACAAAATGCCTCAATTGCAAAGATATCTAAAACATTTCACTTCAGTTACAAGATAACATAGTCAACTTTGGATTTATTTGTAAAATGGCTTCAAATTCATAAAATCTGGGTTTCCTATATACAATATTTTCATTCCCTCACTTGTGTTGAACTTTTTTTTTCTTAGAGAGATTGAGAGCAGTATGTAAGCAAGGCAGAGGGTGGAAGGAGCAGAGGGACAGGGAGAGAGAATCTTAAGCAGGCTCCATGCCCAGCAGAGTCCCATGCGGGGCTCCATCTCACAGCCCTGAGACCATGACCCAAGCCAAAATCAAGAGTCAGACGTCCAACCAACTAAAACACCCAGGCACCCGTGAACTCTCTTAAACTTCATTATGATCCCAGAATTGCAGAAAAAACAAAACTAACTTTAAATATAAACTTTCATATTTATAGGTCACATGATTCTACAAGAGTTATTCCACAAACCTCAAGCTGTTTCCTGGTATAGCAACATACTGGCATTGCCTTATACAACTCAGCTCACATTCAACTCACCATTAAAAATCCATCACAACACACAACATGACAAAAATTGGCTATAACATTGTAAGCTAAAAATAAGAAGACCACATGACATTTCCAAGGGGAATTTCCATTAGCTGCATTGTCAGTCAAAATGGATTAAGAAACATTCTTGAACTATAAATCACATTTTCCACAATCTAAATAAAATATCATAGAAAATGCCAAAAAAGGCATTATGTGCCTCTCACTCTGGATACAGGGCATATAATAATCAGCAAAAAATTACCATCTTTCAACTATATCCACAAAAGCCAGAATAAAAAATAGCTATGTTCTTTGATTCTCTTATTTATTATTTCCTTTCTTTCTATATCTATTCAATATCTATTTCTATATCGATACCATAATTATTTTTTTAAGATTTTATTTATTTATTCATGAGAGACACAGAGAGAGAGAGAAGCACAGACACAGGCAGAGGGAGAAGCAGGCTCCATGCAGGGAGCCTGATGTGGGCCTCGATCCCAAGTCTCCAGGATCACACCCTGGGCTGAAAGCAGCACTAAACCGCTGAGCCACCCAGGCTGCCCAAGAAATAATTATATTAACAGATATTTAAATCATCTGATCATTTCATTAGATACAGAAAAAGCATCAAACAAAATTCAACATCCATTCAAGATTTAAAAAAAAAATCTTAGCAACTTTAAGAACAGAACTTCCTTAATATAATAAAAGGCATCTACAAAATATCTACCACTTGGCTCACCACTCTTACTTGATACCATGTTAAGTGGTGAAAGACTTAAGTGTTTTCTCTGAAGGTAAGGAAAAGGTAAGATGTTATCCCTCACCACTCCTATATCACACCATACTGGGATTCTTCCCAGTGCAATAAGGCAAGAAAAATAATTTTTGAAAAGGCATATAGATTGAAAAAAAAGAAATAAGGGGTGCCTGGATGGCTCAGTCAGTTGAGCATCCAACTCTTGATTTCAGCTCAGGATATAATGTCAAGGTCCTATGATTGGTCCTGCACTGGGCTCTGTGCTCAGCATGGAGTCTGCTTGTTCCTCTCCCTCTGCTCCCCCCCAACAACCTACTGGCTCATTCTCTCTCTCTCTCTCAAAGAAACAGATAAAATCTTAGAAAAAAAAAAGAAAAGGAAAAAAGTAATAAAACTGTCTCTAGGGTGCCTGGGTGGCTCAGTCAGTTAAGCCTCTGCCTTCAGCTTCAGTCATGATCCTGGTGTCCTGGGATGGAGTCCCGCATCAGGCTCCTTGCTCAGCGGGGAGTCTGCTTCTCCCTCTGCCCTTCCCCCCTGCTCATGATCTCTCTCTCTTTCTCTCTCAAATAGATTTTTTTAAAAACAGGGGCAACCCCGGTGGCGCAGCGGTTTGGCGCCGCCTGCAGCCTGGGGTGTGATCCTGGAGACCCGGGATTGAGTCCCACGTCGGGTTCCCTGCATGGAGCCTGCTTCTCCTTCTGCCTGTGTCTCTGCCTCTCTCTCTCTGTGTCTATGAATGGATAAATAAAATCTTTAAAAAAAAAATTTTTTTTTAAAAACGGTCTCTACTTGCCACAATTATGTAGAAAATCTCAATCTATGAAACATCTCTTAGAACTAAGAAGTAGGGATCCCTGGGTGGCACAGTGGTTTGGCGCCTGCCTTTGGCTCAGGGCGCAATCCTGGAGACCCGGGATCGAATCCCACGTCGCGCTCCCGGTGCATGGAGCCTGCTTCTCCCTCTGCCTATGTCTCTGCCTCTCTTTCTCTATGTGTGACTATCATAAATAAATAAAAATTTAAAAAAGAAAAAAAAAAAGAACTAAGAAGTAAATGTAGCAAGATCATAGAATTCAAGGTGAATATACAAAAGTCAACTACAGGGCAGCCCAGGTGGCTCAATGGTTTAGCACTGCCTTTAGCCCAGGTGTGTGATCCTGCAAACCTGGGATTGAGTCCCATATAGGGCTCCCTGCATGGAGCCTGCTTCTCCCTCTGCCTCTATCTGCCTCTCTCTCTCTGTATGTCTCTTATGAGTACATAAATAAAACCTTTAAAAAAAAAGTCAACTATATTCCTATATGTCACCAATGAATGGTTGGAATTTCAAATTAATAAAAATACCAATGACCCTATCACACAAGAAATGAAATACTTAGGAATAAATTTAAGAAAATATAAATAGGTTCTGTATATTGAAAACTACAAATCATCAGTAAAAGAAATCAAAGAAGATTAAACAAATGGACAGATAGGCCACATTAGTGAACTAGAAATCTCAATTTTTTAAAAAGGATATACTTATTTGAGAGAGAAAGTGCATGAGCAAAAGGAGTGAAGGGAGAGGGAGAGAAAATCCCAGGCAGACTCTACACCAAACATGGAGCCCAGCTGAGGGCCTGATAACACAATCCTGAGATTATGACTTGAATCAACATCAAGAGTTAGACAATCAACTGACTGTGCCACCCAGGTGCCCCAGAAGACTCAATATTGGGCAGCCTGGGTAGCTCAGTAGTTTAGTGCTGCCTTCACCCCAGAGCCTGATCCTGGAGATCCGGGATCGAATCCCTCGTTAGGCTCCCTGCATGGAGCCTGCTTCTCCCTCTGTGTCTCTGCCTCTCTCTGTCTCTCATGAATAAAAAAAAATGGAATCTTTAAGAAAAAAAAAAGGCTCAGTATTATAAAGACACCAATTCTCTACAATTTGATCTATAGGTACAGTGCAATTCCAGTAGACAGCCCAGCAAGCTTTTTTATAGGTATTAACATACTTCTTCTAAAAGTTTTATGGAAAAGCAAAGGAACTAGGATTGCCAAAACAATTCTGAAAAGATGAACAAAGTTGGAGGAGTCAAAATTACAGTAAATCAAGATAGTTTAATATTGGCAAAAAGAATAGAATTATGATAACTGGACAGATGCTGGAGACATAAGGTCCAGTTTCCCCATCTTCCCAGACATACAAGGAAAGCCATTAGACACTCTTCACTGCCCTAGCCACATAAGTAAGCCCAGGAAAGACCAGCAGAGCCATTCAGGAGAGACCAGGCAAAATTGCCCACCCACAGAATTTTGAACTATAAATGATTGTTGTTTTAATTTTGGAGGACGGTATCTTTACATAGCAATAAATAACTGATACACCAAAGTAATTCCAATGCCAACTGGCAGTAGCACAATTATCCTGGAGGGGAAGCCAACATGAAAAGAAATGGTGGCAATCTTAGCAAACTGTGTTTAAATATTTTACTGTTGCTTGTTGTGATAAGCATTGAGTGTTGTATGTAAGTGACAAATCCCTGAATTCTACTCCAGAAACAAATAGTAAACTGCATGTTAATTAAAATTCAGATTTTAAAAAAATTTTAGTAAGTATTTTACAAAATAAGTAAATATTTTGCAAAAGTCAGTAATCATGTGAACACATTGTCCAGAACCTTGGAAGAGGCATATTTAAGTGAAAATCCCTGAATCTAAAGCATCATTCAAGGTAATCCTTCTCTGGTAAGCATGATGCATAATTCTGAAATACTAACATCCTCTTTAGTGTCATAGAGAATAAAGAAATACCTGCTATAACCGGACTATATAACATTGTTCTAGATGTCTTGCTCATAAAATAACAGTATTTAATGTTTATTACGTATCATGCACTACACTAAGCATTTCACATAGATTATTTAATCATTACAACACCTCATAAGGTAGGGAATACAATAACACTCTCCAGATACAGAAACTGAGCCTCACAGTGGCTGCTAATTGCCCAGAGTTACATGGTTATTAAATATCAAGTTTGAGGGACATCTGGATGGCTCAGTGGTTGAGCGCCTACCTTTAGCCCAGGGCATGATCCTGGAGTCCCAGGACTGAGTCCCACATTGGGCTTCCTGCAGGGAGCCTGCTCCTCTCTCTGCCTATTTCTCTGCCTCTCTCTTTTTGTCTCTCTCATGAATAAATAAATAAATAAATAAATAATCTAAAATTTAAAAATAATAAATAATAAAATAAAAAATAAAAATAAATGTAAAGTTTGTATAAAGTTTGTGCTCTCGGTAACTAAACTCTGTAATACAGGAAAGATTTTAAAAATAACATTAAATAGAAGGAGAGTATTTTATTTTTGGTTTTTATATATTTTTCCTAGATATACACAGATTCTCTAATATATTTTCTAAATATAAAGGAAAACCATCTATGCCTATATTCATTTTAGAGATAACCACCTTACTGATCTCTCCAATAATCTTAAATTGACGTTCTAGGATTATATTGGTATATCTAAATATATCATCTGGAAACAGAGATCAGTGTATATATTTTCTTCCATGCAGACAATCCTATAGAAACAATTGGAAAATATATTAGAAATGTTATAAGTAATAGAGTTCACCAAAGTGAAATACACAATACAGAATTTTTTTAACACAATTTTCCTTAAAGCCAGCAAAAAACAGTAAGACAATGTAATAGGGACATACAGTATTTAGAATAGCAATTAAATATACTGTACCAGGGATCCCTGGGTGGCTCAGTGGTTTAGTACCTGCCTTTGGCCCAGGGAGCGATCCTGGAGTCCTGGGATCGAGACCCGCGTTGGGCTCCCGGCATGGAGCCTGCTTCTCCCTCCTCCTGTGTCTCTGCCTTTCTCTCTCTCTCTCTGTGTCTATCATAAATAAATAAATCTTTTAAATAAATAAGTAAACAAACAAACATACTGTACCTAGGAATAATGAAACATGTAAATCCTGTACAGAAATTTTTCAAATATTTAATCAGCTACATTAGAAAAACCTATGAATAAATAAATTTACATAATAGTTTCCTACATGTGAAGTTTGAATACTACAAAATTGCCAATTCTTTCCAAATGATTGTATTAGTTTAATTCCATCCCAATAAGAGCCTCAAAGGTGTATCTTTATTGAGGTTTTTGGAGGTGATACACTGACAGGGTTCAACAAGTCAAAGATACCAAATGATAAATCAAACAAACTACACAGAAAAGCTAAAACAATAAAACTCTTAGAAGAATCACAGGGAAAAAACCTTCATCATATTGGATTTGGTAATAGTTTCTTGAATATACAGCAAAAGCACAGGCAACAAAAGTAAAAATAAATTGGAATAATTAAAAATTTAAAACTTTCGGGCAGGGCAGCCCCAGTGGCTCAGCGGTTTAGCGCCACCTTCAGCCCAGGGCGTGATCCTGGAGACCCAGAACCAGGTCCCACGACCGGCTCCCTGCATGGAGCCTGTTTCTCCCTCTGCCTGTGTCTCTGTCCCCCTCTCTCTTTCTCTCTGTGTCTCTCATGAATAAATAAATAAAATCTTAAAAAAAAAAAACTAAACAAAACAAAAAAAATTTAAAACTTTGGGCACCAAAACACAATTAAAAAAAACCTATGAAATGGGAGCAATATTTGCAAATCATATATTTGATGAAAGGTTAAGATCTAGAATCTATAAAGAACTCCTACAACTCAATCACAACAAAAAACCTTATTTAAAAATGGGCAAAAGGGATCCCTGGGTGGCGCCGTGGTTTGGCGCCTGCCTTTGGCCCAGGGCGCGATCCTGGAGACCCCGGATCGAATCCCATGTCGGGTTCTCGGTGCATGGAGCCTGCTTCTCCCTCTGCCTGTGTCTCTGCCTCTCTCTCTCTCTCCCTCTGTTACTATCATAAATAAATAAAAATATAAAAATAAATAAATAAATAAATAAATAAATAAATAAATAAATAAATAAATAAATAAAAATGGGCAAAGGATTTGAATAAACATTTCTCCAAAGAAGATATACAAATGGCTAACAAGCACATGACAAGAGGCCCAACATTACTAATCATTGGATAAATGCAAACAAAAACCACAAGGGGATACCATCTCAAACTCATTATGATGCCAATTATCAAAAAGAAGAAGAAGAAGAAGGAGGAGGAGGAGGAGGAGGAGGAGGAGGAGGAGACGATGACGAAGACAACGACAGCAAGTGTCAGCAAGGACATGGAAAAATTACAAACCCTGTGTAGTTAGTATATAAAATGGAATAGTCAGGGCACCTGGATGGCTCAGTCACTTAAGTGTCTGCCTTTACTTCAGGTCATGATCCCAGGGTCCAGGGATCAAGCCCTACATTGGGCTCCCTATTTAGTGGGGGAGTCTGCTTCTCCCTCTTCTGTCCACCCACTTGTGCTTGCTCTCTCTCTCTGTCTCTCATGAATAAATAAAATATTTAAATGATTTTATTTATTTGAGAGACACAGAGAGAGAGGCAGAGACATAGGCAGAGGGAGAAGCAGGCTCCCAATGGGGAGCCTGATGCAGGACTCAATCCAGGACCTTGGATCACACCCTGAGCCCAAGGCAGATGGTCAACCACTGAGACACCCAGGCGTCCCACAAATAAAATCCTTAAAAAAAAATAATTAAAATGAAATAAAATGGTACACCCATTATGGAAAACAGTATGGTGTTTCATCAAAAAATTAAAAGTAGAATTACCATATGATTCAGCAATTTCATTTCTGCATATTTGCCCCAATGCATTGAAAACAAAGTACTAAAAAGATATTCATGCACACACATGTTCAAAGCAGCATTATTCACAATAGTCAAGAGGTGGTCACAATCCAAGTGTCCATTGACAGATGGACAAATAAATGCTGTACATGCATACAATGGACTATTATTCAGCTTCTAAGATGAAGAAAAATATGACATATACTTCAATATGACGACCCTAGAGGACATTATGCTAAATGCAAAAGCCAGTCACGATTCCTCTTACATAAGGTATGTAATCAAATTCACAGAAAGTAGAATAGTGCTTGCCAGGGGCTGGAAAAAGGGGCAAGTGTGGAGTTTATGAATTCACTTATGAAAGCATTTTTGAAATTATGAAACTATAGAAATGGTGAACAGATTGGTAGCTGACAAATGTTGAGTGATAGCATGAAGGAGGGAGATACTGATCACTACAAAAGAATAACGTAAGCCAGTTCTTGGATAGAACTTCTTTGTATCTTCACTGTAGGTGGTAATCACACAAATCTACACATGTAATAAAACTGCACAGAACTAATATACATACACATATGAACACAAATACGAGTATAAAACTGGTGAAAGGTCAATAAATAAGGTCAATAGATTAGAATAAGGCCAATAGATTATAAAGGTTAATAGATTACATTAGTTATCAATTTCTTGATTATGATATTATACTATAGATGTGTAATATGCATGATTCCTGGACCATAGCATTATCTGGAACTTGTTAGAAAAAAACCTTGGGCTGGACTCCAGACCTACTGAATTAAACCACATCTGGACCAGATAGAATTCTTTATCACTCAGAGATGAAGGTTTTCAAGTTGGAAGCGGTAATTGTACATGACTTCAGGATTGTTTTTTTTTTTTTTTTTTTTTTTAAGCTTTTATTTATTTATGATAGGCACACAGTGAGAGAGAGAGAGGCAGAGACACAGGCAGAGGGAGAAGCAGGCTTCATGCACCGGGAGCCCGACGTGGGATTCGATCCCAGGATCTCCAGGACCGCACCCTGGGCCAAAGGCAGGCGCCAAACCGCTGCGCCACCCAGGGATCCCGACTTCAGGATTGTTAAACTTGGGGAAGAGATGGGAACCCTAGGTGGCTCAGTCAGCTAAGCACTCAAATCTTAATTTCAGCCCAGATCATGCTGGGCATGGAGCCTGTTTAAAATTCTCTTTCCAAGGACACCTGGGTGGCTCAGTGGTTGAGCATCTGCCTTTGGCTCAAGGTGTGATCACAGAGTCCCTGAATTGAGTCCCACATCGGGATCCCCACAGGGAGCCTGCTTCTCCCTCTCCCTCTCCTTATGTCTCTGCCTCTCTCTGTGTGTCTCTCATGAATAAATAAATAAAATCTTTAAAAAAAAAAAAAAAGATCTTGCCTCTCCCTCTCCCTCTGTCCCCCTTTCCCAAAAAAGCCTTGTAGAAGACTGTGCTCCATGAAAAAGAATAAAGAGTGCTATGAGACTGTATAGGAAATACTGCTTGAGAACTAGCAAAAGCACTAGAAGTTAGAGATGGTGGAGCTGCAGATCAGCTTGAAGCAGTATGACCCTCACAAGGACAAACATTTCTTGAGCACAATCAGGCTTAAGTTCACTCCCCTCCCCAAGTTCTCCACGTGAGCCCTAGGAAACCAGAAGCATTGTGAGGACACCAAGGCTTTTTCCACAAGAATATCCCCCACGTGGACACTGAAGTGCTGAAGGAACTCAACAGGAATAAGAAGCTGGGGCAGCCCCGGTGGCGCAGCAGTTTAGCGCCGCCTGCAGCCCAGGGTGTGATCCTGGAGACCCTGGATCGAGTCCCACATCAGGCTCTCTGTATGATGCCTGCTTCTCCCTCCGCCTGTGTCTCTGCCTCTCTCTCTCTGTCTCTGTGAATAAATAAATAAAATCTTTAAAAAAAAAAAAAAAAAAGAATAAGAAGCTGGTTTGATCTGTTTGATCAGAATTTTTTATTGGGATGCCTGGGTGGCTCAGTGGTTGAGTGTCTATCTTCAGCTCAGGTAGTGATCCAGGGGTCTTGGGATCAAGTCCTGCAACAGGCTCCCCTTAGGGAGCCTGCCTCTCTCTCTGCCTATGTCTCTGTCTTTCTCTGTCTCTCATGAATAAATAAATAAAATCTTAAAAAAAAAAGAATTTTTGATCAAACAGATCCCGTGAATCCTAGGCCCAAGCCTGAATAAGGCTAGCAAGTTCCCTTCCTTGCTAACCTACAATGAGAACATGATGGTCAAAGTCAATTAAGTGAATACCATGATCAAGATCCCAATGAAGAAGGTGCTATGTCTGGCAGTGGTCCCTAAGCCAAATGAAGATGACAGATGATGAGCTGGTATACAACATCTACTTAGTTTTCAATTTCTTGATGTCATTGCTCAAGAAAAATTGGCAGAACCTCTAACCTCTGTCCTTTATACATTAAGAGCACCATGGGCAAGCCCAGCACCCAACCTGAGGCACGGCTTAAGAAACCCTAGTGCCACCATTAAAAAAAAAAAAAAAAAAAAAAAGAACAAATAATGTGTAGAAAAACTGTATAGCAGTAAGGATGGACTCCATTTGTTGGCTCACTCAACATTTTCTCCCTTTTGATCTTCTATTAAGGAATGTCCATTTTACACTGTTATGGCAGATGAGATATAAGACGAAATCTGTTGTGAGGTTCCTAGGAAAGCCTTTTTTTTTTTAATTTAAAGATTTTATTTCTAAGTAATCTCTACACCCAACATGAGCTGGAACTCACAACCCCAAAATCACAAGATGCATACTCTACCAACTGAGCCAGGCAGGTGTCCTGGAAAACAGTTTCCTTCCCTTTCCTTTTTTTTTTTTAAAAAAAAAGAGATCAAGGGAAGCCCTGGTGGAGCAGCGATTTAGTGCCGCCTGCAGCCCGGGGTGTGATCCTGGAGACCCAGGATCCAGTCCCGCGTCGGGCTCCCTGCAGGGAGCCCGCTTCTCCCTCTGCCCTGTGTCTCTGCCTCTCTCTCTCTCTCTGTGTCTCTATGAATAAATAAATAAATAAATAAATAAATAAATAAATAAATAAATAATAAATATTTAAAAAAGAATGAAAAGAGATCAAGAGTGAGAGAAAGAGCATGAGCGTGGGGAAGGGTAGAGGGGGAGGAAGAGAGACAATCCCAAGCAGGCCCCACCCCCAGCATGGAGCAGAGCGCAACACAGGGCTCCATCCTACAACCATGAGATTATGACCTGAGCCAAAGTACAAACTCGGACACTTAACCAACTGAGTCACCCGAGCACCTCATATGTTTTCCTTTTTCTCACTCTTTTAAGATTTTATTTATTTGAGAGAGACAGAGTGCGCACATGAGACAGTGGGGGAGAAGGACAGGAACTAGCTAACTAACAAGGATAATGACTGATATGGAACATGCCCCTGAAAAAAAAAAAAAAAAAAGGAACATGCCCCTGAGATTGTGACTTGATCCAAAATCAAGAGTCAAATGCTTAATGGACTGTGCAACCCAATCACACCACCCCCACATGTTTTCTTGATCCAGATGTTGCCCCTTCCTCTTTTGGATCTAGTTAATACACATCTAAGGAAATTATCCTAAGGAAATAAGCAGATGTATGCATACAGATTTAGCTCATGATGCTCATTATTGTGTATTTATTGCAAATAATGTTCAATGATAAGAGAGTAAATTTTAAAAAAAGGAATTTTTGGTGTTTTCACAGGGTGGAATTTTTATGGTCATCAAGGGTAATGATTACTAAGAATTTTGATGACATGGAAATACTTATTAAGTGAAAAATCAAAATAAATTTCATTTACATAAAATTGTATACATGTATATTCACATATACACACTCTAAAACTTAATGTAACTTGAAAATAAGTATATATTATTAATCTTTTGAGGAAACAATAATGATTATTCTTTAAATATTGTTTAAATGACTAGCATTTCGGGCAGCCCGGGTGGCTCAGAGGTTTAGTGCCACCTGATTCAGCCCAGGGCCTGGTCCTGGAGACCTGGGATCAGGTCCCACGTTGGGATCCCTGTGTGGAGCCTGTTTTTCCCTCTGCCTATGTCTCTGCTTCTCTCTGTGCGTCTCTCATGAATAAATAAATAAATCTTAAAAAATAAAATAAAATAAAAATAAAAAATAAATGACTAGCGTTTCAATTCTTTTTTCTTACAAAAGCACATTGATGAGTTCTAATGTGCAGCAAGGACTGAGAATCCTCAATACACTTGTGTAGGAGTATGTGTGTGATATTTTTTAATGTAAGAATACTCCAAATGTTAAGAAAGCTGCAATTGAGTATAACTGCCCCATTACAATGCATTTTATTTTTTGTGTACTTTTACAATTTTATACCCCATAACTATTACTTTTAATACAAAAATGTTCTTTACGTTTTTAAAACAAAAAATATTTTTTTATGTTGAAAGGGAAGAAAATAATTCAAGCTCAAGCTAGACCAACACAGAGCTGGAGAAGCCACTCAGATAATGAAACAAACTACCTGAGGTGTCTTGAACACCTACCTTCCAATGGGGATATCGCCTCATCAGGCTCCAGTTTGCAGATGCACAGCTGCATGCCTGTTTGCTTGTTCCTCCCTTGGTCCAGACAGTGATACTAGGTTAATTTCCTGAGCCTTTCCAAAGACTACAATATACGTGTACACACACATTTATAAGTTCCTTTTATTTACACATAACTTTTTCTACAATAAGAGATAAATCTTTTCACTGTCCCATGTGTTTTGTCTTTGGGAGCCTCTATTTTAAGACTCACAGAAAGGAGGGACGCCTGGATGGCTCAGTGGTTGAGCATCTGCCTTCAACTCAGGTCATGATCCTGGAGTCCTGGGATTGAGTTTCTCTCTCTCTCTCATGAATAAGTAAATAAAAATCTAAAAAAAAAAAAAAAAAATTCAAAGAAAGCAAAAAACTAAAAAAAATTGGGAAAGAGTATTTAGTTTTTCAAGGAGTGGTATGATCGATGTTCTTTCTATGCACCACCTCTCAGCTCCATTTCCACTTAGAAGATGCGATAGAGGGGGAATCCCTGGGTGGCTCAGTGGTTTAGTGCCTGCCTTTGGCCCAGGATGCGATCTTGCAGTCCCGGGATTGAGTCCTGCGTCGGGCTCCTGGCATGGGGCCTGCTTCTCCCTCCTCCTGTGTCTCTGCCTCTCTCTCTCTTTATGTCTATCATAATAAATAAATAAATTTAAAAAAAAAAAAAAAGAAGAAGAAGAAGAAGATGCGATAGCGCAGGAGAAACCGGCTCTATCTTCACATTTTACCAGATGTTTTTCAGTTTATGATTCTCAAGTTCAAATTAAATGTTTTTATTTTAGAATAAGAATTTAAAACCATTAAAATTCTTCATTAGTTTCCACTCCAGAGCTGGGGATAATGACTAATCATGGACAGAACAGCTGTCACTCCCAAGGCAACACTCCAGCCACATTCAATTCATTTCATGACCACAGGAGCATGCCCTTTGTTACCTTAACCACCATGTATTCCAATACAGTTGAACCCAAAAGGAGTGAAGTTCATGGCCTACTTTTTGCCATTGATAGAATACAGAATATATATTGAAGAGAATATGTAGTTTCTACAATGAGCTCTGTTGATGAATTTATAAAAACACTGAGTTATGAGATGGCTGGTAGGAAATCAAAGTAAGTCACTTTACTGAACACAGAGCACAAACCAGAATTTCAAAGGGAAAAAAAGATAATAAGAAACTATGCAGGGCAGCCCTGGTGGCTCAGTGGTTTAGCACCGCCTTCAGCCCAGGGCCTGATCCTAGAGACCCAGGATCAAGTCCCATGTCAGGCTCCCTTCATGGAGCCTGCTTCTCCCTCTGCCTGTGTCTCTGCCTCTCTCTCTCTCTCTCTCTGTCTGATGAATAAATAAAATCTTAAAAGAGAAAGAAAGAAGGAAGGAAGGAAGGAAGGAAGGAAGGAAGGAAGGAAGGAAGGAAGGAAGGAAGGAAGAGAAGGAAAGAAAGAACAGAAGAAGAAAGAAATAGGAAAGAACGAAGAAAGAAAGAAGAAGAAAGAAAAGAAGAAAAAGAAAGAAAGACAAGAAGAAGAAGAAAGAAGAAGAAAGAAAGAAAGAAAGAAGAAAGAAAGATACTATGCATGTTGAACAGAGTTAGGATTCTATGTTGGTTTATATAGCTCTCTAGAGCCACATAATTCAACTGGCTCTTCTGTTCTTTCTTGGAAAAGATGACTTTCAGTTTCTAAATGGCAATGTGGCCAAAAACTACCTAGCTTTTGAGCAAGAGTAATGCAATTTGTTAACAGACACATTATTTTTAGAAAATAAGTACAATTTTGCAAACTTTCAAGGCAGATATAATCAAAGTCACCTGAAGGCCAAATGGTTGCTGCCATTTCCACAGTCCAAGTCATGGGGCCCAACAAGATAGTTTGAAGGCCATTTTTTCAAGGCCAGAGCTCTCTCAGAAGCCAAATCACCCAATATTTGGCTGAGGCTTTTGACAGGCCTTAACCCTTAACAAGGGATTTATAAGACCAGTTCATGAGAAGATATTTCAGACACTAAATTCAGTATGCCATCCATCCCTGTTATGCTTGCTCTCTGCCTTGGATGCACTGCTGGTAATCTATGCATTCCTCTATTGCTTAGAGCCTCCTCCCTGCTGATTCAATTCCCACTGCCAACCTTTCTTCCAAACTTTACACCTGTGCCCTCAGAAAACTGCATGCCATGGTAATCAGCCTTTTTTACATTACCAACAGTCAACATTCCTCATGGACATTTCTTCTCTTGAATCCTTCATCCTTGTTTTGAATCTTTCTCAAATGGGGGTTTCTCATACTCCAGTAACCCCAAAATTGTGTGTAAAATTAGTGTTCTCAGGCAGCCTGGGTGGCTTAGCGGTTTAGCGCCACCTTCAACCTGGCATGGGATCATGGAGACCAGGGACTGAGTCCCACATCGGGCTCCCTGCAGGAAGCCTGATTCTCCCTCTGCCTGTGACTCTGCCTCTCTCTCTGTCTCTCATGAATAAATAAATAAAACATTTTTTAGGGGATCCCTGGGTGGCGCAGCAGTTTGGCGCCTGCCTTTGGCCCAGGGCGTGATCCTGGAGACCTGGGATCGAATCCCACATCAGGCTCCCTGTGCATGGAGCCTGCTTCTCCCTCTGCCTGTGTCTCTGCCTCTCTCTCTCTCTCTCCGTGACTATCATAAATAAATAAAAATTTAAAAAAAAAACATTTTTTAAAAAGAAAATTAGTGTTCTCCTTACTCCTTAAATGCTTATAGACATTTTTTTCTTCACCCTATTGTAACACACCCTTCCTTTTGTGTAACGGATCAAGGAATACTGGTATGTGTTCATGATAAAAGGCAGTATAAGGAGACCACAAAATTCAGGAAAATGGTATATCCTTCTTTGGAACATATTAACCATTTTTTACCATTCGATGAATTTATAAATTATATATTGTTTCTGTATTTTTTTGAAGATTTTATTTATTTATTCATGAGAGAGAGAGAGAGAGAGGCAGAAACACAGGCAGAAGGAGAAGCAGGCTCCATGCAGGGAGCCCGATGTGGGACTTGATCCCTGGTCTCCAGGATCACGCCCTGGGCTAAAGGCGGCGCTAAACCGCTGAGCCACCCGGACTGTTGTGTTTCTGTATTTTTTAAAGTTACACTAGACATTACAACATGCATCCTTCACTCACCAAAGTCTGATAATAACTTTAACTTCCAGGACAATGCAAAGGCCTGAGAATGTAGGTAAACTACATTTACCCTCATTCCAATTTACATGTTTATTGCAATTATGTGGTTTTGTCTCTCTAGCTAGCTAAATCCTTAACACCATAAAAGTTTTTTTACTGTTTTATAAAGTGTTCCTTTAAATTGACTCCTTTTGTTGTTTCTTCATTTCTTTCTGTACCTCTGACATATATCCATGGTCATTTTCCTTCAATCTGAAGAATATCCATTAGAATTCCCTTTCATATGATTAACTTGGTCTCTGTTTATCTAAACATTTTTATGTATCCTTTATTATATCCAAAGGATACTCTCACTTTGTAGAGCCTTCTAGGTTGGCTGTTTTTCATCACCTTGTAGCTACCATTCATCTGTTTTCTGGTCAATATTGTTCCTATTGAGAAGTTATCTATAAATCTAACTCCTTTAGGTAATCTATTCCTATTTGATTTGTTTTATGCAAATATTTGAAAAGATAATGTCTGAGATTTTCTAGAAGTATAAATAATATATAGAAGTACAATTAATTTCATGCTAAAAAATAAAAATAAATATGCATATAGACATTTCATATAGAAATTGCAAAACGCCACTTCTAAAAAAAATCTTTATTTGCTTGAGAGCAAGCAAGAACAGTGGAAAGGACAGAGGGAGAAGGAGAAAGTCTTAAGCCAACTCCATGCTGAAGGTGAAGCCTGATGCGGGGCTCAATCTCAGGACGATGAGAACACGACCTGAGCCAAAACCAAGAGGACACTAAATTATCTATGCTGCCCAGGTGCCCCACAAAACGTCACTTTTTATAGTTGCTAGTATATTATATTTTTAGATGACACTTTTATATATTTATGTGTATATTGTATAGTTTATTAGTTGTCTCTAGTGGGAGTGTTTGTCCAAATTATCTTGTCTCACATATACCTGACCTTTCTTCTCTAAAATAAAAACTCATCCTGATTTGAGCCTCAAGGCTAGGTAGTGAAATGCAGTAAAAAGAAGTAACTTAAAATTTCTCATTAAAACTATCTTGGTCTCTTTGGCTTTAAAAGAATAAATTAGGGCAGCCCGGGTGACTCAGCGGTTTAGTGCCTGCCTTCAGCCCAGGGCGTGATCCGGGAGACCCGGGATCAAGTCCCACATCGGGCTCTCTGCATGGAACCTGCTTCTCTGTCTGTGTCTCTGCCTCTCTCTTTCTCTCTCTCTCTCTGACTCTCATGAATAAATAAATAAAAATTTTTAAAATTAATTAATCTTTTTTGAAAAAAAATTATCTATGGAGAATTAATATTGAGTATGTTAGAATTTCTCCCCACTTGGGGCACCTGGGTGACTCAGTCAGTTACAGGTTGGACTATTGGTTTTGACTCAAGTCATGATCTAGGGGTTGTGAGATCAAGTCCCACACTGGGCTCTGCACTCAGCATAGAGTCTGCTTAGGATGCTCACTCTCCCTCGCCCCCTCCCCACATACCCACACGTGCATGCATGCCTGAGCTTGATCACTCTCTCCCTTTCAATAAATAAGTAAATAAAATCTTTTGAAAAAATAGAATTTCTAACCACTGTCTCTACTCAAGATGTAATAAAGTGTGTTTAGAAGCTTATAAATCCTTAAAGAAATGAGGGAGGTACACCATACACAAAGATAAACTCAAAATGGATGAAAGATCTAAATGTGAGACAAGATTCCATCAAAGTACTGGAGGAGAACACAGGCAACACCCTTTTTGAACTTGGCCACAGTAACTTCTTGCAAGATACATCTATGAAGGCAAGAGAAACAAAAGCAAAAATGAATTATTGGGACTTAATCAAGATAAAAAGCTTCTGCACAGCACAAGAAACCGTCAACAAAACTAAAAGACAACCTACAGAATGGGAGAAGATATTTGCAAATGACATATCAGATAAAGGGCTAGTATCCAAGATCTATAAAGAACTTATTAAACTCAACACCCAAGAAACAAACAATCCAATCATGAAATGGGCAAAAGACATGAACAGAAATCTCACAGAGGAAGACATAGACATGGCCAACATGCACATGAGAAAATGCTCTGCATCACTTGCCATCAGGGAAATACAAATCAAAAGCACAAGGAGATACCACCTCACACCAGTGAGAATGGGGAAAATTAACAAGGCAGGAAACAACAAATGTTGGAGAGGATGTGGAGAAAGGGGAACCCTCTTGCACTGTTGGTGGGAATGTGAACTGGTGCAGCCCCTCTGGAAAACTGTGTGGAGGTTCCTCAAAGAGTTAAAAATAAATCTGCCCTAAGACCCAGCAATTGCACTGCTGGGGATTTACCCCAAAGTTACAGATGCAGTGAAACGCCGGGACACCTGCACCACGATGTTTCTAGCAGCAATGTCCACAATAGCCAAACTGGAAGGAGCCTCGGTGTCCATCGAAAGATGAATGGATAAAGAAGATGTGGTCTATGTATACAATGGAATATTACTCAGCCATTAGAAACGACAAATATTTAAAAAATAAAAGGGGGAGCAGCCCCAGTGGCTCAGCGGCTTAGCGTCATCTTCAGCCCAGGGCGTGATCCTGGAGACCCGGGATCGAGTCCCACGTCGGGCTCCCTGCATGGAGCCTGCCTCTCCCTCTGCCTGTGCCTCTGCCTCTCTCTCTCCCTCTCTCTGTGTCTTTCATGATTAAATAAACTAAATCTTAAAAAAAAAAAATAAAGAAACGACAAATACCCACCATTTGCTTCGACGTGGATGGAACTGGAGGGTATTATGCTGAGTGAAGTAAGTCAATCGGAGAAGGACAAACATTATATGGTCTCATTCTTTTGGGGAATATAAAAAATAGTGACAGGGAGTAAAGGGGAAAGGAGAGAAAATGAGCGGGAGATATCAATGAGGGTGACTGAACATGAGAGATTCCTAACTCTGGGAAACACACAAGGGGTAGTGGAAGGGGAGGTGGGCAGGGGTTTGGGGTGACTGGGTGACAGGCATTGAGGGGGCACTTGATGGGATGAGCACTGGGTGATATGCTATATGTTGGCAAATTGAACTCCAATTTAAAAATAAATAAAAAATAAAAATAAATAAAAATAAAAATAAAAATAAAAATAAAAATAAAAATAAAAATAAATAAATAGCCCCACTGGCTGCTCTGAAAAGCCATCTTTGCATCGTTCCTGTGTCTGGCTCCCTGTCGTCGCAACTACCTCCGCTGCGCACCTCCTCCACCACCGCGGACTCCGGCAGCTCCCTCGCCAGAGTCCTCGAACTCTTGCTCTTTTTAATCGCTGCATGGGATCACCGGCGTGCCCCATCATGTCAGAAGCGTCTGTGGACACCAGCTCCGAGATCACCACCAAGGACTTAAAGGAGAAGAAGGAAGTTGTGGAGGAGGCAGAGAATGGAAGAGACGCGCCTGCTAATGGGAACGCTAATGAGGAAAATGGGGAGCAGGAGGCTGACAATGAGGTAGAGGAAGGAGGGGAGGAAGAGGAGGAGGAGGAGGAGGAGGAGGAAGGCGATGGAGAGGAAGAGGATGGAGATGAAGATGAGGAGGCCGAGGCAGGTACGGGCAAACGGGCAGCTGAAGACGATGAGAATGACAACATCAACCCCAAGAAGCAGAAGACTGATGAGGATGACTAGACAGCAAAAAAAAAAGGAAAAGTTAAACTTAACAAAAAAAAAACAAAAAACAAAAAACAAAAGGCCACCGTGACCTATTCACCCTCCACTTCCCATCTCAGAATCTAAACGTGGTCACCTTGGAGTAGAGAGTCCCACCCGCCTGCCCAACACGGGCCGTGCCACCCGCAGATGACTCACGCTCTCCGCCACCCAACCAAAATCAACAAGCACATGAGGAAATGCTCCGCATCACTTGCCATCAGGAAAATACAAATCAAAAGCACAAGGAGATACTACATCACACCAGCAACAACATCATGTCTAAAGGAACAATGTATATACCTTAATTAAAATATACTCTATTGGGCAGCCCCAGTGGCACAGCGGTTTAGCGTCACCTGCAGCCCAGGGTGTGATCCTGGAGACCTGGGATCGAGTCCCATGTCAGGCTCCCTCATGGAGCCTGCTTTTCCCTCTGCCTGTGTCTCTGCCTCTCTCTCTCTCTCGTGAATAAATAAATAAAATCTTAAAATAATAATAATAAATAAAATAAAATAAAATATACTCTATTGATAGAGTGCCGGGGTAGCTCAGTCAGTTGAGCATCTGAATCTTGATTTTGGCTCAGGTCAGTATCTCAGGGTGGTAAGATCAAGACCCACAATAGGCTCTACACTCAATGCAGAGTCTGCTTGTCCCTCTCCCTCTGCCCATTTATTATTTAAATAAAATATTAAGAGAAAGAAATACTCTATTGCTAAAAAAAAAAAAAGCTAGCCATCATCTGAGCTTTTAGCAAGTCAAAAACACTAATCATAGATCACTATAACAAACATATAATGAAAAGCGCAAAATATTGTGAGAATTACCAAAATGTGACACAGTCACAAAGGGAGCAAATGATGTTGGAAAACAGCACCAACAGACTTGTTTGATACAGGGTTGCCACAATCTTCAATTTGCAAAAAGCAAAATATCTCTGAAGCACAATAAAGTGAAATGCAACAAAAGGAGGTATTCCTATAGTAAACTATTATAGCAAGGCTATAGGATACAAGATTAATACATAGAGAAGTCCATCGCTTTCCTATATATCAGCAATGAACTGGAATTTTTATTTTTTAAAAAACTTTTTAAAAACTAATAATAGCACCCCATCCTGCCAAAAAAAAATCCCAAAAAGTTGGGTGTAAACCTATAAAAATATTTGCAAATTCTATATGCAGAAACTATAAAAATATCAAAGGTCAAAATAAACAGATATTCCATGCTCATTTATTTTTTAAAATTTATTTTTTGTACATTTTTTTATTGAAGTTGAATTTACCAACATATAGCATATCACCCAGTGCTCATCCCATCAAGTGCCCCCCTCAATGCCTGTCACCCAGTCACCCCAAACCCCTGCCCACCTCCCCTTCCAATACCCCTTGTTTGTTTCCCAGAGTTAGGAATCTCTCATATTCAGTCACCCTCGTTGTTATCTCCCACTCATTTTCTCTTCTTTCCCCTTTACTCCCTGTCACTATTTCTTATATTCCCCAAAATAATGAGACCATATAATGTTTGTCCTTCTCCTATTGACTTACTTCACTCAGCATAATACCCACCAGTTCCATCCACGTCGAAGCAAATGGTGGGTATTTGTCGTTTCTAATGGCTGAGTAATATTCCATTGTATACATAGACCACATCTTCTTTATCCATTCATCTTTCGATGGACACCGAGGCTCCTTCCAGTTTGGCTATTGTGGACATTGCTGCTAGAAACATCGTGGTGCTGGTGTCCCGGCGTTTCACTGCATCTGTAACTTTGGGGTAAATCCCCAGCAGTGCAATTGCTGGGTCTTAGGGCAGATTTATTTTTAACTCTTTGAGGAACCTCCACACAGTTTTCCAGAGGGGCTGCACCAGTTCACATTCCCACCAACAGTGCAAGAGGGTTCCCCTTTCTCCACATCCTCTCCAACATTTGTTGTTTCCTGCCTTGTTAATTTTCCCCATTCTCACTGGTGTGAGGTGGTATCTCCTTGTGCTTTTGATTTGTATTTCCCTGATGGCAAGTGATGCAGAGCATTTTCTCATGTGCATGTTGGCCATGTCTATGTCTTCCTCTGTGAGATTTCTGTTCATGTCTTTTGCCCATTTCATGATTGGATTGTTTGTTTCTTGGGTGTTGAGTTTAATAAGTTCTTTATAGATCTTGGATACTAGCCCTTTATCTGATATGTCATTTGCAAATATCTTCTCCCATTCTGTAGGTTGTCTTTTAGTTTTGTTGACGGTTTCTTGTGCTGTGCAGAAGCTTTTTATCTTGATTAAGTCCCAATAATTCATTTTTGCTTTTGTTTCTCTTGCCTTCATAGATGTATCTTGCAAGAAGTTACTGCGGCCAAGTTCAAAAAGGGTGTTGCCTGTGTTCTCCTCCAGTACTTTGATGGAATCTTGTCTCACATTTAGATCTTTCATCCATTTTGAGTTTATCTTTGTGTATGGTGTAAGAGAATGTCTAGTTTCATTCTTCTGCATGTGGCTCTCCAATTTTCCCAGCACCATTTATTAAAGATACTGTCCTTTTTCCAGTGGATAGTCTTTCCTGCATTGTCGAATATTAGGTGACCATAGAGTTGAGGGCCCATTTCTGGATTCTCTATTCTGTTCCATTGATCTATAGGTCTGTTTGTGTGCCAGTACCAGTCTTGATGACCACAGCTTTGTAGTACAACCTGAAATCTGGCATTGTGATGTCCCCAGCTATGGTTTTCTTTTTCAATATTCCCCTGGCTATCCGGGGTCTTTTCTGATGCCACAAAAATTCTAAGATGATTTGTTCCAACTCTCTGAAGAAAGTCCATGGTATTTTGATAGGGATTGCATTAAATGTGTAAATTTCCCTGGGTAGCATTGACATTTTCACAATATTAATTCTGCCAATCCATGAGCACGGAATATTTTTCCATCTCTTTGTGCCTTCCTCAATTTCTTTCAGAAGTGTTCTGTAGTTTTTAGGGTATAGATCCTTTACCTCTCTGGTTAGGTTTATTCCTAGGTATCTTATGCTTTTGGGTGCAATTGTAAATGGGATTGACTCCTTAATTTCTCTTTCTTCAGTCTCATTGTTAGTGTATAGAAATGCCACTGACTTCTGGGCATTGATTTTGTATCCTGCCACACTGCCGAATTGCTGTATGAGTTCTAGCAATCTTGAGGTGGAGTCTTTTGGGTATTCTATGTACAGAATCATGTCATCTGCAAAGAGGGAGAGTTTGACTTCTTCTTTGCCAATTTGAATGCCTTTTATTTCTTTTTGTTGCCTGGTTGCTGAGGCTAGGACTTCTAGTACTATGTTGAATAGCAGTGGTGAGAGTGGACATCCCTGTCTTGTTCCTGATCTTAGGGGAAAGGCTCCCAGTGTTTCCCCATTGAGAATGATATTTGCTGTGGGCTTTTCATAGATGGCTTTTAAGACACTGAGGAATGGTATCCCTGGGTGGTGCAGTGGTTTAGCGCCCGCCTTTGGCCCAGGGCGTGATCCTGGAGACCCGGGATCGAATCCCACGTCGGGCTCCCAGTGCATGGAGCCTGCTTCTCCCTCTGCCTGTGTCTCTGCCTCTCTCTCTCCGTGTGTGACTATCATAAAAAAAAAAAAAAAAAAAGACACTGAGGAATGCTCCCTCTACCCCTATACTCTGAAGAGTTTTGATCAGGAATGGATGCTGTATTTTGTCAAATGCTTTCTCTGCATCTATGGAGAGGATCATATGGTTCTTGTTTTTTCTCTTGTTGATATAATTTATCACCTTGATTGCTTTATGAGTGTTGAACCAGACTTGCATTCCCAGGGATAAATCCCATTTTGTCATGGTGAATAATCTTCTTAATATACTGTTGGATCCTATTGGCTAGTATCTTGTTAGAATATTTGCATCTGTGTTCATCAGGGATATTGGTCTATAATTCTCCTTTTTGGTGGGGTTTTTGTCTGGTTTTGGAATTAAGGTGTTGCTGGCCTCATAGGAGGAGTTTGGAAGTATTCCATCCCTTTCTATCTTTCAGAACAGCTTTAGTAGAATAGGTATGGTTTTCTTCTTTAAACGTTTGATAGAGTTCCCCTGGGAAGCCATCTGACTCTGGACTTCTGTGTTTTAGGAGGTTTTTGATGACTGCTTCAATTTCCTCTCTGGTTATTGGCCTGTTCAGGTTTTCTATTTCTTCCTATTCCAGTTTTGGTAGTTTGTTGTTTTCCAGAAATGTGTCCATTTCTTCATGATTGCCTAATTTATTGGCATATAGGTGCTCATAATATGTTTTAAAATCATTTGTATTTCCTTGGTATTGGTTGTGATCTCTCCTTTTTCATTTGTGATTAGAGTCTTTTTTTTTCTTTTGTTTTTTAATAAGAATGGCTAATGGTTTATCTATCTTATTCTTTCAAAGAACCAACTCCTGGTTTTGTTGATCTATTTCACAGTTCTTCTGGTCTCTATTTCATTGAGTTCTGCTTGAATCTTTATTAACTCTCGTCTTCTGCTGGGTGTAGGTTTTATTTACTGTTCTTTCTCCAGTTCCTTTAGGTGCAAGGTTAGCTTCTGTATTTGAGTTTTTTCCAATTTTTTGGAGGGATGCTCATATTGCAATGTATTTCCCTCTCAGGACTGCTTTTGCTGTATCCCAAATATTTTGAACGGTTGTATCTTCATTCTCATTAGTTTCCATGAATCTTTTTAATTCTTCCCTAATTTCCTGGTTGACTCTTTCATCTTTTAGCAGGATGGTCTTTAACTTCCATGTGTTTGAATTTCTTCCAAATTTCTTCTTGTGATTTAGTTCAAATTTCAAAGCATTATGGTCTGAAAATATGCAGGGGACAATCCCAATCTTTTGGTATTGGTTAAGACCTGAATTGTGACCCAGTATGTGGTCTATTCTGGAGAAAGTTCTATGTGCACTTGAGAAGAATGTGTATTAAGCTGCGTTTGGATGTAAAGTTCTGTAAATATCTGTGAAATCCATCTGGTCCAGTGTATCATTTAAAGCTCTTGTTTCGGGGATCCCTGGGTGGCGCAGCGGTTTGGCGCCTGCCTTTGGCCCAGGGCGCGATCCTGGAGACCTGGAATCGAATCCCACGTCGGGCTCCCGGTGCATGGAGCCTGCTTCTCCCTCTACCTGTGTCTCTGCCTCTCTCTCTCTCTCTCTGTGACTATCATAAATAAATAAAAATAAAATAAAATAAAATAAAATAAAATAAAATAAAATAAAATAAAATAAAATAAAATAAAATAAAATAAATAAAATAAAATAAAATAAAATAAAGCTCTTGTTTCTTTGGAGATGTTGTGCTTAAAAGATCTGTCGTTTGCAGAAAGTGCCGTTTAAAGTCTCCCAGTATAAGTGTATTATTATCTAAGTATGTCTTTACTTTGGTTGTTAATTGAATGATATACTTGGCAGCTCCCACATTAGGGGCATAAATATTCATGATTGTTAGGTCCTCTTGTTGGATAGATCCTTTAAGTATGATATAGTGTCCCTCTTCATCTCTTACTACAGTTTTTGGGATAAACTTTAATTTATCTGATATGAGGATGGCTACCCCTGCTTACTTTTGAGGATCATTTGAATGGTAAATGGTTCTCCAGCCTTTCATTTTCAGACTGTAGGTGTCCTTAGGTCTAAAATGAGTCTCTTGTAGACAGCAAATAGATGAGTCTTGCTTTTTTATCCAGTCTGAAACCCTGTGTCTTTTGATGGGATCATTAAGCCCATTCACGTTCAGAGTTACTATTGAAAGATATTAATTTGGGCAGCCCCGGTGGTGCAGTGGTTTAGCGCCGCCTGCAGCCCGGGTTGTGATCCTGGAGACCCGGGATTGAGTCCCACGTCAGGCTCCCTGCATGGAGCCTCCTTCTCCCTCTGCCTATGTGTCTGCCTCTCTCTCTCTCTCTCCCTCTCTGAATAAATAAATAAAAACTTTAAAAAAATAAATGTTTAAAAAAAAGATATTAATTTAGTGTCATCATAGTACCTATTCAGTCCCTGTTTTTATGGCTTATTTTGGGGGGCTTCCTCTTTCTTTTACAGAGTCTCCCTTAATATTTCTTGCAGAGCTGGTTTGGTGGTCACATATTCTTTCAGTTTCTGCCTATCTTGGAAGCTCTTTATTTTCTGAATGAGACCCTTACTGGATATAGTATTCTTGGCTGCGTGTTCTTCTCATTTAGGACCCTGAATATATCCTGCCAGCCCTTTCTGGCTTGCCAGGTCTCTGTGGAAAGGTCTGCTGTTAACCTAATACTTCTCCCCATATAAGTTAGGGATCTCTTGTCTCTTGCTACTTTAAGGATTTTCTCTTATCTTTGGAATTTACAAGTTTCACTGTTAAATGTCAAGTGTTGAATGTTTTTTATTGATTTTAGGGGGGGGAATCTCTCTATCTCCTGGATCTGAATGTCTGTTTCCCTCCCTAAGTTAGGGAAGTTCTCAGCTATGATTTGTTCAAGGGCAACCCAGGCAGCTCAGCGGTTTAGCACTGCCTTCAGCCCAGGGCCTGATCCTGGGGACCTGGGATGGAGACCCATGTCGGGCTCCCTGCATGGAGCCTGCTTCTCCCTCTGCCTCTGCCTCTCTGTCTCTGTCTCTCATGAATAAATAAAATCTTTTTTTTTTTTTTTTTTTTTTTTTTTTTTAAATTTTTATTTATGATAGTCACAGAGAGAGAGAGATAGAGAGGCAGAGGGAGAAGCAGGCTCCATGCAGCGGGAGCCCGACGTGGGATTCGATCCCGAGTCTCCAGGATCGCGCCCTGGGCCAAAGGCAGGCGCCAAACCGCTGCGCCACCCAGGGATCCCAAATAAAATCTTTTTAAAAATAAATAAATAAAGTAAATAAATAAATAAATAAATAAATAAATAAATAAATAAAAATAAATTAATTTAAAAAAAAATGCTTCCTGGTCCTCTGTCCCTCTCGGCACCCTCTGGAACCCCGATTAAATGTAGATTTTTCCTTCTGAGGCTGTCATTTATTTCCCTTAACCTTTCCTCATGATCTTTTAATTGTTTTTCTCTTTTTGCCTCAGCTTCCTTCCTTGCCATCAACTTGTCTTCTATGTCACTCACTCTTTCTTCCACATCATTAACTCTCATTGTTAGGACCTCCAGTTTGGAATGCATCTCATTCAATTGATTTTTAATTTTGGCCTGATTAGATCTATATTCTGCAGTCATGAAGTCTCTTGAATCCTTTATACTTTTTTCCAGAGCCACCAGTAGTTTTATAATCGTGCTTCTGAATTGGTTTTCTGACATCGAATGGTAATCCAAATTCTGTAACTCTATAGCAGAGAGTACTGTTTCTGATTCTTTCTTTTGTAGTGAGTTCTTCTTCCTAGTCATTTTGCTCAGTGCAGAGTGGCTAAAAACAAGTTGTACTAGAAGAAGGAAGAAATAAAAGAAAGAAACAAAACAAAACAAAACAAAAAACCAAGGAGGGGTACCCTCTGGTTCTATATACTGTAAATCCCTCGACTTCCCCTGGAGCTTTCCAGCGCTGCTCGGTCTAGAACTTGCTCTTCCCCTGTCCTTCCAGCTGGTCTTCTGGGGGAGGGGCTGCTGTGCTGATTCTCAGGTGGGAGCTGCCCTGCCCCCACCAGGTGCCGGGCTCAGTGGGAGCTGTTTATCCTGTGAGGCCCCTGTTGGCTGGTGACCCTGCTCCATCCCAGGCACAGGGTGACACAAGGAGGAACAACAAGACTGGCATCGGCCAGCCTTCCAGCCCTGGAGTCAGCTCCCGCAGTAACTACCGCAACTCCCAGTCCGCGCTGGCCTGGATACTCCCGGGGCAGGGGGCGCTGCTCTGCAGAGCTCGGGGGGCGGGGAGGTGCCGTGGGCAGGAGAATCCTCACTATCCTGTGCCCTCCCCACCTTCACCTGTCCCAGGGGGGAGCGCAGGATCCTGGTCTGTGTCCCCTGGCGCCCTGGGATCTGGGGCCTGCGCCCCTAGAATTGCTCTCCCGGGGCCCCGCAGCCCCCTCCCCTCGGAGCCGCTGCCTGAGCTGATCCCAAAGCTGATCCCAAAGCAGGCGCTCCAGCCCTTTACTAAGCTCAGCCCATGGTGTGTGGCGCGCTCTCCCCCAGGGCGCACTTCCTCTGTTAGTGACCCAGGAACCTGGGGGCTGCAGTGCCCCTCCTGGGATCCTGCCTGAGTTCCCTGCAAGCACCTTTCCCTCCAGGAAGAAACCGGTGAGGATTTTTAAAGTTCCTGCTTCTCCAGGACTGGGCTTTCCTGTCCTGGAGGCTCTCGCCGCCCCCCTTAGCCCAGCTCCTCCTGGGGCCTCTCCCCCACTGGATTCTTTTTTATTTTATTTTTTTTCTGTCTTCCTACCTTGTTAGAAGCGTGAACTCTTCTCTCTGTAGTGTTCTGGCTGTTCTCTCTTTAAATCTCAGGTCGAATTCATAGGTTTTCAGGATGATTTGAAAGTTTTCTAGGTTAAGTTGGTGGGGACAGGTGACTTGGGGACCCTACTCCTCTGCCATCTTCTATGTTCCATGCTCATTTATTAAAAGACTTAGTATTGTTAAGGTATTATTCTTACAACGTGATCTATGGATCTGACGCAATTCCAGTCAAAATCTCTTCAAGCTATTTTATAGATAATGACAAAATGATTCTAATGTTTACAAGGAAAGACAAAAGATCTAGAATAGCCAACATAATACTAAAAAGAAAGTTGGAGGACTCACATTACCTGATTTCAAGGCTGAAAATAAAACTACAGTAATCAGGGCACCTGAGGGCTCACTGGCTGAGCAGCTGCTTTGGCTCAGATCATGATCCTGGGGTCCTGGGATGGAGTCCTGCCCCACAGGAAGCCTGCTATTCCCTCTACCTATTCTCTGCCTCTCTCTCCGTGTCCCTCATGAATAAGTAAATAAAATCTTTAAAAAAAAAAAAAAACTACAGTAATCAAGACGATATGGCATCCATTAAAAAAATAAAAGGAGGGATCCCTGGGTGGCGCAGCGGTTTAGTGCCTGCCTTTGGCCCAGGGCGCGATCTTGGAGACCCGGGATCGAGTCCCACATCGGCTCCCAGTGCATGGAGCCTGCTTCTCCCTCTGCCTGTGTCTCTGCCTCTCTCTCTCTCTCTGTATGTGTGACTATCATAAATAAATAAAAAATAAAATAAAATAAAAGGAAAAAAGACACATAGAGCAATAGAATACAACAGAGAGCCAGAAACCAGGAATACACCCATATGATTGTCAACTGATCTTGACAAAGGAATGTTAAAGAAAAAATTATTCACAACACTTATTAAGACAGTAAGACATTATTTGAGAGAGATTGTTGCAATGAGATTTGCAGAAGGGGAGAGAGATCAGTCTGAATTCTGATTCCAATGACAAATGGAGATTTATAGCCAAGGAGCAAGTGGGCGTCAGCAAATGGAAAATTACCAAAAGGGGAATGCCTGGGTGGCTCAGTGATTGAGTGTGTCTGCCTTTGGCTCAGGGCATGGTCCCGGGATCGAGTTCTGCTTCGGGCTTCCTGCATGGAGCCTGCTTCTGTCTCTGACTCTCTTTCTCTGTATCTCTCATGAATAAATAAAGTCTTAAAAAAAAAAAAAAGGAAAATTTCCAAAAAGAACATCAAGATCAAGGAAAAGGATGATTCCTGCTAGACCTACTGAACAGGGGATTCCCGCTAAAGGCAGAACCATGGGGATAAGATATTGCAGGTGAGAGATGAGGAATTTGACTAGATATTAAGGGTGATTACTTACTAAGAATGGGGATTCTCTCCAAACTGACACAATTCTTGCTAAAACTGAACTAAGCAGGCCAAGGACAGGCCTAGTAGAATAGAGAACTAAGAGAAGCTTGACCAAGGTTTGGTCAAGGAGACAATCTGTCAGGGGTACAGACAATTGAATGAAAAGAGGAAGTCTTTTCCACAAGTGATGCTGCAACAGTTTAAAGTCCATTGGTGGAACACTTGGGTGGCTCAGTGGCTGAGTGTCTGCCTTTGGCTCAGGTATGATCTTGGAGTTCTGAGATCGAGTTTCATATCGGGGCTCCCTGCATAGAGCCTGCTTCTCCCTCTGCCTATGTCTCTGCCTCTATCTGTGTGTCTCTTATGAATAAATAAATAAATAAATCTTATAAAAAAAGAAAGAGAGAAAAAAGTCCATTTGCAAAAAGGAGTGAGGAGGAGAAGGAGGAGGAGGAAGAGAAAAGAAACTAGATTCAGAACTTAACACTTCTGACAAAAATTAATTCAAAATAGATCACAAATCTTAACATAAAATACAAAACCAGAAAACTACAAGATAACATAGGAGAAAATCTCAATGACCTTCAATTTGGCAATCGATTTTTATAACACAAAAGCATTATCCATTTAAAAAATGATAAATTGGATTCTATTAAGAAATACTTTGGGAAGCCCCGGTGGCCCAGTGGTTTAGTGCTGCCTTCGGCCCAGGGTGTGATCCTGGAGACCCGGGATCAAGTCCCATGTTGGGCTCCCTGCATGGAGCCTGCTTCTCCCTCTGCCTGTGTCTCTGCCTCTCTCTCTCTCTCTCTGTCTCTCATGAATAAATAAATAAAATCCTTAAAAAAAGGAATAAAGTATTTTTTAAAGTCTCCTTAAGAACAACTGTAAGTTATGTCAACCAAAATCTACACATGAACAAATAAACTTCTATGATGGTGCTATAAAATTACCAATAAAACAATCAAAAACCTTCAGAAAATCTGATAATGAACACAATAAGCATATAAACAGCATTAAACATGAGAAAGTAGATATAGTGATTTTTATAGTGATTTTTAAATTTTATTTTATTTATTTATTTTTTTGATTTTTAAATTTTAAAAGACCAGGTATAGTGATTTTTAAATTTTAAGAGACCACCAGGGCAGCCCCCGTGGCCCAGCAGTTTAGCACCACCTTCAGCCCAGGGCGTGATCCTGGAGACCCAGGATCGAGTCCCACGTCAGGTTCCCTGCATGGAGCCTGCTTCTCCTTCTGCCTGTGTCTCTGCCTCTCTCTCTGTATCTCTCATGAATAAATAAATAAAATCTTAAACAAAAAATAAATAAGAGACCACCAGTGTAATTTTCTAATATTAAGTTTGAAAATAAAAATGAGGGGCACGTGGGTGGCTCAGCTGGTTAAGTGTCTGCCTTCAGCTCAGATCATGATCCCAGGGTCCTTGGATCACCTTGCCCCTGAGTCAGGCTCCCTGCTCAGAGGGGAGCCTGCTTCTCCCTCTCCTTCTGCCATTCCCCCTGCTTGTGCATTTTCTCTTAAATAAATAAAAATCTTTTTAAGGAAAAAAAAAAAGGAAAAGAAAGAAAAGAAAGATGAAACAGGTAGTGCCCTTCAAGGAAAGACAAACTGGTCAAAATTAAGTGAGGAAGAGAGCTCATTACATAGATTATCATAAATAAATAATCAGAAAACAAACAAAAATTAAACACAAGTCCTACTCCTCCATGACCCAGTCCTAAATTGTTTTTTTGGCAATTTCACTCCAACAAAAAGACAAAATTATTTATGTCATTTAAACTTCCCCAGAGGATACAATAAGGTGAATAAACTGTGCTACATCCATATAACGGAATATTATTTAGAGATCAAAATAAGTGAGACATCAAACAATGAAAAGACATGGAGGAACGTTAAATGTATATCGCTAAATGGAAGAGGCCAATCTGAAAAGGCTACATGCTGTGTGATTCCAACTATATGACAGTCTGGAAAAATCTATGGAGACAGTAAAAAGATCAATAGTTGCCAGAGATGAGGGGAAGGGATAAATGGATGAAGCACAAGAGATTATTTTCATGGCAATGAAGCTATTCTCTATGATACTATAATTATGGGTATATAATACTGTGCATTTGACAAAACTCATAGAACTCCACAGCACAAAGAGTGAATTTTAACATATGAAAATTTAAAGGAAAATCACTTACAAGGGGGAGAGATCCTAGAATAAAATGCAAATTTTTTCTGAGAGAGAATGCACACATGTGCAGGGGGGGGGGAGGGGGGTTAGGAGGTGGGTAGAGGGAGAGAGAGAATCCTAAGTAGGCTCCATGCCCAGCGTAGAGCCAGAGACAGGGCTTGATCTCATGATCCTGAGATCATAACTCTGAGATCATGAACTGAGCTGAAATCAAGTGTTGGATGCTCATAAACTGAGCCTACCCAGGTGCCCCCGATTGTGACAAAATAATCTAATAATCTTTTTTTAAAAGATTTTATTTATTTATTCATGATAGAAAGGCAGAGAGAGGCAGAGACACAGGCAGAAGGAGAAGCAGGCTCCATGCCGAGAGCCCGATGTGGGACTCGATCCCGGGACTCCAGGATCGTGCCCTGGGCCAAAGGCAGGCACTAAACCGCTGAGCCACCCAGGGATCCCCCAATAATCTAATAAGTGAATAAAACCACCTTACTAATGAGGAAAAATGATACTGATTAACTTTGAAAATGAGTAGAGAATGTAAGATTGAAGTCAAAAGAGGGGTGCCTAGGTGGCTCAGTCAGTTAAGCGTCTACCCTAGGCTCAGGTCATGATCCCAGCTTCCTGGAACTGAGTCCTGTGTCCCTCCCTGCTCAGTGGGAAATCTGCTTCTCCCTTTTCCTGCTCTTGCTCTTTCTCTCTCTCTCTCAAATAAAGAAATAAAATCTTAAAAAAAAAAGTCAAAAGAAACCATTCATAGCCCCATACTCTGATAATATTAATTCCCATTGGGAGTTAATTTTTTTCCCAGGGGAGAACACAAACACAATTCCCCACTATCACAAATTATGCAGTTGAGTTTCCCACATCTGGGGAAATCACAGGGGTTAGCACATCCAGAGTACAATGGATAAACCTCACCCTGAGAAAACCATCTTTGTAATCATGGTATCTCCTCTGCCAGGTAAGTATGGTGGCATTAATTTTTGATGTTGCTATACTTATATACTACAATCAATGCATTGGAATTGAAATAAATGGATGATGGGGAGAGGGGGAAGCCGGTTTTCTCACTCTTAAAATGGGAGCTTACAAATAAGAAAGGGGAGGAGGCTAGAAAGATCCATGTGGTAACGGATTAGAGTTGGAGAGAGTATGAACTTAGCTTATGATGTTTAGCTCAATGAATAAAGACAGTTACATATACAAATATTTATAGATATATCTATATACACTGGTTAGCACACACACATACACTTGATCTGTCAGCTAAGTAACAACACCCCAGTATCAAAAAGTACTTCCAGGTTGCCTGTGGCTCAGTTAGTTAAGCATCTGCCTTCAGCTCAAGTCATGGTCCCAAGGTCCTGGGATGGAGCCACATTGGGCTCCCTGCTCAGCAGGAGACTGCTTCTCCCTCTCCCTCTGCCCCTCCCTCTGCTTATGCATGCATTCTCTAGTAAATAAAATCTTTAAAAAAAAAAAAAAAAAAAAAGGGACATCTAGCATCCAAATCTTGAATCTTAATACTATTCCCTAATAAAAGGAACCAGGGTGCCTTGGAGAAACAGCTGAATCTAGAACTGGGGCAGGAAATATCCAAGAAGAACCTGGCCTACCTTTCAGTGCCAGAAAATAAGGAGTATTAAAAACAAACAAAAAAATCACAATGAAGTTATGTCAAAGGGACACAGGAGCCAACTGAAAGAGCCCTCAGTGACCAAAGCTGGTACAATTTAAGCAACAACATAAAGTAGTACTGGATTATAACCCAACGTATAAAATAAATATCCATGACCTGTACTGATATTAAAAAAAAAAAAATTAAAAAAAAAACTGACTAAATAAGTAAATGGTGGAGAGGGGACAAATTTCCTGTGTGCAAGAATTCCAAATAATTTATGTAGGTACTCTGCCTTCATGGAAGTGAAGCATAAATCCCAACTCCTTAAGTATGAGCTGTGTATGGTGACTGCTTTCCAAAGGCTACAGTATGGAAAAAGGGATGACGAGAGGAGAAAACTTACAGTGAAGAAATTGCTAGAAAGCTTATTTTTAGAGACACTTGGGAGGCTCAGCAGTTGGGCATCGGCCTTTGGCTCACGTCATGATCCTGGGATCCAGGATCCCGCATCAGGCTCCCTGTGAGGAGCCTGCTTCTCCCTCTGCCTATGTCTTTGCCTCTCTCTCTCAGTCTGTGTCTCTCACGAATAAATAAATCTTTTTTTTTTAAGTGTTTGTTTGTTTGTTAATTTATTTATTTATTTGTTTATTTATTTATTTATGAGAGGGGAGACATGGAAGGGACAGAAGGAGAGAAACTCAAGTAACTCCCCACCAAGTGGGGAGACTAAGGCAGGGGTCAATCCCACAGCCCATGTGATCATGACCTGAGCCAAAACCATAACTCCAATGTTCAACCAAGTGAACCACCCACGTGCACCTAAGAAGTATTTTTGATATAATGAAAAAGGTCATTTCTCTCTGTGGTTTTGCTGCCGAAAATCTACAAGCTCAATCTAATCATGAGAAAAACCTCAGACAAATCCTAATTAAGGAACATGCTACGTAATACCTGGTCAGTACTCCTCAAAACGGTCACAGTCATGAAAAAAAGGGAAAGTCTAAGAAACCACCGCATCCAAGAGTCTAAGGAGACACGATGCTTAAATGTAATGTACCATGGAAAGGGCCCTGAAACAGAGTGTATTAGGTAAAAACTATGAAAATCTGAATAAGCATAGGCTTCAATTAGTAATAATGTATCCAAAAAATGGTACCCCAAAAGCACCCACCCCCAGGGTGTATGATGTGGCCCAGCCCTCACACAGAATTCCATCTTAAATCCTACTTGCCTGATATGTAGGGAATCCCAAGCCTTAAAATTTAAGGTTGTCCTCAACTGAGAACATCCCCAAATGATCCCCCAAATCCTCCACGTGGCAGAGGCAAATGGAAATCCTCTCTGGAGGAATGTGACTCCATCCTAGCCCAAAGTTATTGCTACAAATATTTAAGAATGTTTGGAGGCTGCTTCTAGGCAACAAATGGAATGATCAAGGCAAAAGGGCCCACAGTGACCATATCTGGCTAAATCCAGACAGGCCCTTCAGGTCACCCACCTCAAAGTATCCATAGGCCCTAACTGACAAGTGGGCTACTTACAAACAGGCACAGCTACCAAAAAAGGAAGAATTCCATTCTCCCCATACCTCCTCAACAACAGCCCCCACCATATCAAAGCAGTTTGTCCTGCTGTCCTGCCTGCTGTGCCCTTGCAGTATATCCAAGAAATTTCTAGCTCCTTTGTTCTGTCTCAGGTGCATCCTTCCACCACCTGAGCCACTGGCTTCCACCGATTGGTTGCCCTACATTTGGGGGCTCCTGTCCAATTGGGGGGGGGGGAACACCACATTATGATGACCAGAATAACCATGCACATAGACAAAGGGCCACGGGCAAGAACAAGCAGGAAAAGAGACACACAAAATTTCAGTTGACAGATGAGTCTACACAGACCATGAAACAACTATGCTTACAATATTTAATATGATAAGACCAAAAAAAAAGAAAAAAAGGAAATCCCACTTCTGGTCAGTGTAGTATTACAGAGACCAATTACGTGCCCAGCCTGAACAACCAAAAACTAGAAATAAATGTAAACAATGGATGTTGGCAAACTGAATTCCAATAAAATATAAAAATAAATAAAAATTTAAAAATAAATAATTAAAAGAAACAATGGTTATCAAGACACTAGGCATCCAGTTGCAAAGGACAGTAACCCTGAAAGATGGTCAACAGAAAACGTATTCTCCACAAGTGTCCCAGCTTGCTGCCCTGGAAGTTAACCAGGTCTACTCCGCAGAGCTTGGGGGACTGACTCCCCGGGTTGAGGAGATGGGAAGGAGAGTCGGGAAGAATAAAGTGGCTGAAATCGGCTGGACAGAGTACCCGGGAGGGGACTGCACGGAGAGAAAATTTAGATCTGAGGAGATAGTAAACAATTTATTGTTTTAAGCATCAATGTTGGTTCTTTACAACAAAACTACCACGCGATGTAAGATGTTAATAAGGGAAGCGGGGTGTAGAGTGTATAGGAATTCTCCACCTTCTTCATACTTTTTCCACAAATCTAAAACTGTTGTAAATAATAAAGTGTCAAAAGCACCCAGCAGGGCGCCTGGGTGGCTCAGTGGTGGAGCCTCTGCCTTGGGCTCACTCAGGGCGTGGCCTCAGGGTCCTGAGATCAAGTCCCGCACCGGTTCCCCACATGGAGCCTGCTTCTCCCTCTGCCTGTGTCTCTGCCTCTCTCTGTGTGTCTCTCATGAATAAATAAATAAAAATCTTTATTAAAGAAAAAAAAAAAAAGGACCCAGCAGACCCAAGGGCCTGTCGCTGGCTTCCGCCTGACCGGGGCGCCGGCCCAGGGCCGCCCCTTCTCCCCGCCTCCCAGCGGCCTCTAACCTCCAGAAGCACCTTGTCCGCCACCCTCCGCCCCGCCAACAGCCGGCGGGGCGTCGTGAGCTTCGTCGTCGTCGGCGTCGCCGCCACGGCCCGCGAGCTCCCGGCTTCACCCGAAGGACGCCAGCAGCTGTGGGCCTCGCACGCTCCTCCCTCGGGGCGCCCGCTGGGCGGCGACGAGGCGCCCCCGACGGCTCGGTGACTTCCGGGCGGCCACTTCCGGCACGAGGCGTCGGTGACTTCCGGGCGGCCACTTCCGGCACGAGGCCCTCCCGCAGGCTGCGAGCCCCGGAGCCGCCCCGCCGGCCTCGCCCCCCTGCCGCGAGCCGGGGCTTCTCTGCCCGAGCCTCCCCCTGCCCCGCCGGGCACCGTGTCACCCCCTGCACCCTCTCCCGAGCCGTGGGCCAAGTGGGGACAACGCTATTTTGCAGGGGGGGGGGGACAAAAACACGTGTAAAACTTCTTCCTCTCCGGCTGAATTCTCGCACACCGCCACCCCCACCCCACCGTTAGTGCACTATTAGAGAGGGGACATTTAAGAAACTGCTACAAATTCCATACAAAGTTGTTTGGGTTTTGTTTTTTGTTTTTTAAGATTCTATTTATTTATTCATGAGAGACGCAGAGAGGCCGAGACACAGGCAGAGGGAGAAGCAGGCTCCACGCAGGAGCCGGATGTGGGACTCGATCCGGGATCCTGGGATCACGCCCTGAGCCATCCAGGTGCCACCAATACAAACTTTACATTAAGAAAATTTTAAAGAACTGACTAGAGCAAAGAGAGCAAAGGGGAGGTGGTAGAGGAGGCTAGAGAGCAAGGAAACAGGCCCTTTCCGCTGTTGAAAGAGCTCCAGCTTTACCTAAAGTGGGAAGACAAGATTTTTGTTTCTTTTTTTGATTGATTGATTGATTGATTGATTGATTGAAGAGAGAGAGCCAGTGAAAGAGAGCATGAGCAGGGAGAGGACTCCCCCACTGAGCAGGGAGCTGCGTTCAGGGCTCAATTCTAGGACCCTGGGATCATGACCTTGAACCAAAGGCAGATGCTTAACCGAGTCACCCAGGCACCCCAGGATGACATGAGTTTTCTTTCTTTTTTTTTTTTTTTTAATTTTTATTTATTTATGATAGTCACAGAGAGAGAGAGAGGCAGAGACACAGGCAGAGGGAGAAGCAGGCTCCATGCACCAGGAGCCCGACGTGGGATTCGATCCCGGGTCTCCAGGATCGCGCCCTGGGCCAAAGGCAGGCGCCAAACCGCTGCGCCACCCAGGGATCCCGAGTTTTCAAGAAGATGTCCATTTGCACCAGATTTGAAACTCATATGTGATGATGCATTGCAAAAATAAAACTTTATTATTTGTAACTCATCTAGGTTAAAAGTCCTCATTTAGCAGAAATGTAGACACATTTTTAAGGGTAACAATTGCTCTGGGGGGTGGAATTTAATTGATAGGGGAACAGAGGGCTAGCTGAGGACAAAGCACAAGCCCTGGGGCAGCACACTGACAAGTCCTTGAAACAGGCAGAGGGACATTCCTTTACAGATTAAACTGTCCCAATGTTAATACTTTGCTAAGAGCAAAAAACAATCTTAGCCCAACCCCCAGGATCCTGTAGGTCTATCTTAACACATAAAAATTCCTTTAGAAATTTCCTTTGGGGGATCCCTGGGTTGCTCTGCTGTTTAGCACCTGGGTTTAGCATCTGCCGGTCCGCCCAGGGCGTGATCCTGGAGTCCTGGGATCAAGTCCCAAGTCCCAAGTCCCACATCAAGCTCCCTGCTTGGAGCCTGCTTCTCCCTCTGTCTTCATCTCTGCCTCTCTCTCTCTCTCTGTGTCTCTCATGAATAAATAAAATCTTTTTTAAAACTTTTTAAATTTAAACTGAAAATAAATTAATGCCCTTTTTCTATCAAGGATCCAATCCAGGATACCCCATTGTGTTTAATCCACTACATTTCTAAAATATCACGCAGAAACTTCTGCTTCTAGCCATGGCAGAGAAATTAATACCAGACTATCAAATATAACCCAAATATGGACAAAATACTGTGTCCCGACATGGACAACAGTCAATGACTGAACATTGCAAATATAGAAACATTGCAAGGAGGTCCCACAATCACATCAGATGTTTGTCAGGAGACAGTTTTGTGCAGAAGAGGGAAGTGGAGTCCTGGTGGGATACTCGCCTTGTTCAGCTGAGGAAACACAAAAGTGAAGTGGCTAGAATTTGTGCAGCAGGTATCTGAAAAGAGGGAGCCCAGATCTCTATGTGGGACTCACAGTGGGGCCAAGGCCACAAGGCCACGCATGTGCTGGGCTCCATGAGCACAGGACAAGACTGCTCAAGGCTTAGCAGGGGTTATCTGCCACAGAGCTGAGAGCCAAATCACGATCCTGCTTTGAAGACCTGGCCCAGCCTTCTCAGAAGCATCCCTGCAACTTCAGAAAGTTAGTATTTTAAAGTAAGAACCATGATCCAGAGTAAGGGACACATCCTAGAACTAAACCCATAACTGTAGCCTGACAAGGCCAAAAGTATCTACCAGTAGTTCAAAGGATTACAAAATAAAATTCAATATTCCTTATAGAGGAAAAAGTGATAATCCAGGCTCCCAATAGCATAGAGTCACAATCTATATATTATAATAGATACATGTAGGGCCGCTTGGGTGGCTTAGATAGTTAAGTGTCCAACTCTTGATCTCAACTCAGATCTTTTTTTTTTAACTTTTTTTTTTTTTTAATTTTTATTTATGATAGTCACAGAGAGAGAGAGAGAGAGAGGCAGAGACACAGGCAGAGGGAGAAGCAGGCTCCATGCACCGGGAGCCCGATGTGGGATTCGATCCGGGGTCTCCAGGATCGCGCCCTGGGCCAAAGGCAGGCGCCAAACCGCTGCGCCACCCAGGGATCCCTTTTTTTTTTTTTTTTTTAATTCATAAGAGACAGAGACCTAGGCAGAGGGAGAAGCAGGCTCTCCACAGGATGCCTGATGTGGGACTTGATCCCAGGACCCCAAGATCACACCCTGAGCCAAAGGCAGATGCTCAACCACTGAGCCACCCAGGCACCCCTCAACTCAGGTCTTGATTCAGGGTCATGAGTTCAAGCCCCATACTGGGCTCCATCCTAGGCATAGAGCCTACTTTGAAAAAAATATTCATATACTAGATTCTTGTATGTTTATAAATATGTAAGCACAAAGGATAGGAGTTCTAAAAAACAGAAACTACTTTGTTACAAGCTTCATACATTTTATATAAAGCATTACATAATATTCACAGGAAGCTATGATTGGTATGCATATTATAATCCTGACAGCAACCCTAAAAAATAATATAACAATATATAACTGAAAAGCCAACAGAGGATTACACTAGAATACCAAATTAATATTAACTCAAAAGAAGTCAGGAAAGGACAAAGAGAAAAACAAAATAATAACATTGGCAAATTGAAAGCAAATAACAAAAAGAAGAAACCTAAATCCAACCATATCCATGATTTTATTAAATGTAAAACAAAAACACAGCTAGTTTGAAAATGATGAAAAAAGATATATCCTATAAATGGCATGCAAAAGAAAGCTGAAAGAGTCATGTTAATATTAGATTTAAAGGACTCCAGTCAAGAAGAATTAACAGAGGTAAAGAGAGACATTCATAATGATAAATGAAGAAGACATACCAAACCTAAAATGTAGGTGGCTAATAACAGCTTAAAAATAGATAAAGTGAATCTGACCAAACGAAGACGGAGAAATCTACAATCAGAAGTAGAAACATCAATTTGCTCTTTTTTTTTTTTTCAATTTGCTCTTTAATAACTAGATAAAAATCTAGAAGAATATGGGGGATCTAAAAATAGTTATTGAAGGATTGAAGGACGCTTGGGTGGCTCAGTGGTTGAGCATCTGCCTTTGGCTCAGGTCGTGATCCCAGTCTCCTGGGATGGAGTCCCGCATCAGGCTTCTCACAGGGATCCTGCTTCTCCCTCTGCCTATATCTCTGCCTCTCTCTGTGTGTCTCTCATGAATAAATAAATTAAAAAAAAAAAAAAAAAAGGGGTTTCAACTCTCTTATACCACACTGCTTGATTCCCCTGGCAACAGCCCCCATCCTTAGGTTACCTAGGGGCTTTTCAAACATCACCTCATTAACATAAACTCAGGTGTGATTGAAAGGGTTTATTATGAGTAACAAAAAAACACCCATTTCACCCAACTCTAAAACTGTTTCAGGAACCAAAGACAAAAAACAAATATCATGACAAAAGATGCCCCTATTGCTCTAATCTCTTGGGAAATAACAAGGGTCTTGTGAGCTATGAGCCAGGAAGCACAGATGAAAACCAAAATACCTTTTTATATCACAGTATCACAGACCACCCCCTGGGTTTGTTTGTTTTTTTTAACACAGATTCCTTACTGCAAAATGAGCCATACCTTTCAAAACGGTTATATTTGGTGTAGCTTTTATAGGACAGATCTAGCAATAGAACCAACACAAATATGCCTAACATTTGGAGAAGCCACTGTGGAGCTGGGATAGATTTAAAGAGCTAACTGGGACACCTTGGGTGGCTCAGAGGTTGAGCGTCTGCCTTCAGCTCAGGTTGTGATTCCAGGGGTCCTGGGATGGAGTCCTGCAGCAGGCTCCCCACAGGGACCCTGCTTCTCCCTCTGCCTATGTCTCTACCTCTCTGTGTCTCTCATGAATAAATAAATACAAATCTTAAAAAAAAAAAAATAAGGAGCCAACTAATTTGTCCTATAAAGCTTTTATAAACATTTCATATTCTTATACTGGTTGATTTTCCCCCTTCATACTGTTAGTTGTACCTTATGATAAACTTGTGTAGAAAGATTCAGCTTGGATACCCACTGATGGGTAGCTAAGTCTAGTTCCTTCCTAGGCTGGCCATTTTCCATAGATATTACATCCTAAGGGGGCTTTGACTCAATCTCCCAGTACATTTGACCATCAGTCAGTATTAACATAAAACTTATAGGAATGAGGTTGTTACATCTTCCAAACAATAGCGGCATTATACCATATTGCTACATGATTATAGTGCAATTCAGGTTCATTACCAAATAAATCAGTAAGAGGTATGTGCTTTGTGTTCCCAACAGAATCTACCTTTGCCCATCTAACATATTATTAAGAATGGGTATCACTACAATTGGTCATGAGTTGGTTCTATCTAGGTGTTGACCTTAAAAATAAATGTTATTTTACCAGTAAAATGGATTTAATCCAGAACAGCAGAGGAATTAAAATTAGGGACATGTACACTATAGAAACCAAGGGTAAAGCCACAGATCAAAGGAAAGAAAAGGAGGTAGTTGGGAAGGGCTTCTTTGAATAAAAGTTCATTGAAAGAAATCAAGTGTTTGGGGTCCTAATGGTTTCTCATTGGCTCAGTTGTGGTATTTTCTTATTGATGGAGCTTTTTTTTTTTTTTTTTTTAAAGATTTTAGTTATTCATGAGACACAGAGAGAGAGAGAGAGAGAGAGAGAGGCAGAAAGGCAGAGGGAGAAGCAGGCTCCATGCAGGGAGCCCGATGTGGGACTCGATCCCGGGACTCTAGGATCACACCCCGGTCAGGCACTAAACTGCTGAGTCACCCAGGGATCCCTTGATGGAGCTTGTAGCTGGGCAAGGAGGCAATGTACCTCTCTTCCTGTTGGGTGTACAACTGATAAGTGGCAGGGTATGGGAGCTCCCTTTCTGGCCTCCTGAATCCATTTTAATTAAGGTTTTCTTTATTCACTTTCAGATGGGTTAATTCAAGTTAATTGAGACTGGTTTTCATAGTGTGTAAATATAGTGGGGACCACCTCCCTCTGAAGGGTAGGACATGAGTGGTCTTTCGAATAGTTCCTACTATAGTGAAAACCAACTTCAGCATCCAGGAGCTCAAATATGTAATGTGAAGATAGTTTGGATATAAAGAAGGAAGAGAGTTTGTTACTTTGCCAGGCAAAGGAGACAGGAGCAGGCTAATGCCTCCAAGACTGCAAGCCAGCCCAGGCTAAAAGGCTGAGGGGTTTCATAGGAAAATACAGGATCTAGGCAGTTTTGATAGGACCTGGCTCCTGCTGCCAGCCATGTTCCTTGGGTCTCCTGACTAGTGCTGCCCCCAGCCGTCTGAGGCTCCTTACTGTCAACATCAATACTGAGTTCCTGGAACAAAGGATTCTACAGAATAACAAGTGAAAGGGTGAGGGCTTCAAGAACGAGCAAGAGAGAAATTCATTCAGTTTAAAGTCGAGCTTTGCTGAAATGTTAGTGTGTCCATCTAAATATCCATTCATTTTTACATTTCTGTAACGGTTTCACTATACCCGATAAGGGAACAGAAGACAAGCTGAGACAAAGCACAAGTTGACACGCAACCTGACCTCTTCCTGGATGTAATATGTGTGACATTCCTAAACTTCCAGTGACTTTCATGCTTTGCTAGAGGGCAAAACAACTTTAGTCTGATAATAGACTCCAATAATCTGAGGATCTTCTTTAGCATATGAAAGTCCTTTGAAAACCTCCTTTGTCCTTTTCTCCTCTACCCCCAAAGCATATAATCAGCCATTCTTTACATCCCCAGTGCAGCAGCACTTTTTGTGCACAGGTCCTGTCCCGTGCTTTAATATATTCACCTCTTAGCACCAAAGATGTCTATGAATTTTTTCTTGGCTGTCAGCACTGGACCTCACCAACATTCCAAAACTACATCATCCCTACTAATGACACTGCAGGATATGTTTTATTTCGACCTATTTGGGAGCATGAGCAGTCATGACACATCAGTGAAATTACAAGTGCCCCTAGAGAACTTCTAGGAGGCCATAAGATTTGGAAGCCATAAGATTTGCGCAGATGTCCGTTAAGCCTCGGGCTGGGATCTCTTGCTCCCATCCGAAGGAACTTCTACTTGTATTAAGTTAGTCAAAAGGACCTTCTGGGTCAGGGTACAGGCCCTTTCCCAAAACTGTTCTAGCATTATCCAGCATTATTTGTTGAGTCCACCTGACCCGCTTTTCTAATGCTTCATTGTTTCTCCTAGCTGACTCCTATCATTGGTTTTCCTTCAGGCAGAGAACTCCCTGTAATCTGCCTATTCTAGTTAATCTTTTTTTCCTCTGACTTTTGCTTTTCATTAAAAGCAAATTCTGCCTGTCCCAGGATACCTAGACTAACATTTATCTATCCTAAGGGTCTTTTTCTGACTGGTGGGCTACTGTTGAATACACCATGTGTGTTGTTGCCATTGTGTCCTAATGGCTCAGGTATGGTTAGTGGTGTGGGAAAATAATGGCAAAAGAAAAACTAAATGTCCTTACTACTTACAGCCTTAAAACAGGCAGAGTGACATTCCTCTAGGAACTCAGCTGCTTCTGTATTAATACTTTGCTAAGGGCAAAAGGCAGTCTTAGCCTGACATCCAGGAACCTGTAAGTCTGCTTTAACATATAAAAATTCCTTTGGAAACTTCCCTTATTTCTACTGCCCGAGATACATGTCAGCAATCACCCCCCACCATATGACCCACCAATATACATCTAAAGGGTCTCACGACTTAGGTTTATTAGGCAATAATAAATGACTTTTCCCCAACAATAGCTAGGCCCCTTAAGTTCTTGGAAACCTTGCCTCCAAATTCCTTAGAGACTTATGCTATTCCTAACCCCCTCCCAACTTGAAACTATATAAGTGGGCCACTCTTCATGACCTTGGGTTCAGCTCTCTTTGCCCAGAGTTTCTGTCCCAGTGCTTTAATAAAACCACCTTTTTGCACCAAAGAGTCTCAAGAATTCTTTTTTGGCTATCAGCTTCAAACCCTAACATCCCTCCCACATCACTTAGCATAAATATTTTTTTACTCCAAATGTTGGGCACCCCATATTAGGGTTAAGTGAGCAGTAGTCAAAATGTATGTGATTTAGTTTGAGTATGCCATGAGGCTTCCCATAGGCCTTGAGAGTAGAGTGGGACCATTCCTTGGAGGATCTCAGACGCTCACTGGATGCTCACTGCTTGCTTTCTTTCTTTCTTTCTTTCTTTCTTTCTTTCTTTCTTTCTTTCTTTCTTTCTTTCAGAGAGAGTGAGTAAGCACACAGAAGGAGGGGAGAGCCCAATGCAGGGCTCCATCTCAGGACCCGAGTCATGACCTGAGCTGAAGGCAGACGCTTAACCCTTGAGCCACCCAGGTGTTCCAGGTCTGTAGACTTTCATCCCCCCTGGTCAGATTCCAAAAGCAGGGGTTGCCTTAAACATAGCTTCAGGGCAGCCCGGGTGCTTTAGCAGGGGGAGTGGGGGGTGCCGGGCAGCCCGGGTAGCTTAGCGGTTTAAGCGAGCCCTTCGCCCCCAGGCGTGATCCTGGAGACCCAGGGTCAAGTCCCAAGTTGGGCTCCATGCATGGGGCCTGCTTCTGTCTGCCTGTGTCTCTGCCTCTCTCTATCTCTCATGAATAAATAAATAATCTTAAAAAAAAAAAAAAACATAGCTTCAACTTTCTGGATATTCGGTATAATTGTGATAGGAGATAATATTCTCTTGCCCCAAACCTCTCTCTTAAGGTATTATTATTTTTTAAAGACTATTCATTTGAGAGAGAGAGAGAAAGAGAGCGCACAAGCAGAGAGGAGACGCTAGGCCCCAAGAACCAAAAGCAGATACTTAACCAGATGACCCACCCAGGCACCCCTCTCTCAAAATACTAATACAATGCTCGATTTCTCTCATTTTGTGACCCACTTATACTTTCATGTGTGCTCAGCTATTCTCCTTCTGTCCACTTGTCATTTATTTGTACCCCAATTTTTCTACCTTTAGAAGGGGCATGAAGTTCAGCCATGATGCTAGTCCAGATTGCTGGCAGCTACCCTCGTCTAGCAAGCGACTCTCCTTCAATTTGTTCAATGATTCAATGATTGGCAAATGATTGGTCTAGTCCCCACCCTACACTGAAATGCACACACACAATGTTGAATCTCTTGTGTTGCTTCTTTTTTTTTTTAATATTTTATTTATTTATTCATGAGAGAGAGACAGACAGACAGACAGAGGGAGAAGCAGGCTCCATGCAGGGAGCCTGACGTGGGACTCGATCCCAGGTCTCCAATATCAGGCCCTGGGCTGAAGGCGGTGCTAAACCACTGAACCACCCAGGCTGCCCTCTTGTTTTGCTTCTTAAGGAGACACAGCCCACAGTCATCCTGCACTCTTCCCTTCTTTCCCTGCCCGCATTCAACTGTTAAACACTAATTGCTGGTCAATTGCTCTGCTTTTCATCTGTCTGTGGTCATAAATTGTTCTACAAACTAATCCAATAAAATTGTGTCTCCTTTATTTATTTATTTTTTTAAGAGAGAGAGAGAGAGAGAGAGAGCGCACATATGTGAGTGTGGAGGGGAGGGGCACAGAGAGAGGGAGAGAGAGAATCCCATGCAGGCTCCATGCTCAGTGCAGAGCCTGATGCAGGGATCTATCTCATGACCCTGAACCAAAATCAAGAGTCCAGTATTTAACTGACTGAACTATCTAGGTGCCCCAAATTGTGTTTCCTTTAAAGGAATAGTTTCTGAAGTTTTTCTAACTCCCAGAGAATTCCTCCCAGCTGTCCTATTCCTCTATTCTCTCTCACACACTAGCCAGCCTACAGTCTAGTCTGTATATTCATCACATGCAGGAATTTCTTTCCAATTCCAGTTGCATTTCACCACAACCTCCAGTATTCAAACCTTAGGCTTGAACTTCTGCAAGCTCTGTCAAGAATACAGTCAGTTCCTTTGGAAACCGACACCTTCTGAGGAGATTAGGAAGAAGAAGCTGTGTAATGGACTGCTTCTTTTCCTAGGCAACATTTCTCAGCAAGAGCTCTGGAGCTGGGGTTAGGAACAGTGCATGTTCCTCTCAAAGTAGGTGCTGAGTGCTTAGTGAAGTAAGGAGGGGCAGCAGCCTTAGATCCCCTTGGCTTGCCTCTCCTGGCATGGAACAGTTGCTCCTCAGCTGTGGCCAGGACTATTGGACCCCAGTCTTCTCAGCATGCTATGACCAGGCCCTGGACTGCACCTGACTCACACAATAGACCCTACTCCCCAAGTTAGCAGTCATTTAACTCGCAGCAGTGCCATAGACACCCACACACGTTCCCTTGATATTAATAGAACATCTCAGTTCATTCTCTTTCTGCCTACTGCCATCAGGATGTCCACATTTAAAAATTATTCCCTCTTAACAACCAAAAATTCTTCAGTTAACTTAATGTAACTTGGAAGAAGTTGGCCTTCCTGTCTTTTTCCTTTGGAAAGTATGATATAATCATATCCTCACTGACATGCAAGGCTTTTTCTTACCAAAATGAGGGATCACTTTTCTTCCAGGCTTTATTATATTTATCCATTCCTAAAAGATAGGACGTTCTGAGGTTTATTATAATAAAAACAACAATTTGAAGGGTAGCAGAATATACCATCCCCAAATGTGCCTCTTTGGCAGAAGGATTATTTTAAACTGATTATTTTTAAGAAATTGTAGACCCTAGAGAGCTCTGAAAACAGAAATTACCCTTTTGTAAGAGAAATTTACATTTGTAAAAGAAATTTACATTAAAAAGGGGGCCTGTACCAGGAAGAGAGCTATTACTACAGAGCTAATACCTGCATGGCAGGGCAACCTTTGCTTACCAAGCATTTTTTCTCAACTTCCTGTGACTCGCCTTTCCTTCTTTGAAGTCCCAAACCCCTAAACCTTTCCTTAGCTCATGATGGTGTATAAGCCTCAATCCTCTAGTCCCTTTTTGAGTGTCATATCTTTTAGGGGCTCCCATTAAGTAATTAAAACATAACTTAAAAATTTATTTTCCTGTTAATCTGTCTCCTTACCCCAGACTCCTAAATGTTGGCCCATTCTCAGCCTGACCAGTATATATTGCCCTGAGAATAAACTGGCCTCCAGGGTAATGAAACAAATTCTCTGATCTACTACTTGAACATGCCACTGTTAACCTTAAAAATAAAAACTGCCAATTACTTTACCACCCAAGGATGGATTTATTTGGGAATAAAAGAGAGTACAATCTGGAATAAACCAACTGTGGCAAAATCTTCCCCAAGTCCAGGGAATAAAAGAAGGGCACCTTATTTCAAGGAGAAAAGGGGTAAATTGGAAAGGCTGTTATAAACTACAAGTCTGTTGGAATAAACAGGGAACTCAAAGCGTGGCAGCTTCTCATTGGCAGAGCTGTTGCAGGGGAGGGAGAGTTTGGGAGGAAAGTGGCTCTTCTGGCTGGGTAGTGTCCACATGCAAGGTGAAGTCTAGGTAAGGTCAAGCCCTATAGTCAAGTCCTCTCTGCCTGTTGGGTCTCCAGTTGACTCTGAGTGGTGGGGCAGAAACCTCCTGATGCCATGTTTTTGTTTCTGTTTTTTAAGATTGATTGATTGGGATCCCAGGGTGGCGCAGCGGTTTAGCGTCTGCCTTTGGCCCAGGGCATGGTCCTGGAGACCCGGGATTGAGTCCCATGTGGGGCTCCCGGTGCATGGAGCCTGCTTCGCCCTCTGCCTATGTCTCTGCCTCTCTCTCTCTGTGTGACTATCATAAATAAATAAAAATTAAAAAAAAAAAAAGATTGATTGATTGGTGATAGACACAAAGAGAGAGAGAGAGAGAGAGAGAGAGAGGCAGAGACACAAGCAGAGGGAGAAGCAGGCTCCATGCCGGGAGCCCAATGCGGGACTCGATCCCGGGACTCCAGGATCGCGCCCTGGGCAAAGGCAGGCGCCAAACCACTGAGCCACCCAGGGATCCCCCTCCTGATGCCATTTTAGTGAGGTTTTCCACGATTATGCTTCACACCACCCATTCGCTTCACTTCCTCACACCTAGTTCTTTCTAGCTTTGTTTCTAGCTTTGTTTATTCTTCTCTTTTTCTAACTCTTGAGTGCTGCTAGCACACCTTGTGGTCAAAACATTCTCCCTGTTAGGATAATCACCCTCCCCCACTTGCAATAGTGATTTTTCCCTCTCTTGCTATAGGGTGTCCTGCTTAGCAATGGGCCTACATGTCCCTCTCCCTCCCAGTCTGCTCCTCCTCTCACGCAATCTCTATCTAAAATAAATAAGTAAAATCTTTAAAATAAATAAAAAATAGAGTAGGCTAGATGCCC